>NC_137678.1:30696710-30698094 GCF_963989245.1 Nansenia antarctica | reverse complement strand
GTTTCTCAAAACAAATCAAACCATGGCGGATGATGATGAACAGCGTACATTTACTTTCCACGGCTGGAAGTATCGACACTATTTTGACTTTGTGTCTGTCAAGGATGACAAAAATATTAATTCCTGTAGCTGTAATTAAGTTCGTACATTCGCAATTGGACAGTGCAAAACCATCATGCAGGAAGTAAGCTGCTTCTTGCCTTTTGTCTGGAGAAGACCCCCCCTCTCCCCCCTCTCCCCCCTCCCGACTTCGACTGACCCCCGAAACAGAATGAGGTTCCACATTTAAATATCAGAACCCTCTCCCGGGCGTCTGCCAATCACAGAGCAGGGATACGGCCTGCTCCGCTTAATCAATCTGCGGCAGGCGTGATACGCAACGCGGACGGCCGGGCCGAGCGGAGGGAGATGGACAGGCGGGCGGAGCCGCGGAAATTATTACAGATAAGAGAAGAGCGAGGGTATCAGACTCAGTCTCTCCTCCTTCTGATCCAATTATCCGTCTTCTCTTTACAGAGAGGTACATAACAGAAATCTAATTAAAATACTCAGTTAGGATCTGGTGCGTATGATGTGTTGCTTCACTTGTTTGTTTGTTTTTTAAACTGATTTTATTCTGGGTTTTAGAGATATGACCTGGTTGGGGCGTTCCATTCAACCAAAGCTCTATTTGGTTTTCAGAACATTCATATTTTTTTTTTTTTACAAATGAAAGAAGTGATGCTTTTAACCTCATCAACTTTAAGCCAAGAGATGGGTGTACAGTACTTCCTCTTTAGAATAGACACTGCTTTAGTGAGAGGCTTGTGGAGGTAGAAATCAGAGGATTTCTACCTCATTGGAATGGAGTGAGGAATGATATCGAAATCCTCTCCTAGGTCTCCTCCTCCCCTTCTGGCCTGACATAAGAGGACAGGTGAGGGGGCGCTTAGGTGGCGTAGCGGGTTAAGCGTTGACCATGACCGCAGGGTTCCCGGTTCGATTCCGGCCGTCTGGGGAACTACAATCTGTAACACGTGTTCTGTATTCTATACCAGCATAAATAGAAATAGAACGTATTCTGTTCCATAACCAGCATACATAGAAATAGAAGTAGTAGTATAAACTGTAGGTGTATGAAGCAGCAGCAGGGTGATCAGAGAGGCAGGGGGATGGAAGGGGGTCCTCTGCTGTATCACAGTGGCAGAGAGACTGCTGCTTTATTTTGTATTTTGTTTGCACTTATTCAGTTTATTATTCCAATAAATTGGATTCAGTTCAAGAAAAGGAGCTGGCTAAACCGTTGTGTTGTTGTACATATTTTTGCGGGTGGAAAGGGGGAAAGTAATATGTAATATAAAAGTAAAGTAATATTATTACTCTTGATTCCAAGTAATAAGTAATA
>NC_137678.1:30531710-30691710 GCF_963989245.1 Nansenia antarctica | reverse complement strand
TGTGTGTGTGTGTGTGCGTGTGTGTGTGCGCGTGTGTGTGTGTAGGGGCCAACGCCCCCTACGCCCCCCAGCCGACCAGCTACGACTACGACGCCCCGCTGACGGAGGCGGGAGACCTGACAGAGAAGTACTACGCCCTCAGAGATGTCATCTCCATGGTAACACCCCCTACACTACATGGACGGAGGGAGGGAGAGAGGGAGAGAGAGAGAGAGAGAGAGAGAGAGAAGGAGACAGAGAGAGAGAGAGAGAGAGAGAGGGAGAGAGGGAGAGAGAGACACACTTCCTATCTCCCTCCCTCCCTCTCCCTCCCTCCCTCTTCCTCCCCCTCTCTCTCTCTCTCTCCCTCCCTCCCTCCCTCTCTGACACACACAGACACCTACGTCAGGGAGGTCATCTCCATGGTAACGCCCTACACAACACTAGCACTACGCCGTCACCATGGTAACGCCCTACACAACACTAGCACTACGCTGTCGCCATGGTAACGCCCTACACAACACTAGCACTACGCCGTCACCATGGTAACGGCCTACACAACACTAGCACTACACATTGTTAGTAGAATATAGACAGTTATGATAGTAGAATATAGACAGTTATGATAGTAGAATATAGACAGTCATGGACATTGTTAGTAGAATATGCTAGAATAATATTCTGTTAGTAGAAAACATATAATGTTAGCCCTTATTACTCAGTGTGTGGACTTTTGACACAGCCTAGGTTTAATTAGTTTAAAAAAACTAATTGGCAACTTCTTCACAACTTGAATTGGCTAAGCAGTTGAAGGTGAAATACAACATAAAATAAAAAACAATTCTCTGAATGATGTCATAATGATATTATGAATGATGTCATAATGATATTGTCATATTGACGTATCTATATTTTTGCTCCCGCAGTACCGCAAGATTCCAGAGGGGCCAGCACCTCCGACCACCCCTAAATACGCTTACGGATCTGTGCCCATGAAGAAGGTACCTGTCCCGTCCACTCCTGACACACAACACAGTACAGCGCTGACACACAACAGCTCTGACCTCAGTTCCATTCTAATTCATTCCATACAGGTCAATAATGACCAGTTGAGTCGTACTGTTCCTGTGCATGTCAGGCTTGTGAAGCTTCTAGAAGCTTCCTCACCAAGCAGACGTATCTTCTCTTGTATACGGTGGAAACAGAAGAGTGTATTTTCACTGTCTCTCCCTCCTCCCCTCCCTCCCCTCCCCTCCCTCCCCCTCCTCCCTCTCCCTCCCCTCCCCCCTCCCTTCCCTCCCCCTCCCCCCCCAGCTCCAGTCCGTAGTGGAGGCTCTAGATGTGCTGTCCTACTCTGGTCCTGTCAGAAGCCCCTACCCTCTGACCTTCATAGAGATGAAGCAGGTACATCTGTCTGTCTGCCTGCCTGTCTGCCTGTCTGTCTGCCTGCCTGCCTGCCTGCCTGTCTGTCTGTCTGCCTGCCTGTCTGCCTGCCTGTCTGTCTGTCTGCCTGCCTGCCTGTCTGCCTGCCTGTCTGTCTGCCTGTCTGCCTACCTGCCTGCCTGTCTGTCTGTCTGTCTGCCTGCCTGCCTGTCGGCCTGCCTGTCTGTCTGTCTGTCTGCCTACCTCTCTGCCTGTCTGTCTGCCTACCTGCCTGTCTGTCTGCCTGCCTGCCTGCCTGCCTGCCTGCCTCTCTGCCTGTCTGTCTGTTTGTCTGCCTGTCTGTCTGCCTGCCTGTCTGTCTGCCTGTCTGCCTGCCTCTCTGCCTGCCTGCCTGTCTGTCTGTCTGTCAACCTGCCTGCCTGCCTGTCTGTCTGCCTGCCTGTCTGCCTGCCTGCCTGCCTGCCTGCCTGTCTGTCTTGTATGCCTGTCTGTCTGCCTGTCTGTCTGCCTGACTGTCTGCCTGTCTGTCTGTCTGTCTGTCTGTCTGCCTGCCTGCCTGTCTGCCTATCTGTCTGTCTGCCTGTCTGTCTGCCTGCCTGTCTGTCTGTCTGCCTGCCTGCCTGCCTATCTGTCTGTCTGTCTGTCTGTCAACCTGCCTGCCTGCCTGCCTGTCTGTCTGTCTGTCTGCCTGCCTGCCTGCCTGCCTTCTAGAAGCTTCCTCACCAAGCAGACGTATCTTCTCTTGTATACGGTGGAAACAGAAGAGTGTATTTTCACTGTCTCTCCCTCCTCCCTCCCCTCCCTCCCCCTCCTCCCTGTCTGCCTGTCTGCCTGTCTGTCTGCCTGTCTGCCTGCCTGCCTGCCTGCCTGCCTGCCTGCCTGTCTGCCTGCCTGCCTGCCTGTCTGTCTGTCTGTCTGTACGTCCAGTACTTTTCCCCTGACCAATGTGACCAGACCAGGAAAAAAACAACTCTTGGTCAGGTCACGTGGTGGTTAGGAAAAACTCCTGGTCTCAAGACCCAAAATGGCTGCCGTGGGTCCTCAGTCTCTGTGTTCTCTGTGGCGCCTTCAGGCCTTTGGGTTCGTGCTGTACCGGACCAGGCTGCCTGTGGACTGCAGCAGACCCACCCCCCTCTCCTCCCCTCTGAACGGAGTCCATGACAGAGCCTACGTGTCTGTGGACGGGGTGAGTCTGACACTTAGAATCATAATAATAATTACAGAAGACACAGAAACAACAAGCAACAGATAACATGAGACACATAGAACACAGAGTTAACAACAGATAACATGAGCACATAGAACACAGAGTTAACAACAGATAACATGAGACACATAGAACACAGAGTTAACAACAGATAACATGAGACACATAGAACACAGAGTTAACAACAGATAACATGAGCACATAGAACACAGAGTTAACAACAGATAACATGAGCACATAGAACACAGAGTTAACAACAGATAACATGAGCACATAGAACACAGAGTTAACAACAGATAACATGAGACACATAGAACACACAGAGTTAACAACAGATAACATGAGCACATAGAACACAGAGTTAACAACAGATAACATGAGCACATGTAGAGGAGATGGTTAGGGGTAGAGGAGATGGTTAGGGGTAGGGGAGGTTGTATGCGTGTCAGGGGGGGAGGGGGTGGCAGGGGTAGAGGAGATGGGTAGGGGAGATGGTTAGGGGTAGAGGAGATGGTTAGGGTTAGGGGAGATGGTTAGGGGTAGAGGAGATGGTTAGGGGTAGAGGAGATGGTTAGGGGTAGAGGAGATGGTTAGGGTTAGGGGAGATGGTTAGGGTTAGGGGAGATGGTTAGGGGTAGGGGAGATGGTTAGGGGTAGAGGAGATGGTTAGGGGTAGAGGAGATGGTTAGGGGTAGAGGAGATGGTTAGGGTTAGGGGAGATGGTTAGGGTTAGGGGAGATGGTTAGGGGTAGAGGAGATGGTTAGGGGTAGAGGAGATGGTTAGGGGTAGAGGAGATGGTTAGGGTTAGGGGAGATGGTTAGGGTTAGGGGAGATGGTTAGGGGTAGGGGAGATGGTTAGGGGTAGAGGAGATGGTTAGGGGTAGAGGAGATGGTTAGGGGTAGAGGAGATGGTTAGGGTTAGGGGAGATGGTTAGGGTTAGGGGAGATGGTTAGGGGTAGAGGAGATGGTTAGGGTTAGGGGAGATGGTTAGGGGTAGAGGAGATGGTTAGGGGTAGAGGAGATGGTTAGGGGTAGAGGAGATGGTTAGGGGTAGAGGAGATGGTTAGGGGTAGAGGAGATGGTTAGGGGTAGAGGAGATGGTTAGGGTTAGGGGAGATGGTTAGGGGTAGAGGAGATGGTTAGGGTTAGGGGAGATGGTTAGGGTTAGGGGAGATGGTTAGGGGTAGAGGAGATGGTTAGGGTTAGGGGAGATGGTTAGGGGTAGAGGAGATGGTTAGGGGTAGAGGAGATGGTTAGGGGTAGGGGAGATGGTTAGGGGTAGAGGAGATGGTTAGGGGTAGAGGAGATGGTTAGGGGTAGGGGAGATGGTTAGGGGTAGAGGAGATGGTTAGGGGTAGAGGAGATGGTTAGGGGTAGAGGAGATGGTTAGGGTTAGGGGAGATGGTTAGGGGTAGAGGAGATGGTTAGGGTTAGGGGAGTCCATGACAGAGCCTACGTGTCTGTGGACGGGGTGAGTCTGACACTTAGAATCATAATAATAATTACAGAAGACACAGAAACAACAAGCAACAGATAACATGAGACACATAGAACACAGAGTTAACAACAGATAACATGAGCACATAGAACACAGAGTTAACAACAGATAACATGAGACACATAGAACACAGAGTTAACAACAGATAACATGAGACACATAGAACACAGAGTTAACAACAGATAACATGAGCACATAGAACACAGAGTTAACAACAGATAACATGAGCACATAGAACACAGAGTTAACAACAGATAACATGAGCACATAGAACACAGAGTTAACAACAGATAACATGAGACACATAGAACACAGAGTTAACAACAGATAACATGAGCACGTAGAACACAGAGTTAACAACAGATAACATGAGCACATGTAGAGGAGATGGTTAGGGGTAGAGGAGATGGTTAGGGGTAGGGGAGGTTGTATGCGTGTCAGGGGGGGAGGGGGGGAGGGGGGTGGCAGGGGTAGAGGAGATGGGTAGGGGAGATGGTTAGGGGTAGAGGAGATGGTTAGGGGTAGAGGAGATGGTTAGGGTTAGTGGAGATGGTTAGGGGTAGAGGAGATGGTTAGGGGTAGAGGAGATGGTTAGGGGTAGAGGAGATGGTTAGGGGTAGGGGAGATGGTTAGGGGTAGAGGAGATGGTTAGGGGTAGAGGAGATGGTTAGGGGTAGGGGAGATGGTTAGGGGTAGGGGAGATGGTTAGGGGTAGAGGAGATGGTTAGGGTTAGGGGAGATGGTTAGGGTTAGGGGAGATGGTTAGGGGTAGAGGAGATGGGTAGGGTTAGGGGAGATGGTTAGGGGTAGAGGAGATGGTTAGGGGTAGAGGAGATGGTTAGGGGTAGAGGAGATGGTTAGGGTTAGGGGAGATGGTTAGCGGTAGGGGAGATGGTTAGGGGTAGAGGAGATGGTTAGGGGTAGAGGAGATGGTTAGGGGAGATGGTTAGGGGTAGAGGAGATGGTTAGGGTTAGGGGAGATGGTTAGGGGAGATGGTTAGGGGAGATGGTTAGGGGTAGGGGAGATGGTTGGGGGTAGGGGAGATGGTTAGGGGTAGGGGAGATGGTTAGGGTTAGGGGAGATGGTTAGGGGTAGGGGAGATGGTTAGAGGTAGGGGAGATGGTTAGGGGTAGAGGAGATGGTTAGGGGTAGAGGAGATGGTTAGGGGTAGAGGAGATGGTTAGGGGTAGAGGAGATGGTTAGGGGTAGAGGAGATGGTTAGGGGTAGGGGAGATGGTTAGGGGTAGAGGAGATGGTTAGGGGTAGAGGAGATGGTTAGGGGTAGGGGAGATGGTTAGGGTTAGGGGAGATGGTTAGGGTTAGGGGAGATGGTTAGGGGAGATGGTTAGGGGTAGGGGAGATGGTTAGGGTTAGGGGAGATGGTTAGGGGAGATGGTTAGGGGTGGGGGAGATGGTTAGAGGTAGGGGAGATGGTTAGGGGTAGAGGAGATGGTTAGGGGTAGAGGAGATGGTTAGGGGTAGAGGAGATGGTTAGGGGTAGAGGAGATGGTTAGGGGTAGAGGAGATGGTTAGGGGTAGGGGAGATGGTTAGGGGTAGAGGAGATGGTTAGGGGTAGAGGAGATGGTTAGGGGTAGGGGAGATGGTTAGGGTTAGGGGAGATGGTTAGGGTTAGGGGAGATGGTTAGGGGAGATGGTTAGGGGTAGGGGAGATGGTTGGGGGTAGGGGAGATGGTTAGGGGTAGGGGAGATGGTTAGGGTTAGGGGAGATGGTTAGGGTTAGGGGAGATGGTTAGGGGTAGGGGAGATGGTTGGGGGTAGGGGAGATGGTTAGGGTTAGGGGAGATGGTTAGGGTTAGGGGAGATGGTTAGGGGTAGGGGAGATGGTTAGGGGTAGGGGAGATTGTATGCGTGGGAGAACAGGTAGGTTTTGAGTCTGTGAGTGGTTGAGGGAGAGAGACTTATGCACTTTGAGACCATTCTCCTATCATGAGAAGTGCTTTATGGATATAATACATGGTGATTATTATGATTATTGTTGCTGACAGTGTTGTGGCCCTAGGTGGCGGTGGGGGTGCTGGAGAGGAACAAGGTTCTGAGCATCAACGTGACGGGCCGGGTGGGGAGCCAGCTGGACCTGCTGCTGGAGAACATGGGACGCATCAACTACGGGTCCGGCATCAACGACTTCAAGGCAAGACACCTTCTACACATATATGCATATACAGTATATATATACACATATATACTATTACTGATTACACACATACATATATACACCTTCTACACATATATACATATATACACATATATACTATTACTGATTACACACATACATACATATATACACACATACATATATACACCTTCTACACATATATACATATACATATATATATATACACATATATACTATTACTGATTACACACATACATATATATACACATATACTGTATACTATTACTGATTACACACATACATACTGTATATACATATATATACTGACACACATGAATATATACATATACTATTACTGATTATATAGATGTATAACTTTGGCATCAACGACTTCAACAACAAAAAAGCAAAGGGTGGCTACTTTGAGGAATCTAAAATATAAGACATATTTAGAGTTATTTCACACTTTTTTGTTAAGTACATCATTCCACATGTGTTCATTCATAGTCTTGATGCCTTCAGTGAGAATCTACAATGTAAATAGTCATGAAAATAAAGGAAACACATTGAATGAGAAGGTGTGTCCAAACTTTTGGCCTGTACTGTACATATATACATATATATATATATACACATACATATATACATATAAATATATATACTATTACTGATTACATATATACATATATATACTATTACTGATTACACACATACATATATACACATATATACTATTACTGATTACACACATAAATATATACCTATATACTATTACTGATTACACACATACATATATACATATATATACTGACACACATGAATATATAAATATATTTAAACAGTTAGTTCCGACCAAGTCGTTTGATTGGACAAGAGGCATTCCATGAGTGCTGATATACAGTATAACAGCCCTGGGACCTTTAACTATATTATGTATCACTCCGCCGCACAGATGTTCTACTAAATGACTGTTAATTAGACTACATGTTTGTGTTCAGGTTACTAGGCAACAGTCCATTTGAAGTTCAGTTGCGGAACTATTTTATTTGTATTTTTATGATTAAATAAATAAATAAATAGCTGTAAAACTGTTGTATAAAAGCAATATCACACTCGAGGTCGTGCTGTTATACTTTATATATATATATATATATATATTCGTACCTATGACCGAATCACAGCCGTGCTGATATTCAGTATAACACACTCCCTCTCGTGTGATATTGCTTAAATATACTATTACTGATTATATAGATGTATAACTACGGCATCAACGACTTCAAGGCAGGAAGCATTCTACACACATAAATATATATATACTTACACACATAAATATATACATATATATACTTACACACATAAATATATAAATATATATACTTACACATATAAATATATAAATAGATATACTTACACATATAAATAAACTCCTCAAAAAAGGTTTGGAAACGTTATTTCAGTCGATTATTCCTCCCCATTAATAATACCAATGGGTATTGTATTTTATATAGCCTGATTAGTAAGGATCATGCATTGGTGGAAGGAGCAACACAGCTAAACGTGTGGGTAGCAGCCCAAAAATATTTGCCAAATATTTGCCCCCCCCCCCAGGGCCTGGTGTCTAACCTGACTCTAGGAGCAGACGTGCTGACTGGCTGGCTCATGTACAGCCTGAACGTAGACCAGGCTGTCAGCAAACACCTCCTCTGGGAGAGGACGTCCCCCCTCTCCCCCGCGGCCCCCCCCCTCTCCCTCCCGGCCTTCTACGGGGGCAGCTTCCTCATTCCAGACGGCATCCCAGACCTCCCCCAGGACACCTACATCCAGTTCCCTGGGTGGACCAAGGTGGGTTCTACTGGGTTCTACTGGGTTCTAACTGGTTCTATGGGTTCTACTTGGTTCTAACTGGGTTCTAACTGGTTCTATGGGTTCTACTTGGTTCTAACTGGGTTCTAACTGGTTCTACTGGGTTCTAACTGGTTCTACTGGGTTCTAACTGGTTCTATGGGTTCTACTTGGTTCTAACTGGGTTCTACTGGGTTCTAACTGGTTCTAACTGGGGTTCTAACTGGGGTTCTAACTGGGGTTCTAACAGGGTTCTACTGGGTTCTAACAGGGTTCTAACTGGTTCTATGGGTTCTACTGGGTTCTACTGGGTTCTAACTTGGGCTGCGTTCGTAAATTCGCTCTGAGAGCGCAGGAGTGCACACTGGGTTTAACGTCATAAAGGGACCAAGTAATTTGATTGGACAAAAGGCACTCCATGAGTGCTGATCAGATTTCCAGAGCGAAATTACGAACGCTTTATTGTCATCGCAGAGTCCCAGAGTACAAGAAATGCAGTTCAGCATCTAACCAGAAGTGCAAATAGAACATGATCTCTATAGTGACATAAGAACATGATCTCTATAGTGACATAAGAACATGATCTCTATAGTGACATAAGAACATGATCTCTATAGTGACATAAGAACATGATCTCTATAGTGACATAAGAACATGATATCTATAGTGACATAAGAACATGATCTCTATAGTGACATAAGAACATGATCTCTATAGTGACATAAGAACATGATCTCTATAGTGACATAAGAACATGATCTCTATAGTGACATAAGAACATGATCTCTATAGTGACATAAGAACATGATATCTATAGTGACATAAGAACATGATCTCTATAGTGACATAAGAACATGATCTCTATAGTGACATAAGAGCATGATATCTATAGTGACATAAGAGCATGATATCTATAGTGACATAAGAACATGATATCTATAGTGACATAAGAACATGATCTCTATAGTGACATAAGAACATGATCTCTATAGTGACATAAGAACATGATCTCTATAGTGACATAAGAACATGATCTCTATAGTGACATAAGAACATGATATCTATAGTGACATAAGAACATGATCTCTATAGTGACATAAGAACATGATCTCTATAGTGACATAAGAACATGATCTCTATAGTGACATAAGAACATGATATCTATAGTGACATAAGAACATGATCTCTATAGTGACATAAGAACATGATATCTATAGTGACATAAGAGCATGATATCTATAGTGACATAAGAGCATGATATCTATAGTGACATAAGAACATGATATCTATAGTGACATAAGAACATGATCTCTATAGTGACATAAGAACATGATATCTATAGTGACATAAGAACATGATCTCTATAGTGACATAAGAACATGATCTCTATAGTGACATAAGAACATGATCTCTATAGTGACATAAGAACATGATATCTATAGTGACATAAGAACATGATCTCTATAGTGACATAAGAACATGATCTCTATAGTGACATAAGAACATGATCTCTATAGTGACATAAGAACATGATCTCTATAGTGACATAAGAACATGATATCTATAGTGACATAAGCTTCAAACACTTTTACTGGTTAAGGTGATTCAGATATTGATTGGTTGGTTGTTTCATTGATATGGTGTTGACTGATTAGCTGTGTTGACTGATTAGCTGTGTTGACTGATTAGCTGTTGTTGTTGTTGTTGTTGTTGTTGTTTGCGTGTCCAGGGTCAGGTGTGGGTGAACGGGGTGAACCTGGGCCGGTACTGGCCCGCCCGCGGCCCACAGGTCACCCTGTACGTCCCCGCCACCGTCCTGGCCGCCGGCCGGCCCAACAACGTGACGGTTCTGGAGCTGGAGGGCGCGGCGGCCTGCACCCCCCCCGGACCCTGCACTGTGGAGTTCACCAGCACCCCCGTCCTCAACGCCACCGTCAAGTCTCACCTACACCACCAGAGGGCGCTGTTCCTCAAAGAGGACCTGTTATGATGATGACGATGACGAGGATGATGATGATGAGGAGGAGGATGATGATGATGATGATGATGATGAGGATGATGATGATGATGATGTTGTTGACGACGACGTTGATTCGTCCCGTGAAATGCACTGATCGAACACAAGTGAGGTGATCTCCTATTGGCACTGGCTGTCCCGTCTCAGATAGATTCTCTGGTTCTTTGTCCCGTAGGTACGAGAGCAGATCTGAAAGGGCAGAAACTCCTCCATCAGACGGGAGTGACAGGAACTGAGTTCAGGGAATCAACTTGTTGTTGCTGTTAAAAATAGTTTAATTTCAGCAATCAGTTTGCCTCTGAACCCACCTTCAGGGTTCTGAATTCATTACATTTTCACCACTGCTTACACCTATCCCATCCTGTCAGATCTAGTCTGTCTGCGGCCCGGGGCTCAGTTGGAGACGTGGTGATAGACGGTCTCTTTTTTTTTTAATCAAATAATGAATGTTTTTAAACTAATCAATGGAGGGGGGGGGCTTCACCACAATCTGTGGGGGCTGGCGGAGGTAGAGATCAGAGCAGAGGCTTATTGTAAAGCCGGGTACACATATGGTGCTTTTCCATCAGCAGCCCGGGTCAGTGCAGTTCGGATCGGTTCGGGTCAGGTCGGGTCACTTTTGATCTGTTCTGGTTTTCCATTATACACACAGACCCGTAGCTAGTAGGCGGAGTAGACGATAGTAGGCGGAGTTACGCGTCATAACAGCGCGAGATGGCTACTGCCTGATTGTCTGCATGTTTGAATCATTTCTATTGGATTTTGTTCTGCACATATGTTGTTCTACACCTAATAAAGTCATGTTTTTTGAACCCTTAAAACCACTGCCTTCACTTGTCTGCTTTATGAACTGTAGTATCATTGTGTGCGGACAAACACGGTGCCCTTTGTGGGTTAATAACTTCGGTTTACCGTGGGGTAGGATAACAATTCAAACGTGTCCGGATAGGGGAGAAGACATGGATTCCAAAACCATTCGAATGGAGTCGATCCTACTCTCCTATCACCGTCGACACAGCGCGGAGTGAATTCCCTGGTAAAACGATTCTCTGTCAACGGGAGTTGCGGTGCTGCACTCTCTATATATTTCGGGCTAAACTGTGCAGTGTAGCCGGCGTCCTGGTTCAACCGGACACTTCCATAAATAACAACAAATATGTAATATGTAAATATGTATAATACCACGTTCATTGATACAATGATGCCAGGGATGGAAAGGGGTGAAGGGGGTTGATGAAGCGCTGGACTACTGAACGGCAGCACAACACAACGGGGAAATGCGATAAGAATTATGTCAAAATGCAGCACCAATCATCATGCACAGATCAGCCTTAAAACATGTAACGTTAGATATATCGTTATACAGGGAGCGATGTATTTCTACGGAAAGGCTGATAGATTGTAGAATCTTCTTGTCGGTAAAACGATGGAATCAATCTATTGAGGATTGTGATCTTAAATGCTTTGTCATCTCATAGATTAGGTGCACAGCAATGACAGCATACACGATTTGACAAGGAAATAGAA
Organism: Nansenia antarctica; assembly: GCF_963989245.1. Classification (NCBI taxonomy): domain Eukaryota; kingdom Metazoa; phylum Chordata; class Actinopteri; order Argentiniformes; family Microstomatidae; genus Nansenia; species Nansenia antarctica. The sequence goes on along the minus strand of NC_137678.1, from coordinate 30,680,113 downwards.
TGTTCAACACGGGTTGGAATCTCTGTACGGTTAAAAGCATAACTTCTCGGGGTGTCAGCGCGGTGGTTAAGGGCTCAAAATGACCGTAGACAGATGGTGAAGTTAGCAAAGGAGTATTGTGTTTGTACCACCTCCACAGCCGGTGTTATTCACAGACAAACACGGTGCCGTTTGCGGGTTAATAACTTCGGTTTACCGGGGGTTAGGATAACAATTCAAACGTGTCCGGAAAGAGGAGAAGCCAGGTATTCCAAAAGTTTTTGAATGGAGTCGATCCTCCACTCCTATCACCGTGGACACAGCGCGGAGCGAATTCCCTGTTAAAACCGGCATTTGACTCATGAGTGAACGGCGAAAATGGCTGGACTGCAGCGGGTGACCTCCCGGTTCATCGAGTTTACGGTTAAAAGCATAACTTCTCGGGGTGTCAGCGCGGTGGTTAGGGCTCAAAATGACCGTAGACAGATGGTGAAGTTAGCAAAGGAGTATTGTGTTTGTACCACCTCCACAGCCGGTGTTATTCACGGGCAAAGACAGTGCATAATAGCGATTTTTGTGTTGTGCTTGTTGTAAATAAAAGTTATATGATTCATTGAAATGACATTAAACTAAGATAATACGATGGTCAGCATAATTTTTCGAATATTTATTAATAAGCTATTACAGAAACTGTAGTGACATTTTCTAAGAGTGAATGTGGTATTTCAAGATGGCGGTTAGTGAAGAAATATATGGGATGGGACATGGGATGACGATTTCCATTGACCAATCAACGGTGTGCAGCGTCACACGTCACACGCAGCCTGGCAAAAATACCCGGATATGAAATTGTAGACCCTGGGGTCGATGTGGAGCTAAAGAAGCGAGCCGAAGCGAACCGAACCGACCTGGGACGACTAATGGAAAAGGGGAAAAGAAGCAGACCGAAGCGGGCTGACCCGGGTCAGCACCGTAGTGGAAAAGCCCCAATAAAGATAATCTGGGGTAGTCTAAAGCCTGGTACACACATAAAGATAATCTATCTTCCGACCAAGGACAGCAAACGCCCGATTATCGGACGGCTCTAAAGATTATCCTACAAGATTATCCTGTGGTGTGAGGTGTGTTAATTAATTAGCTTCACAATCGCGGGTGACGTTAGGTCGGGTTTTTCAGTAAAATAGCATATAGAACATGTTTGTATTGACACAACATGACATGGACTTGTTCATTAATATGTGATATGAATTAGTATGACATTCAAATCTTACCTGAAACATTACTTGACAGTAAAGTTATCAGAAACAACTCAGTCTTCATAGTTCCGTATTTTGTAGGAATATCATTGGCAGACGTCAAGTCAGGTGATGCTTTAACGGGTTTTGATTGGTTAGCGGCATAGTAGCCCCAAGCATTCTCCTTATTAACTTATGAATCGTAAGTTTAGTTTTCATAAAACGTTGTTCGAAAATAGGCTGCCAACAAACGGAAACATGTAAAAAAAAAAAACATTTAGCTTATATGAAAAAATCAACTAGTCTGCAGTTGCAGATCGATCATTTCAAAAACTAAAGCAGATAGACAGCTTCGGCCCACCGCCTATTGTTGTATGAATAGATCCGAGTCTAAAAAACGATTGAACTGTCATTCTACCGCTTTAATACACTGGTACAGGGATTTTTTAAATTTGAACCCGGAAATTGCTAAACGTCACGCGTGACGTCAGACTTAACAACCGAATACCGCCTCCACTGCCTGGATGCTAAACAACCCCGGGAAAACTATGACGATCTACGAGATCCCCAAAATCGTGGCTACAGCCTTCCCTCTAGCAGTTTCCCCAGCCAACATTCAGGCAGGATTCCGGGCAAGTGGGATATATCCCTTCAACCGAGAGGTATTCCAGGAGACGGCATTTGCACTGGCTTCAACAACAGACCGTCTTATAGTAAAGGCTGTTAGTCCAAAATATAGCACGTTGACTTCAGTAAATGCAACAAATGTCCCCTTTGGCATGGAAGTACCTTAGGGTCATAGAAAAACTTTTTTCCAAAGACACAAGTGACATCTTTTTTTTTTTTCAAAATGGCCCCAACAATACATCAGAGCCCATTGGCAATTACCACACCCCATATATTTGCTACTGTTATGGCTATAATGACATTTGACATTTGGTGTCAAACTACATTTGTGAGGTCAGGGAATACAATTAAATAGGTTACAAGGATGAAAACCCAATAGTTTTCTTCTTACCATGGCAATCTAGGGTAAAAGATGCAAATTGTTAAAAAAACAACATTAAACGCCATGCTTTCGAAACTCCAGTCCTAGAAATAACAAACAATGGCACACGTACAATGTTGTAGTTGTTTAACACTAGAACAGCGACGTTTTTTTACCTACTTTTAGCGCAAAGAGGTGTCGAATCACACGACCACTCTTCACAATGGGGGAGTGTGTACTGACGCACAAAAATCGCTGGATGGCGATGTCACACAAGAAGAGAAAATGACAAGACACTACCTCTAAAAATGCATAAAGTTCCAGAGAAGTGGGGACAGAGCAGAGAGTCAGCTGAAAAGGAACATATATATATATATATATATATATATATATATATATATATATATATAATAACGTATGCATGCCATTGTAGATGTAACGTAAGTGGAGAGGAGATTGATCTAGACTGCGGGAGTTTTCATTACTAACGAATGAAAGTTGAAAAAAATAAATAACTGTAATATATAATAACTGTTGTCCCTTTCACACATAGTTCCATGTAATTTCCTTGGAATCCCAAGCTGTGTTGACCAGGTATCTGTAATGTTCACATTTATATATAACAGTAATAAATATAGCAATAAATGACAGCGCTGTAAATAGTGTTATTCTTGCACAATTGCACCCACAACGTGCTATTGCCGTCCGGAGTTGATCAGCTCCAGATTGAACCAAGGTTCTTCGCTACAGAAACATTTTCACACAGTGACAAACATGTGATGCGTTTTATATAATATTCTTTGAACAACAGAACGGGACAGGCGCCAGAAACTGCCATAATATACCATACATACTGTATATCTGGTAATATATCGTGCCTCCGTTTTATATTGAGAAATATGATGATAAATACATATAGGGCGGAGGTATGATATGTGGTGTGTTTAGTTGGCGAGCGGACAATTGGCTACTACAATGTACAATGTTGCCAAAATCAACTAGGCCTATCTAATGTTCGAAAACAAATCTACAAATATTAATCTGCGTACTGTATATCTATGGTACAACCGTCTTGCCTGTTGTGTATTATTATCATTGCCGACACAGCTTACTTATGATTATTTGGGGCTAATATGACGCTGTGGCTGATTTGGGCCTGTGTGATGCACAGGCTATAGCCTACGTCTGATACAGCATCACGAAGGTGAGCAGAGCGGCAAAGAGAGAGGCGCTGTTTATTTCCATTTTTGGACTTGGTTGGTATTGAGCTTGTTTTATTGTAGTATACAGTATGTGCATTTCCCCCTTTGTTATGGTTTTGCATGTAGTCTCAGGCCATTTATGATGGAAATAATTAGCCTATATTTAGAAAGTCGTGTTGCATTGGGATGTGAGTTGCATTCAGATTTGAGCATCAGTGTCAAGGCTATACTACGGCATTAGGCCCAACTGGGATGAGCCTGTACTGTAGTAATATGCTCTTGTAAATCTATGGTTTTTGTAACCATAGTAAATATCACATTTTCACTTGCAAAGTAAAAAAATAAAATAAAATAAAAGTGTGTGTGTTGGGGGGGGGGGGGGGGGGGGGGGGGCACACATCAAGTCTGGTCACCCTAGGGCACCCTAGGGGGTTAATCCGGGCCTGGTCAGGATTCGACGTCTGTCGTTCGTCTCCAAACGTCGAATTCCGACGAGAAAACGAGCTCTGAAAGCGCAGGGGTACGCCTGTTATGTGCGCCTGTCGGGCTGCACGTCACATTAATTAGTTACGCCACATTTTGAGATACAAGCGCTTCAACGTTCATTCATTTGGAACTGCGAGAATGAGTAACGTTAGCCCGATTGCACTTGCATTAATAAAGCGTTATATAAATATAATTAATTAGTATTATTGCCTACAGCTAATTGTTACAAGGTGAGAGCTAAAATAACATACGTGTAACGTTAGCCAGCAATAGCTAGACTAGATATATATAGCTAGATATAGTCACTATATAGTCTAAATGCAACCTGGTCTCACACGGCAGACGTCAGGATTCGGATGTAATATTAAACTCCCATATTTATTCTTTAAACAAACAAATCTGGGGGAGTGGTCGGAGTTAACGAGATATTGTTCCAATCCATTACCTGGCCATTACCTGCCTGTGAAAAGTATGAAACGTTTGCATTGCCTAGCGTGTAGGCCCGTGAGAAATTGAGAGCATATAAATCACTAGATGCCTACAACTACGCAATCTGTGGTCATGTACAGTACATCAAATACCATGACATAGATTCTAAATAAGAACAATATTCCATTTGCTTACAGATTCCGGGGTGGCGTTATTTGCCGATGTCCGTGTGAGTCGTCCGCGAATACATGCGTCTTCCTCTTTGCTGGATTTGTCTGCTTGACTGCATCACGTTGTTTAATTATAAATAAGAACAATATTCCATTTGTTCATTTGCTTTAATGAAATGACTCTGCGAAATGACAATAATTAAACAAGTCCTGAGCAGGACGAACGCAGGTGTAAACTAACGTATTCACGCGACGCGGCGGACAACTGTAGGGAGGTTCTAGTGCTTGATGTGAAGTGCCGTTTGGAATGAGACATCTTCTCACACGTACAGGCACACAACGAGTACAACATGTTGCATTTTCATGCCATTAGGCAACTTGCTTCCTAGCATAGCAGGTCCATTTGGACTTTGAAATACCTCCATGACTTTATATGGCCACTGTGTGTGTCTGTGGAGAAAAGGGTACGTTTGGGCCCAGGGAAGGGGCTGCGAAAGAGTCACACTCACCAAACTTTACACACTCCTTCCCCTTCATGGGACATTGTACCATGTCAACTTTCACCCTCCTAGGCCATTCCCTAGAGGCCCTGCACGCGACTGCTATATATTAGCAGGGACCTGCTATGCTAGGAAGCAAGTTGCCTAATGGCATAAAAATGCAACATGTTGTACTTGTTGTGTGCCTGTACGTGTGAGAAGATGTCTTTTTACAAACGGCACTTCCAATCAAACACTAGAGCTCCCTACTCTGTATGGTACATTATATTGATAATTGGGTCCCTGGTTACCTACTACATACCTACTACATACTGCATACCTACTACATACTGCATACCTACTACATACTGCATACCTACTACATACTGCATACCTACTACATACTGCATGCCTACTACATACTACATACTACATACTGCATACCTACTACATACTGCATACCTACTACATACTACATACATACTACATACCTACTACATACTACATACTACATACCTACTACATACTACATACCTACTACATACTACATACTGCATACCTACTACATACTACATACCTACTACATACTACATACTGCATACCTACTACATACTACATACCTACTACATACTACATACCTACTACATACTACATACCTACTACCTACTACATACCTACTACATACTGCATACCTACTACATACTGCATACCTACTACATACTGCATACCTACTACATACTGCATACCTACTACATACTGCATACCTACTACATACTACATACATACTACATACGGCATACCTACTACATACTGCATACCTACTACATACTACATACCTACTACCTACTACATACCTACTACATACTACATACCTACTACATACTGCATACCTACTACATACTACATACCTACTACATACTACATACCTACTACATACCTACTACATACTACATACCTACTACATACTACATACCTACTACATACTACATACCTACTACATACTAAATACCTACTACATACTACATACCTACTACATACTACATACCTACTACATACTACATACCTACTACATACTGCATACCTACTACATACTACATACCTACTACATACTACATACCTACTACATACTACATACCTACTACATACTGCATACCTACTACATACTACATACCTACTACATACTGCATACCTACTTAAGCGTTACTGTTAAGTGACAAGATTCTCTGTGTGTCTGTGTCACTGGCGTACCAGAGACGCCCGCATCCCCTCCAAGACAGGATTTGTCTGCGAAGACAAACAGCACACATGTGATTGTGTTTGCGTATGTGATCAACACACAGCTATGAGGTCATGTGACGGGGCTGCTCACAGGGCTGTGAGAGGAAACATGAATGCTGCTAATCACCTTGGGATAGCTAGCAAGCTAGGTAGTTAGCTGACTAATTATATTATAATAATAAATCGTATTAAAATCAAACGTGAACGAAGAAATGTGAACTAGCTTACCTATGGAAGCTCCTCACTGACTTTACAGTGAAAAAAGCGATTGAAAGAATTTAAACACAATGAGCAGGGCTTACGGAGCAGCTAGGATAGTCTAAAAGAAAATCATTTGAGACGAGCATTTTACCCACTCCGTGTCACACACACACACAGGCCGTAAATGCTTATTGAGGAAAACCAGATACCAGAAGTTTGCTTTCTTCCTACACAGAAAAACGGCAAAATAGCTTCATACTAGCTTATCCTGATGTGATTTAGAAAATGTAAGGACTTCACATATCTCCTTTATCAGATCTTTATCAGATCTTTATCAGACCTTTATCAGATCTTTATCAGACCCTTATCAGATCTTTATCAGACCTTTATCAGACCTTTATCAGATCTTTATCAGATCTTTATCAGACCTTTATCAGACCTTTATCAGATCTTTATCAGACCTTTATCAGACCAGATAAACATTATACCATGTTGGACATGTATATATATTGTATATATAAACATTATACCCTACTCTGGATATAGTATGGTTATTACTGGTGGCCTGAGGTGGTCCAGTGGTCTAGCACCGTGGTCTACAGTGATATACAAAAAATACATTATATACAATATTATAAATATCCGATGAGTACATGCATAATCAAACGTAGGCTACTGCAATTACTTTGCTGCGGGAGCTATGCATGCACCACACAACTTGATAGGTACATACTGTGCAGTGTATCATTCATAACTGTACGTAGCCTATCACTATTGCATGGAACTTGGGTAAACCCGCTGTGAAAAAAAAACCTCAGCTCCAACAAATCTGAAGGGATTGGGAGACAACTCTTTTTTGTCCTAGGGTAGATAAGGTTGCAGAGAAATAGGAAATGTTAGAATAGGTATAGCATAGCATAGAGTACAGCACAGTGTTTTATCTGTGAAGTATAGTATAGTGGATAGTGTACATAGCCTTTATTTATGTAAACCAGCTCCTTTCCCTTCTTGTCTTTTTAGTTTTTTCTTTTTCTTTCCTAGCACCAGGGGAGTCACCCCTCCCAAATTTCGTTGTTTGGTACCTGTACTATAGCAATGACAATAAAGACCATTCACCATTCACCATTCATTCACCATAAAGTTATGCTCTGTATATATATATATATCTCTGTATAGTACACTTACACACAGGACAAAGTGGCCTGGAACCCACAGTGGAAGGATCCTATCAGCATGTTCCTGTTCAAAACCATGTACTGCATTTATCATTTTTATCCAACACTTAACTGGGGTGTGCATGATTATGAATTACATGATAATTTGATGAAGTCCTTTCTCATACATGTAGTGTTTTTTTGGGCTTAGTGTTAGGAAACCATTTAATTTACCTTGATGAAATCAAGTAAAAAAAAAAAAAAGGTATTTAGGACCAACACAGCTAATGTGCTGATGTCCCATGAAGGGCATGCCAATTGTAATGCTGGATACAATGTTGTCTACATAGCTGTTTATCTTATTCAAATACCGGCTCAATCATTTGACTTACTGGGAAATGGCTCATGGGATCACAGTTGTGGGGCTGGACCCACGTTGCGGTTACATGAAGGTCAGCAATGAAAATCTCCTTTCCCTGTAGAATTCAAGTGCATCTAAAATTAGTCAATGCTAGAAAATGGTACGTAAAACATATGGCTGAGTTCCAGCTATCTATTAAAATCACAACAAGGCATATAAGCCACAACATTACCTTTTCATCCAGTCACTTCAACAATCAACTATCCTTGAAAAAAACATACCGTCGTAAGGCGATGACGTAGTATATGCAAATATGCAGTCGCAATATGCAAATATGCAGGCGCGGTATGATGACGCGCTCCAACCACTCCAACCAAATATGGTCCATCAAGCGTCCGGGTGATAGGCGTGATGTCCGCAGCGGGATATACTTGGAGAGTGTTTGTAAGGCTGGCGGCCATCTTAGGTGAGTCTGGCTAGGCTGGCGGCCATCTTAGGTGAGTCTGGTTGTGTTGTAAGACTGGCGGCCATCTTAGATGAGTCTGGTTTTGTTGTAAGGCTGGCGGCCATCTTAGATTAGTCTGGGTGTGTTGTTAGGCTGGCGGCCATCTTAGGTGAGTCTGGTTATGCTGTAAGGCTGGCGGCCATCTTAGTTGAGTCTGGTTGTGTTGTAAGGCTGGCGGCCATCTTAGTTGAGTCTGGTTGTGTTGTAAGGCTGGCGGCCATCTTATGTGAGTCTGGTTGTGTTGTTAGGCTGGCGGCCATCTTGGGTGAATCTGCAGGGCTGCCAAGTTTCACCAAAAGTTTGGAGTGAGATTTTTTGGCGGTGGAGCGACCCAAAACTGTTTTAGTATGACTTTTATTAAACTGCGGTTCCTCCCGCGCACGCCCACATACAACATCCGGGTCTTACATGCAACAATATCAGGTCACCCCTAGGTGTCCCTGTAACACAGGCTACTAACATAATGTGTGGTGGCCTGGGAAAACCCTTCACATGGTGGCATTTTGACATTTCCATTTTTTTATATTTCCATAAATTAGAAGTTCTCAGCTATTCATAACGGGTTGAATGACTGAGATAGCCCTTTATTTTAAAAAGTTATGAGCATTTTAATGTATCATGTCAAAAAAAGTGAAAGGTGAAAAATGCTGCCCCCATGCTGCCCCCGACCCCTTTCTCCTCCGGGTCGGGGGAGGAGCCTATGCAGATCGGCTGGTCTCGTTTGTCTGCTTGTGATGCGGTGTTACGGCCAAGCTCCACCTGCTGCGTCGCGTCAACTCGCCATCGACGTTGCGTCAACTTCCCGTTGTCCAAGCTCCACCTGCTGCGTCGCGTCAACGTTGCGTCAACGTCAACGTTCTACTCTAGCTCCACTGGCATTTTTTGTATACGGGAGTAATTTCACCCTTGACTGCAATTATGTCCACAACAATAACAACATCATACAGAACATTTTCCAATCAGGGTAATATTTTATCTACATATTCCCAAATAGATAGTTGCTAGTTCAGTAGATGTTCAACTAACTGTCAACAACATTTCAACTAACTAACCACTAATCCTAAACCTTGCCCTAACCTTAAATCTAACCCTATCCTTAACCATAAATCTAGTTACATATTGTAACGTCCCAACTTGGACAGTGGTGGAATAACAACACATAGCTTCTCTCTTGTAACTGATTGTTTAATTGTTTAACTCGCATACCAACTTTCTCCATTCACCGGAGTTCTTCCTCTCTCCACGGTCTCAACACAACAACAACACGCATGCGCCCACCTCCACCAATCACAGGGGTGCATTCGCACACAACACAGTAACAGGGTTGCTACACTGCTCCCCCCTTACAAAGGCCCTCGCCCCGAGGGCTAAACAAAGTCTCTGAGGTGACCCGGGGCCCGTCTCAGTCTCGGAGGTCGTTGTCCTGGTAGTGACACAGGCGGCTCCGCCCGTTGAGTGGGACTACCCTGCTGCATGGCAGGGACTTGGGGTGGTGAATAGGGGAAATGGGGGGTATCAATGAGGGGGGTATCAATGGGGGACATAGGCAGTGAATCTGGGGAATTGGGTTCAGGGGTACTGGGGCTCCTGCCCACTGCTGTTCTAAGGCCCGTTCTCCTTGGCCTGTGCGTGTCATTAGTGTCCCTGTCTCTCCGGGAGGGTGTCGGTGGCTCAGGATGCTGAGGGGGAAGAGAGTCCCCTCTGTATGGAGCTAACCTGTCTCTGTGAAGTACCACCCGTCTTCCCCTGGGTGGTAGCTGGACCCTGTACACTACCTCCCCCACCCTCTCCAGTACCTTACAGGGCCCCACCCAGTGACAGTCCAACTTAGGGCATCGGCCCCTCTTTCTCCGTGGACTATACACCCACACCAGGTCCCCAGCCTGGAAGTGCTTTCCTTTGGCCCTCACGTCATAATTCCTCCTCTGTCTCATACCCGCTTTCTCCAGCTGATTGCGAGCAAAGCTGTGAGCTGACTCCATCCTGTCTTGGAGTCTTCTGGCGTACTCCCGCCCCGGGGGAACAGTCGGAGTGTCCGGGGATTTGCCAAAAGCCATCTCTGCCGGCGTCCGTAGTTCTCTCCCCAACATGAGCAGGGCAGGTGTGCAGGAGGTGGAGTCCTGCACAGCAGATCTGTAGGCCATGAGGACGAGGGGAATATGCATGTCCCAGTCACGCTGGTGTTCTGCGGTGAGGATGGCGAGCTGCTGTGCTAAGGTCCTATTGAACCTTTCCACGAGTCCATCGCTCTGGGGATGTAAGGGTGTGGTCCGGGTCTTGTGCATGCCCAGACGCTCACACATAGCAGCGAACACCCGCGACTCGAAGTTCCTCCCTTGATCGCTGTGGATGGTCTCTGCTGCTCCAAACCTGGCAAACATGCCCTCTACTAGAACATCTGCCACAGTCTCTGCCTCTTGGTTGGGCAACGCGTATGCCTCTGGCCATTTTGTAAAATAGTCCATGGCCACCAGGACAAAACGATTGCCCTTGTCCGTGCGGGGAAAGGGGCCCATGACATCCACTGCTACTCTCTCCATGGGAGCGCCCACCGCCAGCTGCTGGAGCAGCGCGTGGGACTGATCCGGAGGACCCTTGTGCGCAGCACAGAGGTCACAGCGGCGACAAAAGTCTTCAACATCCCTTTGGAACTGCCCCCAGTAAAACCCTTGCCGGAGGCGACGAAGGGTCTTGGAGACTCCAAAATGTCCAGCCCCTGTGGTTCCATGAGAGGTTCGGAACACGGCCTCTCTCAGCGCTCGGGGGACCACCACCTGCCACTTGCTCTCTCCTGTAGCTGGCTCTTTCCAGGCTCTTTGCAGCACCCCCTCACTCACACGCAGGGTCTCAAACTTTGCATACAGTCCCTTAGTTGCAGGTGAGCTCCCTACTACCTCAGGCCACGGTGGTTTCTGTCCAGACTCCACCCACTGCAGCACCGGTTGTAAATCGGTATCCTGCTCCTGTTGTGCTCTCCACTCCGCTGAGCCGATAACCTGCATCTCTCTGCAGACCGGCTCACTCCCCTCGTGCATGGGACATATCCCCTCCTCTTCCCGGAGCTCTCTCTCACGTGCCTCTCTGCGCTCGCAGTAGCGACACCCGGCTGGCGCACAGGGGCGTCGGGACAGAGCATCGGCATTGGCGTGGCGAGCGCCGGCCCTGTACACCACTGTGACGTCGTAGGACGCCAGCTGTTCCAGCCAGCGGGCGATCTGCCCCTCCGGTTCCTTGAAGGACATCAACCACTGGAGAGCTGAGTGGTCGGTCCTGACAGTGAAGGGCAGGCCACAGAGGTAATATCGGAAGTGGCTTATTGCCATCACAATGGCCAGAAGCTCTCTACGTGTGACGCAGTAGCGGCGCTCTGCCTTGTTGAACGTTTTGCTGAAATACGCCACAACTCTCTCCCCCTCCGGCCCCACCTGACTCAGCACCGCACCTGTGCCAACGTCGCTGGCGTCCGTGTCCAGGACAAATGGCAGGTTGGGGTTCGGGGGAGTGAGAGTGGGGGACTCTGTCAACGCCTTCTTGAGAGAGTTGAAGGCCTGTTCACACTCCGGCGTCCAGATGAAATCCCTGTCCTTCTGTTGCAGGCGATACAGGGGGGCGGCTAGGCAGGAGAAGCCTCGCACAAACCTTCTGTAGTATGAGGCCAAACCCAGAAAGCTTTTTAGCTCTCGCTGGGTAGTGGGGGTGGGCCAGTCTTGTACTGCATGCACCTTCTCATCCGTTGTGCTGATGCCTTCTGCCCCCAGCTTGTGCCCCAAAAACTCCACTTCTCTCCTCATGAAGCAACATTTGTCAGGGTGGAGCTTCAGACCCGCCGCTGCTATCCTCTGCAGTATCTGCCTCAGGGTCCCCAAGGTCGCCTGGAAGGAGCTCCCATGAGCCAGAATGTCATCCAGGTAGACCAGGCATTCTTGGCGGGGGATGCCAAGCAGCACCTCTTCCATCAGCCTTTCGAACGTGGCAGGGGCATTGCATAGGCCAAAGCTGAGGACACGGAACTGCCACAACCCCCTGCCCGTACAGAAGGCGGTCTTCGGCCTGGCCTCGGGGCTAAGGGGCACCTGCCAATAGCCACTGCGCAGGTCTAGTGAGGAGAACCAGGATGAGCCGGACACCAAGTCCAGTGACTCGTCGATGCGGGGCAGTGGATACGAGTCTTTCCTGGTCACGCTGTTCAGCGGTCTGTAATCCACACAGAATCTCATTTTCTGGCTCTTTTTTTTGTTGACCATTACAACCCCCGAAGCCCAGGGACTGTCAGAGGGTTCAATGATGCCTGCCCTCAGCATCTCCTCAATCGCACTGTCGGCAGCCGCCTGATATGCCATGGGAAGACGGCGGGGACGCATCTTGATGGGCCGAGCATCCCCGGTGTCTATCTCATGCTGCACCAGATGTGTCAGTCCCACTTCCTCCTCTGTCAGGGCGAAAATGTCTTTAAATTCAGACAACACCTGCCATAGCTCTTCTTGTTGCCAGGGCTCCAACGTGTCACAGTTACGTTTCCATATTTCTCTCACTGCCGACAGTCTATCCACCTCTTCCGTTGTGGACGGCTGGGTCGGGGGAAGGGGGCCCAAACCTGTAGAGGGAAGTGTTGCCGGAGATGGAGACTGTCCACCAGTGGGGGTGTGGGGCTCAACCGATGGGCTACCAAACATCGAGGGGATGGGTGAAGGGGGGGGTGGGGGGTTTGGGCGGGAGAGTGGGGCGCCATTGTCCTCAGCCGAGGGGTCGGACCCATAACAATGCGTGTCTGTGGCTTTCACGGACAGTGGTTGTGGTCTCGGGACCAGCGAGGGGGATATCATTTTAACAGTGGGGCCCCCAGGGAAGCTCAGTGTGTCCTTCCCCAGGTCCAGCACACAGCAAGCAAACCGTAGGAAGTCCAGACCCAGTATACAGGGGTCCTGCACATCTGCCACCCATACACTAAATGTCACTGACAGACCTCCCACATTTATAGCCACCCTCCCTCTCCCCCGCATAGGGGCTAATTCACCTGTTACTGTTCGCAGCTGCACAGCAGTTGGCTCCAATTGTGTCCCCACTGGAACGACGTCGGGCCTCATCAGTGTTGCAGTGGAGCCGGTGTCCACAAGGGCCGTACAGGGAGTCCCAGCCAGGGTGATGTGGACATGACAAAAATCCCCAGCATGAGTCCACCCTACCACCCTCGCGGACTCTGCGGTGTCATTTGCTTCTGGGGGGAGTGGAGCCCCACTCCCCCGTCTGTGCTGCTGGGCTCCTGTCAGAGGTGGGGCAGCATGGGATGCGGCACCAGGGGTCTGTATCGTCCCATCTATACAGACCCCGGGGCGTTTCCCTGGTCACCAGCGAGCTTGGGGCACCGCCTGCGGATATGGCCAGCTTGGCCACACTCCCAACAGACAAAAGGGCCCTGGCGAGGCCGCATGTCACCCCAGTCATTTCGATTGCGCGGGCGTGTGTCACTGCGTGATGATTGCAGCGACACAGCCCGGATCAGTTCTGTCAGCTCTGTCGCCCACGCAGGCCTCTCTTGGGTTAGGCTGTTATCAACTGCGGTTCTCACAACAGGGCTGCTGACCGCCAGACTGCTCTCTGCTGTCCCAGCTCCCACGATCTCTCTTTCCAAAGCCAGCTCGAGTGCCTCTTGTAGCGTGCGGGGGTGTGCCAGTTGGGTCTGGATGCGCAGCTCCCTTGGATTTATAGCCTGGATAAACTGGTCTCTGGCGAGCTCACTCTGCACCCCGGGGGGCATGTGGGCATAGGCTCTCCTTGACAGGGTCTCAATGTCATTGGCTAACGCCCGGAGTGGCTCCCCGGGCTGCCTGCGCCTGCTACACAGTTCAGAGCGCAGGACACCAGGCTGTTCACATTGTCCAAACCGCCTCTGCAGAGCGCCAACTAAAGCCCAATAGTCCCCTCTCTCATCTGGGCTAAGTAGTAGCAAGCATGCTAATGCTTCATCTGTGAGGCATAGAGCCAGCTGTAGAGCTTTATTGTCCTCAGACCAGCCCGCCGCCCGCGCTAATAGTTCAAATTGGGCACGGAAAGCCTCCCAGTCTGCCTTACCAGAGTATTTTGGTGTTTTAACAGGGACATGATTCCCGCGGGGGCCGCCATCTTTGTGTACATAGTCTCTGCTGTGCGTCGCTGCGCTGGAGGACGAGCCCAGTCCTGCATCGGCAGCTAATCTCCTGACTGTGTCCCTCAAGTGAGCCTTGTGTGCTGAAGCACTCCCACCTTCCTCCGCCAGCCTCGAAGCATAATCACCTCCCTCCTTCTCTCCATACTTCTCCTCCTTCACTTTCGGACGCGTCCCGGTCCCGTCCCGCTGCATGGCCATTATATCCGCGGCTGTAGCGGCTAGCTAGCTAAACTACACTGACCAACGAAGGGTGACGAACGGTCGTTTTTTCTTCTTTTTTTTTTACTTCTGACACCAATGTAACGTCCCAACTTGGACAGTGGTGGAATAACAACACATAGCTTCTCTCTTGTAACTGATTGTTTAATTGTTTAACTCGCATACCAACTTTCTCCATTCACCGGAGTTCTTCCTCTCTCCACGGTCTCAACACAACAACAACACGCATGCGCCCACCTCCACCAATCACAGGGGTGCATTCGCACACAACACAGTAACAGGGTTGCTACACTATCAACAGAGTTGCAGTTGATAGTTTGAGCAGCTGTGGATCATCTATAAGGGAATAAAGTGTGACCCCAGTCAAGTAGGAAATGTCATACTGTCATATGCTCCACCGAGCGCGAGGAGAGCTCAGAGCGCGAGGTTATTAACAAAGACGTTCATAGCGGGAATTTCTGGATCAGGAGAGCACCTACATTCTCTTACATCTCTTTCATCAATTATGGTTACGTATAGCTTAATTTATCCACATCTGCTAGCGGTTTTAATACACTTATTGAGGACACAAGTTGGGTTGTATTGACATAGAGCTGAATGTCGTACTTCCTGCAACAAGAGTTCACCACAGGTGCGGTGATTGACTTTTTTGAAAGTCTACTTTGGACGCAGCCATCGGACGCAACGCTGACGCGACGCAACGCAGCAGGTGGAGCACCTTTCATTGATTACAATGCATTTGATCCCAATTTCGGACGCAACGCACATTAGACGCAACGCTCGATGGCCATGGTGGAGCTTGGCCGTTAGTCTGCTCGCCTCGTCGGTATGCGAGGGACAGATCCATTTGTGTGTCTTCTAGTTAAGATTGTATTACTTTATGCTTATTGTGAGCATCAGTAAACTGGCAATAACACAGGTGGAAGTATCGTCTCTCCTTTCGCTCATGTGTGCGTGCGTTGCTTAACTGAGAATGAGACACGTTCAACGTGACGTTGTTTCGCTAGCAAACTACCCACCACAAAAACATAAAAATAAGTACTTTCTCTTTTGTTTTCTTAAAATGTTTATTCACCATAATGTAGTATGGAGTTCAAAGTACTAGAATACCACATAATATCAAAATCGCCGATATAGGACATTTCCATCTATTTTTGCTCTTTGCCACAAACGAACGCCAGCGACATCCGACGGGTTTTCCCAGGCCACCACACATATGCCTATATGTAACATCTCCTTTCCTTTAGCTGTTTGCAAATGACATGCTTGCATCTCCGTCTGCAATTCCATTGACAATAACAATCCCAAACATTAACAATAGCATTACAACATTGCATTATTTCCCTTTTTTTTTTTTTTCCTGAACAAAGAACAACAGTCCAGTACAGCCGTCTGAGGCAAAGTCAAAACAGTCCGAGAAGAGCTGTCCCTTTACTCACCCCTTCCTTTTTTTTCCTTTTTTTTTTCTAAGTCATAAGTCCAGTCGTTGTGGCGGCCGTGACAGGCGACCACTCCGTGAGTAGACACCCTGGCCTGCCGTGGCAGGACCCCCCGGCGTCGCCGGTGCCCTTGGTGTACGAGGATGTACCTCGCCGCCTGTCTCCCCCCGACTTGAGACAATCCGTGTCTCGGCTGAGGCAGTCTCCCCAGCGACCTGGGTCTGGTCAGGACTGCTCCGCTCAGGCCGTAGAATGTCTGTCTGTTGCGCTTGAGCTGAGCGCTCTGCAACACGCAGATCCACTCGGTTGCGTCTGTACAGTGTGCCGTCCACATCCACCACGAACGAGCGGGGAGCGACTCTCTGGAGGCACTGGCCTCGTCGCCACCGCCCTGTGCGATCACCTGGCAGAGGCCTCATCATCCTAATGTGATCTCCAACATCCAGCTCTGGAAGGTCTCTGGCAGACGTGTCATAGAATGACTTGGCGACCCGCCGTTTCCACCGCAGCTTCTCTGCCACTCCGTCCACCACACGTGGTAGAAGCAGGCTGTCCGCGACGGGCAGTGATGTTTTGAGCCTGCGTGCCATTAAGCGCTGGGCCGGGCTGCTGTCCAACCCCTCTGTGGGTGTGTTGCGCCAGTGAAGGATGGCCATCCACGCATCCGTGCCATCCAATTTCGCCCGCTTGCAGAGTGACTTGACAATCTTAACGGCCGACTCAGCCTTGCCGTTGGATCGAGGATGTCGGGGTGAGGATGTGACATGGGCAAACCCCCAGCTCGCTGCAAACTTCCTGAACCGTTCGCATGCAAACTGTGGGCCGTTGTCCGAGACCACCCTCTCTGGCTGCCCATAACGTGCAAACTGAGCTTTGCAGCGCGTGATGAGCGTGTCAGCAGACAGATCTGGCAGCTGGTCGATTTCCCAGAAATCCGAATACTGGTCCACAATGACGAGAAAGTCCTTGCCCGCATATGAGTAGACGTCCATACTCACTGCCTGCCACGGGCGCACCGGTATGTCATGCGACATCATCGGTTCCTTCTGCTGGACCCGTGCGTACTCATTGCATGCGGAGCAGTTCGCCACAAAGTCCTTTATCTCCGCTCTCATGTTCGGCCAGAAGAGCGTATCCCTGGCCCGTCTGTAACACGCCTCCCCACCAATGTGGCTAGCGTGTATGCGTTTGAGCAGCTCAGATCTCATGGCTTTTGGTATGACGACGCACTGTCCCCTGTACAACGCTCCGTCTTGAACATTCAGCTCGTCTCTGAAGGGCCAGTATTCCCGCACTGCCAGCGGAGTGTCCTCTTTAAAGTCTGGCCAGCCACTGAGGATCACAGATGCCAGCTCCTGAAGCACATCATCCGTCTCTGTGTGCTGCACAATCTGGTGGAATCTGAAAGCCGTAACGTCCAGGTGCTGCGCCTGGTCCAGCTGTGAATACCCGGCCTGGGTGCTGTTCACGGCGCACACAGCATGCTGCACGTACGGGGTGTCAGACCCACGGCACGGGGGCGTGGCCCTGCTCAGAGTGTCGCTGACATACATCTCGGGGCCCGGCTTGTACACAACATCCAGATTGTAGCTTTGCAGCTGCAGCAACATGCCTTGGAGACGTTTCGGTGCGCTCAGGAGGGGCTTCTTGAATATTGTGATAAGCGGCTTGTGGTCTGTTTCTGCAGTGATAGCCTCCCTGCCATACAGGTACTGGTGGAATCTCTGGCAGGCAAAGACTATGCTCAAACACTCCTTCTCAATCTGAGCGTAGTTTTGCTCTGTCGGCGTTAGTGCCCTCGATGCAAAAGCCACCGGCTGTCCCCCTTGTAACAAACAGCCCCCCAGCCCGGTCATGCTGGCGTCGCTCTGGACCGTGACAGGCTTTGTGATATCATAGTACTTGAGGACGGGCGTGCAGGTGACCATACGCCTCACTCCGCACACTGCATCTTCGTGTTTGGGCAACCAGTGCCACATGACGTCCTTATCCAAGAGCCTGCGGAGCGGCTCACAGACCTCCGAGAGCTTTGGCAGAAACTTTGCAAGGTACGTCACGAACCCAATAAAGCGTTGCACTGCTTTCACGTCGGTGGGTGTCGGCATTTCCAGCACGGCCCGTGTCTTCTCTGGGTCGATTTTCAGTCCCTCCGAGGACAGAATGTGGCCGTGGAAGTGTACGGCTTTGAGCTTGAACTGTAGCTTGCGTTCACTCAGCCTGAGTCCCACTGCTCTGCATCGTTCCATGAGAGCACTCAAGTTTCTGTCATGGTCCAGTTCGGCCTCGGCATCCGTATCGCCACACCCGACCACCAGGATGTCATCCGCGATCGGTTCGATGCCGGCCAGGCCCGATAGCAGCTCGTGTTGCTTGCGCTGGTAGATCTCAGGCGCTACTGAGACTCCGAAAGGGAGCTTGAGCCATCTCATCCGACCCCACGGTGTCCAGAAGGTCGTGAGACGGCTGCTCGCGTCGTCAAGCTTGCACTGTAAAAAGGCAACACGAGCGTCTGCCAACGTGAAGAGGCGAGCCTTGGGCAACTTGTACAACACATCTTCCAGCGTAGGCATATGGTAGTGAGACCTCAGCAGCGCTCGGTTGAGAGGCTTTGGATCGATACAGATTCTTATTTTCTCTGGCTTTGTGACAGTCACCATGTTACTTATCCATGCTGTCGGCTCAGTCACCGGCGCAATGTTGCCGACCTTGACATGTCTGTCAAGTTCCTCCTTGACTCTCGCCTTCAGAGCCACTGGAACATTCCTCGGCGCGCACTGCACCGGCGTCACATCAGGATCCAGCTCGAAGTGTATCTCGCCCGGGACTGACTCGATTGGGTCATTGAAGACGTCATGATAGTCTCTCAGCAGCTGATCTTTGGTGAGGGGCACAGATTGGCTTGCATCAACTGTGTGGAGTTCATCTGGAACGGTGAAGGATACGAGGCCCAGACGTTCGCATGTGCCCCCCCCCGAGAAGAGGCTTTTGCTCTGTGTCGACTATTTCAAATGTGAGGTTGTGCTTTTCTCCCCGGATGACACATTCAGTGTGGAATTTCCCCAGTGATGGCATGATTTCCCCAGAGTATAACTTTAACTTGGCTGCGCTCGGGCCTAGCGCCGCTCTGGGTGACAGCTTCTCTTTAATCTTGCGGCCCATGACATTGCAGGTGGAGCCTGTATCCAGCTGACACTGTTGCCTTTTCTCATTCAGGCATAGATTCACAAACCACTTGCGCCCCTGCTGGGCCTTTGCAGTATTGACACATTCAGTTACTAGAAACAGTCTATCATCAGTATCTGAGTCATCTTCTCTTTGCTCATCATTTTCAAGCACATTCAGTTTTTTTATTTTGTCAGCTTTGCTGCCAGCCTGGCATACCTTGGCAAAGTGATTTGCTATGCCACATATCCGGCATGTCTTACCGTAGGCTGGGCACTGCTCCCTGCCCCGTTTGTGGCTGCCTCCACAGTATTTGCAGCTCCACTGTGGCTCTCTCTCCGCTGGCGCTGTTTTCCTTTGATGTGCGCGCCTCTCACTCTGCCTGTCCGCGGCATTCACATTGTCCGTCTGTGCTAGCGGGGCCATCACTCTCATGTGTCTCTCGGTTAGCTCAGCGAGCCTACAGATTTCAGTCGCTGTGTGTAACGTCAACTCACGTTCGCGTAGCAGACGCCTGCTGGTGCCCTCACTCGCAACACCCAGCACGAGCCTGTCACGAACCAGCTCGTCCTTCAGCGCACGGTATTCGCATGACGATGCTTTGTCAGGAAACTGTCTATTGGCTCATCAGCCTCTTGTTTGCAGCTTCCAAACATGTACCTCTCATAAATGACGTTTCTCGCCGGTTTGAAGTAAACCCCCAAAGCGTCCATAATCGCTTTTGGGTCCTTCTGTTCATCATCCGTCAACGTGAGGCTATGTGCGTACACATGACGGCACTCACTTCCCATCAGCCGTCTCAGCGTGGCTGCCTTGATCAGCTTCGACTTCTCGCTCAGTCCGGTAGCGAGCAAAAAGTCCTCAAACTTCCCAGTTTTTCGCCAGATCACCAGTCATGCGCATACCATCGGGCGCGGGGATGCTGTTGCTTGCCATGGCGTTTCATTTCTTTAAGCGTCTTTATTTTATTTTTATTTTTACTTAGATCCCGCTTCTGACTCCATGTTTCAGTATGACTTTTACTGCGGTTCCTCCCGCGCACGCCCACATACAACATCCGGGTCTTACATGCAACATTATCAGGTCACCCCTAGGTGTCCCTGTAACACAGGCTACTAACATATGCCTATATGTAACAAAAACTGTGCACGTTTTGGCAGCGGCGGCCCCTCTCTCCCACCCAATTATTTGTGCTAGTTTCCTGCAATTTTACATGTTGTTCATAATAAACCAGCACAAGAAATGAAAATAATAACTAATAAATAATAACATTTTATAAAACAAGAAAAAAATTCAGACAATATATAATATTTATGAAATCTTAATAAACAAATACAGTAGCCTACAAGAGCCTAAAAGAAAAATGGGGCCCATCAACAGGACTCAGCCCCTTGGTCAGCAGCAGGAAGACCCGTGGTCATCATCTTATATACAGTGCATTGCTCATAGATGGCTATCATGTTATACAGTACATACCAGGGTTTTTCCTGGGTCCGAATGAGGGCTTGGTGGGTGATTTTGTGCGCGCACTACGCGCCCATATTTTTTTGGAGGGACCCCCAATTGTTGTATTTGTATTGTAAATTGTAATTATTAATTATTATTATTATTATTAATGTACCTGGTTATGTTACAGTAGAGAAACAAAAAACAGTTACCAAAACTGAGTAGCTAAGATTGGCAAAAGATTGGCGTGGTGCAACCGAAATTAGTAAACAACTAGTTTGAAACTAACTAGTAACAACTAGGGGTTTAGTAACTACTAAATGCCTGCATTTAGTAATGACTTAGGCCATATTGGTGCAACCCAGTCCAGTAGGCTACCAGATACGATGTTGTAATGTATGCACATATTTTGCTACCACGGTTGCCAGACGGAATTGACAATGTCCAGCCCAACCGGTCTAAAAGCTGCCGAATCCACCCGTCCAGTGTGACCAAAAGTAGCCCAATCTGGTGTGGCGGGTGGCGCCAATAGGAAAAGGGGAGGTGCCCAAAGGAAAGCACTTAGGGCTCACCTTAGGGGGAACGCCAGAGCGCAGCCGTGTGATCAGGTCGGAGGTAGTTGCACACCTTACTCCATGCTGACAGGCAGAGATCAAGAGGTAGGCCGCAGCCTATGGCTATTTTCTGTGCGTAGCGTTTTATATTATTTCTTTGATTGTATGTAATATTGATGGTGTGATGTATTACAGGTCACCTACTTCCTTGCTGGGTTGAAGGCGGCTGGTAGTCGCTGGTAGGACCCTGCCATCGACGTACCAGGTATTGTAATGTATTCGTCATGTAAATTGAATCATTATGTATTTTAATATGTCGGTAATAGTGTTTTAAGATTGTTCATTTGTGTTTCCTCCAGAGCATCAGTGCGGCCAGCTGCTCTTGCCGTGAGACGTTTTGTTTGGTTAAAGTTTATGTTCTTATCTAGTCCGCTCGGGCAAGTGTGCCGGTAGCGGGGCGGACTAGTTTTTCTTTTTGTTTGTTTGTTTGTTTGTTTGTTTATTTGTTATTTAAATCCGCTTTTCCCCCACCATTGCCACTTCACCGGGTTAATCCCAGTTCGACCATCAGGGCAGGTTTGAGTGTGCTATATTTATAGATGATTGCAGTGAACAACCCTTTTCTACAGTGTGTAGCCTATGGTGTGCAGTGAACAACCCTTTTCTACAGTGTGTAGCCTATGGTGTGCAGTGAATATAACACCTGCCCTGGTAACAATAACTGAGGTTCTTTGGAGAGAGGTCAATGTGGGCCTGGATTGTGAACTAATGTAATAAAACTATTTTCTATTTAAAGTACATTCTCAATTGTCATTCTTATGCTAGGGACCTATATGGTGGGTGTAACACTGGCAACACTGCTTGCTACGTTCTTGCAGCTCGCGTGAACACAGGTTCTTCCATCAGCGCTCGCCTGCCGCTTCGATTGCAGACTCAAGTTAACGCGCGTGCAGAAAGATGCCACGAAACTCATGTCCGGTAGCTTTCTTTCAAGGAATTTCAAAAATGAAAGTCCCATAAAACAATTGTTATTTCTCGCCGTGAGAAATAGAGATGTGGCGTGAGAGCGTGAGAACTGGTTGAAATGCGTGAGTCTCACGGCGATTGCGTGAGACTTGGCAGCTCTGTGTTTGTTATCGCATAACCAGTCGTTCAGAATGCTCTCAGTATTTCCCCTACAGTTGCCTTGGGGTGGGCGGGCCAGACCTCCACACACAGCTTCGTGCCGCGCTGGAGAATGGTTTTGTTTTTGTTTTGTTTTGTTTTGACCGAGAGAGTTTTTGCAGGGTGAAAGCTCTGCAGAAGAAAGTAAGCAAGTTGAAACGTTAGCAAATATAATTACTGTGTTCTGACAGAGAAAGTTGGTTCAAATTAGTCGTTATTATTGTGACTAGAAAGTGTCTGATTATAGTTTCATGATGTGAATAATAGTGTCAAAGAACTAGCAAGCTAGCTAGCGTGCTCAGAGGTGATTAGATGAGCTAGTCTGCTGCACACATGCCAGCTAAAGAGCTAACTGGATGCACTTTATTATTTTACTTAAAGTAGATATACAATCTTTCTTATTCTGCTAGAATTGGGCTTTATGGTAATACCATAATGGTATATTTACAGTACATGGACAGTGGATTGAAGCATTGGAACAAACCCTCACTCATTGGAAATGTCTGTTTTTTGTAGTTGGACATACGATTTTCTTACAGGTGAGAGAGTAAGTAAAGACAGTATCTGACTGCATTGCCCACAGCAACCCAATATTCAATTAGAATGATGTTATGATTTGATATGAATTCAATGTATACCTCTTTTTTAATTATAAATACTCTGGTTGTTATATTTGCCTTTTGGTTGACAGCAAAAGAGGTAGAGAGGAGGATAGAGAGGGAGAGAAGGAGAGAGAGCAGGATGGTGTCGGCACACCAGAGAGACAGCAAGAACCAGGTGAGAAAGTGGACATGTAGTCAAGACCACATAAGTAGCCTTGAGAACCGATGGTTCTCGAGCCTAACGGCCCTTAAGGGGCAGGAGCCTATCTCCTGTTTCTGTAGCGTGAGGCAGCTTGATGTACAAGTACAGTCCATGCCACCCCCCCCCCCAAGGCAGCAAACACCGGTGTAGATGCATACTGTATGCATTAGTGAGTGTGGTGGTGCTTATGGGGTGTCGCTACGGGACAGGTGTCGCTCTGACTGGGAGGACAAAATCACAGTATACCCACTAGAAAAAACTAGACTACACCACTGTGTATCATTCATAACTGTACATAGGCTACACATATCATAATATCTTATCACTATTGCATGGAACTTGGGTAAACCCGCTGTGAAAAAAAAAAACTCAGCTCCAACAAATCTGAAGGGATTGGGAGACATACTGTACAGTTTATCATTTTCATAACTGTCTGTACATATACATATCTTATGTATCACTATTGCTATATATAGCCTATATATAAACACATTATGTTACAAATATCAGTCTTATCCACTGTATCTAATTCAGCACTGAAGCCTGAAGGTTGAGCACAGTGTGTGCCCCCTTGCTACCTCTGCTGATATAAAAGAGAATTGCAGCCTTGGAGAAAAAGATGGCAGCCGAATCCCAAGGCAAATACACAGGCACACACAGAAATACTGCAAAATCGCTTTATACTAACTCGATTTTGAAAATGTAAAGATTCTGGGTGGTAGAACGCACATATCTAGGAAAGGTCATGAAAGGAGGGTCCTGACATTTGATCGAGTGCAAAGGTAGAATTGTTTTTGTACTCACTGGTGCCCGATGACACCTCACGGCTTTCCTAGTGTTAAGAGTCAATTTCTCCCGACAATCTGCACGTAAACGTGTTCAATATTTATGACCAAAAGTCCTCTTGTGTGTGGGCGAAACTGACAACACCCGAGTCCGATTGTGACGTGGAATGGAATGTAGCCAATCAAGAAGCGAGCTGACTGACGCGTCTTCTTCTTTTCGTTCTTCGGCCCTTTATTTCCCCTGTAGCACATGGCTGCCTCTACAGGTCAGTCAGGGTACTACTACCCTGATCACGAGAGATTTCTGGCTTGGGGGACGAGACTCCAGACTGTCGTAGGACAGATCTTTATGTATGTGGTGTGCCGTATTGGGAATATCGGAGCACACCACACACAATACGATCAAAACTGTTCAATCCATGATTTTTTTCTCTTCATGTGTGGGGTCTCTCTCAGATAAAAAAATCTGTTGAGATTTAGAAAATCTTTGTGTGTACCAGGCTTAAGTGTATGGAATGGAATTAGAAAAGCTAACAAGCACCAAGCAACGATTTCTGCCTCCCCTGACTCAGAGTACTGAAAACCTACACATTCACTAGCATTTGTGTTCTAAGGGAAGTTTTTATGTTTTGAGTGTGTGTTTATTAGGCTGGGTTGTTGTTGTTGGTCATAATACCTCCTAGTTAGGAGATCACGGCAGGGAAAGATGTGTGCCAAAGTAACCTCGCCTTTTCAGACTTAGCGGTTCTTAGGGTTAAGGTTAGGGTTAAGGGTTAAGGTTAGGGTTAAGGTTAGGGTTAGGGTTAAGGTTAGGGTTAGGGTTAGGTTAGGTTAGGGTTAGGGTTAGGGTTAGGTTAGGGTTAGGGTTAGGGTAGGGTTAGGGTTAGGTTAGGGTTAGGGTTAGTGTACTAAGTATGTGCCGCTGGGTTAGGGTTAGGGTTAGGGTTAGGGTTAGGGTATGCATATGATATTATTGGTGATTACATATGCTGTACTTTTTGTTCTAGTCAATGCATGTATACATGTACTTTTTTATTTGTGAAACCAGTTGATTAAATCACACAGTGTTTTAAAACGTTAAGTATAATCTATTTGATTAATCATTAGTGATCACCTTCAAAGTGTCACTTGTGATTTACCACTGTGATTAAAAACTACAATTCCCATACCTGACTACGTTTCCTGTCATCGCGACGTCAAAGCCACGCCCACTAACTACCCGGAAAGGAGTGCTAAAAAGTAAGTGGAAAGGTTTTCCAGATTATTCTAGCTCGTGATAGAAGAAATCATAGATAGCATAGACACTCACTCAGCTAGCATAGACACCCACTCAGCTAGCATAGACACTCACTCAGCTAGCATAGACACTCACTCAGCTAGCATAGACACCCACTCAGCTAGCATAGACACCCACTCAGCTAGCATAGACACTCACTCAGCTAGCATAGACACTCAGCTAGCATAGACACCCACTCAGCTAGCATAGACACCCACTCAGCTAGCATAGACACTCACTCAGCTAGCATAGACACTCAGCTAGCATAGACACCCACTTGTTTCTTAATTTAATCATAAAAATAAACAAAAAATAGCTGAACTTCAAATGGACTGTTGCCTAGTAACCTGAACACAAACATGTAGTCTAATTAACCTGAACACAAACATGTAGTCTAATTAACCTGAACACAAACATGTAGTCTAATTAACCTGAACACAAACATGTAGTCTAATTAACCTGAACACAAACATGTAGTCTGATTAACCTGAACACAAACATGTAGTCTGATTAACCTGAACACAAACATGTCGTCTAATTAACCTGAACACAAACATGTAGTCTAATTAACCTGAACACAAACATGTCGTCTAATTAACCTGAACACAAACATGTCGTCTAATTAACCTGAACACAAACATGTAGTCTGATTAACCTGAACACAAACATGTAGTCTAATTAACCTGAACACAAACATGTAGTCTAATTAACGGTCATTTAATAGAACATCTGTGCGGCGGAGTGATACAGATAGTTAAAAGTCCCAGTGCTGTTATACTGTATATCAGCACTCATGGAATGCCTCTTGTCCAATCAGATTACTTGGTCGGAACTAACTGTTGTATAACTACTCATAACCAGCAGCCTTTCTTTACCAAACCGAAGGTGGAGAAGACTAACTCCAGACTAACTCCAGACTAACTCCAGTGAGATATCAGTTGGTTTTCTGACTGCATGCGTAGCGCTCATCTGATACTCGACTGATTTTAAAACAATGACAAGTGTTGACACGCACTCTATGTAAATCATTTGTAAAAATTGAGGAGTGCGAGTCAACACTTTTCATTGTTTTAATTCAGTCGAGTATGAAGGCCTGCTATATGGCCGTGATGATGGCGCCCTCAGGCGTTCATCAGTTAGTACTGCAGTGCATTTCTGTACATGAATTATCCAATAGATTGTTTGGATCTCAAATCATTTCAATGATTTTTAATACACATGATGTTAAGTCGTTCATAAACACGTTTAATTACAATACAATAGTTAGACTAAGTGACGCAGTGTGTAAACATGCAATAGGTTTTTGTCATCGCCATGGTTACGTGTCTGGTAGGACCCCTTGAGTCAACGCGCCTGAACTAAATTCAAGCTAAACGTTACATGCCTCGCACGCAGCTGAAATGCCGCCAATAAATACACGATTGAAGTTAACTCGTTCATAAAAACGAGAGACAACTACACTGATTTTTTTCACCGTTTAATTACAATAAAATAGTGAGTGACGTACTTGCCGAAACCATTTGTGAGTGCGCATGCGTCGCACAGCGGAGATCCCGACACAAGGCTTGGTTTGAAAGCGGTTGAAACCAGAAGCACATGAGAATGATTATTTCCTATTCAATTGATGAATCTATCACACACACCTGACACTCCGAATTGTTTCGGCAGTTGTATAAAAAAATAATTATAATTATGTTGTCCAATGTCCAACACTTCGCCCTTAGCAACGGCTCTTGACAACAAGCCTGGTGCGCTCGCAAATGCGTCCCCCTTGCTCCAACACTGACTGCTATTGTTTGTGTATGGTATGATGCAGCAATGATGACAGAGACGTGTATCAAGTTCAGCCATGTAATATCAAGATGGAGGGAACAGGCACCTACACACGGGTCATGCAGAAACAAGCAAACAAGTCGATAGCCGATGGCATCGATCTAAGTAGACCCGTAACATCCTCCTTTTCCAAGTGAACACAAACACCTTAGAACTTAGAAATAATAAAAGTAATCTATTGCAAAAATAACCAACGTTTGTTCTTATATAAAATGTAACAACAGTCTCTGTTAACTTCTGTATTCTCTGTGTCTTTCCTTTTTAATTGTTTCCATTTTTATTTTATGGCAACAGCCCTATATAGTTTAGGTTACAAATTGAGTCTCACAGGTGGCTTAGACAGCCGTCCAGCCCTAGTGTATGCGCGTCCCTCAAATGGTGCTGTGCCAATTGGACTAGGTGAGGTCCTAGGTGTGAACCTGACCGGGCTCGGCTCGGCCACAGTTGGGGGAGCCTCTGCAGCGGTACTCTCTGGCACAGGGTCATTCTCTTCGTAGGTCGGAGTAGCAGTCGGCTCGGCTACTCTGAGGTCCACCCTGTTGCGTCGATAGAGGGAGCCGTCGACATCCACCAGGTACGATCTCGGTGCAACCCTGCGGAGGCAGGTCCCAGCCCTCCAGATGCCAGTGTTGTCACTAGGCAGAGGCTTCATTCGGACGGTTTCCCCGACTGCCAGCTCCGGCAGGTCCCGGGCGGACCGGTCATAGAAAGACTTGGCAAGCTGCCTCCTGTGGCGCAGCTTTTCAGTGACTCCTACCACAACGACTGGTTCCAGCAGCTTGTTTGTCACTGGAATAGAGGTCTTCAGCCGACGAGACATGAGACGTTGTGCCGGGCTGCTGTTCATGCTTTCGGTGGGAGTATTTCTCCAGTGTAGTATGGCCTTCCAGGGGTCGTCACTGTCACGCATAGCCTTGCGCAACAAATTCTTTGCAATCTTGACGGCCGACTCTGCCTTGCCGTTTGCTTTCGGGTGCCTTGGAGAGGAGGTCACATGCTCAAACTCCCATTCAGAGGCAAAACGTGAGAACTGAGAGGTAAATTGTGGGCCATTGTCTGTGATGACCCTCTCTGGCTGGCCATGCCGAGCGAACTGTGCCTTACATCGCTTGATGACTGTCTCTGCAGATAAGTCAGGGAGGAGCTCAACTTCCCAAAAGTCAGAATAGTGGTCGACTATAATAAGATAGTCCTTCTGCCTATGACTGAACAGGTCCATGCTCAGAATTTGCCACGGCCTGGTGGGCAGTTCATGTGAGAGCATGGTCTCCTTTTGCTGTTTGTGAGCATACTCATTGCAGGTTGAGCAGGTGCCCACAAAATCCTTTATCTCTGCCTGCATGTTCGGCCAGTACAATGTCTCTCGAGCATGTCGGTAGCATGCGTCTCCTCCTGTGTGACTTGAATGAATGCGCGTAAGCATCTCTGGGCGTAGTGATTTTGGGATGATGACTTTCTGCCCCCGGAATAGAACACCATTCTGTACACTGACTTCATCTCTGTAAGGCCAGTATTCTCTGGTAATGAGAGGTGCTTCTTCTCTCACATCTGGCCAGCCTATGAGAACTGTGGACTTAAGTGCCTGCAGGCATTCATCTCGGTCAGTGTGCAGCCTGATTTGTTCGAGACGCTGGTCACTTACATTCAAGTAGTCTGCCTGGTTCACATGCTGTATCTCCTCTTGCTCTTGTTGCAGGGAGCAGATAGCGTGCCGCTGGTAGGTTGTTCCTCTGCCGGTGCATCCTGCTGTTGCTCTGCTGAGCGTGTCGCTGATGAACATTTCAGGCCCTGGTTTGTAGATGACCGTCAGACTGTAGTTCTGTAAGGTCATGAGCATGCTCTGAAGCCTCTTGGGAGCGTTGAGGAGAGGTTTGCTGAAAATGGAGATTAGGGGCTTATGGTCTGTCTCCGCTGTGATCAGGTCGCGGCCATATAGATAGTAGTGAAACCTCTGACAGGCGAAGACGATGCTGAGACACTCTTTCTCAATCTGTGCGTAGTTCTTTTATGTGGGGGTAAGAGCTCTCGAAGCGAACGCGATGGGCTGTCCTTCCTGCATGAGGCAGCATCCGAGACCATTCTGGCTGGCGTCGCTCTGGACTGTGATTGGCTTGGTCACATCATAGTAGCGCAGGACAGGCATGGTTGTAGCTAGAGACTTGAGTTCTTGAACTGCCGCCTCGTGTTTGGGTAGCCAATGCCAGGGGGTTTCCTTGTCCAGCAAGCGTCGCAACGGCTCACAGACACTTGATAAGTGTGGCATGAATTTGGCCAAGTAGTTGGCAAAGCCAATCCGACGCTGCACCCCTTTTGCGTCAGTTGGATTGGGCATTTCGATGATGGCCCTCACCTTCTCTGGGTCAGGCTTCAGCCCTGTGGATGAGAGGATGTGGCCGTGAAACTGGACCTCAGCTACTTTGAACTGCAGCTTCTTCAACCCTAGCCGCAGCTTGACCTCACGGCAGCGTTCCATCAGTGCCAAAAGCTTGACATCATGGTCACTCTCAGCCTCTTTGTCTGTGTCCCCACAACCCACAACCAGGATGTCGTCCGCAATGGGCTCGATGCCCTTGAGTCCAGCCAGGAGCTCGTGTTGTTTTCGCTGATACACCTCGGGTGCCACAGACACTCCGAATGGTAGCTTAAGCCAGCGTTTCCTCCCCCAGGGGGTCCAGAATGTGGTCATGAGGCTGCTCTCATAGTCAAGTCTGCATTGTAGAAATGCATCTCGGGCATCCACTAAGGTGAATACTCTTGCCTTCGGTAGTTTGTACAGGACATCATCCAGAGTAGGCATGATGTAATGAGAGCGCTTTAGGGCCTTGTTCAGGAACTTAGGATCTATACATAGTCTGAGCTTGTCTGTTTTTTTTACAATAACCATGTTGCTGATCCAATCAGTTGGGTCTGTGACCGGCGCCATGTGTCTGTGACCGACCCCCCCTCCCCCCTCCCTCCCCCACCCGGCGACGACCCCCCCTCCCCCACCACCCGGAGACTCTCTACCGAAACCGTGGAACAATGGGCAACCCCCCCCATCCCCCAATCCTCAACTTGACGATGACCTGAATGGAGACTACTGACACTGTACATACTTTGTGTTTTGTCCCCCGCCCCCACCTGTGGTGTATGTCCCCACCTGTCCTACCCGCTGTACATACCTTATGTTTTGTTGTATTGTTCTTCCCATGTTGGATGTATGTTTATCTTGTAGATAGTACTAGTTATTTGTCTGTATTATCTTGTAGATAGTACTAGTTTTTTGTCTGTCTTACATGTAACGATGAATTGAGTATCAAGGACCCCAATTGAAATAAGCCAGTGGCTTTCTTGGGTTTTTATCCTGTTAGTTGACCTTGTATGTAATATGTACTTTCATGTACCTACTTCTGCAAATCTTCTAATAAAGTTCTCAATCAATCAATCAATCATTGTTTTAATTCAGTCGAGTATGAAGGCCTGCTATATTGGCCGTGATGTTGGCGCCCTCATGTGTTCATCAGTTAGTACTGCAGTGCATTTATGTACATGAATTATCCAATAGATAATAATAATAATAATAAGAATAACTTTTTGTTTGTATAGCGCTTTTCCTGCAAACGTTGCAGCTCAAAGTGCTCCAATTGATTTTGGTTTTGTGATCTCCAATTAGATTTTGCTCCAAGTGATCCAATTTCGATCTCAAATAATTTCAAGGATTTTAAATAAATAATGTTAACTCGTTCATAAAAACAAGAGACAGGTACAGTGATTTTTCTCACCGTTTAATTACATTAAAATAAACTTCGGAAACGTTATTTCAGTCGATTATTCCTCCCCTTTAGTAATACCAATGGGTATTGTATTTTATATCGTTGGAAAGCCTGATTAGTCACCTTTACAACGAGGTACAACAAAGGATCATGCATTCGTGGAATGAGCAACACAGCTAACCGTGTAGGAAGCGGCCCAACATTTTTTCCCCAAAATCCCCTGCAATATTCTTCTGGTATTAGCTTTCTCTCCCCCCACCCCCCCTCTCTCTCTTTCTCTCCCTCTCTCTCCTCCCCCCCCCCTCTCTCTTTCTCTCTCTCTCTCTCTCTCCCTCCCCCCCCTCTCTCTCTCTCTCTCTCTCTCCCTCCCTCTCTCTCTCTTTCTCTCCCTCCCTCCCTCTCTCTCTCCCTGTCTCTATCCCTCTCCCTCTCCCTCTGGTATGGGGGTTATGAGGATGTCAGAAATAAGATCTTAGGGGGTCTGGTTGTGTATGGATGTTCTTAAAAATGTGTTTTTGTTGTTCTCCTGGAGAGATCAACAAAACATCTGACCATCATAAGCCTTTATAAGACATACTGTACATCATTATGACATCACAAGCCTTTATAAGACATACATCATTATGACATCATAAGCCTTTATAAGACATGCATCATTATGACATCATACGCCTTTATAAGACATGCATCATAAGCCTTTATAAGACATACATCATTATGACATCATAAGCCTTTATAAGACATACATCATTATGACATCGAAAGCCTTTATAAGACATACATCATTATGGCATCATAAGCCTTTATAAGACATGCATCATTATGACATCATAAGCCTTTATAAGACATGCATCATTATGTCATCTTTACAACCATGTTGTGTCCGCAGGGATATCATCAAACTGACTGATACCAAACCTGATAGTCATTATCTTATCGTGGAGGTGCACTGCTTATTCATGATGTGGAGAACCGTTCACAAGGCTTTGCAGAGGCAGGATCTATCAGGTTGAGGAGATGGTACTCTCAGATTACTGTTATTATCAGTGGTCACATTAGAATAATGACCACCTCTGCCATTTCCATTCACTTTGTCGGCCGTTGTTGACCTATGACCTCTTTTCCCAGTTCCTTCAATATAATATATAATATAAGATATTGGTCATTGATAGAGAATGTTAGTGAGGCTGTTGCCTGATTAGACATATTAGATTTAGTCATGTGAAAATGTTTGTTATGTAACGTAGAAGCAAGGCCTTGTTCTGTCAGGTTATACCGGTATAACCTTACCTCAACATTGTTCAGATACACCATCATTTCATTGGATAAGAAATATCTTCTAGCCCCACCCCTCCCATGGTCACACATTAACAGGTAACTCACCTGAGACTCAGACTAACCTCTCTGTCAGACAGCAGCCATCAGACTGTCTTTAATCCTGACTGACAGACAGAGTGGAGAAGTACAGACCACCAATCTAAATGAATGAATGAATGAATGGTCTTTATTGTCATTGCTACAGTACAGGTACCAAACAACGAAATTTAGGAGGGGTGGCTCCCCTGGTGTTAGGAAAGAAAAAAACACAAGAAGGGAAGGAGCTGGTTTACATAAATAAAGGCTATGTACACTATCCACTATACTATACTGTACAGATAGACGACTAGGGTTGTCATATTGCACATAGTGTTATTGCACATTCATTTAAAGTGTCGCAGTTTGCAGGCTTGAAATGTACATATTTGTGCCTCAGCACTACACCTGATTTTTTCAGTCCAGCAGCTGCCATCAATCCGTCCAGACTGTCCAGGGCCCAGAACCTAGGTCTTTGCTGTGTTCAGGGCCTGGATGGCCCTGGGGTAGAAGCTGTTCTTCAGTCTGTTTGTCCTTGCGGCCATGGTCCTGTACCGCCTTTTCGAGGGCAGCCAGCCGGGTAAAGTGTTCGTACCCAGGGTGGGTTGGGTCTCTGGAGATCTTGGAGGCCTTCCTGAGACAGCGTGTGTTGTACAGCTCTTCCAGAGAGGGGAGGGGGGCGCCGGTGATCTTCTGGGCTGTTCTCACAACTCTCTGTAGCGCATTTCTCTCCGCGGTTGTGCAGCTGGAGAACCAGTTGCAGATGCCGTAGGTGAGGATGCTCTCCACTGCGCCGCGGTATAAGGTCACCAGTATCTCCTGCTTGCTGTGTTCCTTCCTGAGGACTCTCAGGATGTAGAGCCGCTGTTGTGCCTTCTTGATGGTGGCTGTTGTGTTGTCCTTCCAGGACAGGTCATCCTGTATGTGCACCCCCAGGAATCGGAGGGTTGAGACTCTCTCCACGCTCTCTCCGTCGATGAGCAGGGGCTGGATCTCGGACTTTTTCCTCCTGAAGTCCACGATGATTTCCTGGGTCTTTGACTTGTTCAGCAGCAGGTTGTTAACCTTGCACAGCTTGCTCAGTTGCTCTACCTCATCCCTGTACGCCGCCTCGTCCCCCCCCGAGATGCAGCCCACCACGGTGGTGTCGTCTGCAAACTTTACGATGGAGTTGCTGGGGTGGACGGGGGTGAAGTCGTAGGTGTAGAGGTTGTAGAGGATGGGGCTTAGCACGCAGCCCTGGGGGGACCCAGGGGCTGTGGAGGTGTGGAGGTGTGGGGGCCCACCCGCACCGTCTGGGGGCGGTCGGTCAGGAAGTCCTTGATCCATGCACATATAGAGTGTGATAGTCCCAGGTCTAGTAGTTTGGTCACTAGCCTGTCTGGAAGGATGGTGTTGAAGGCGGAGCTGAAGTCCACAAAGAGCAGTCTCGCGTAGCTGTTTCCCCTCTCCAGGTGGGATAGAGTGGCGTGGAGAGTCGTCGCGATGGCGTCCTCTGTGGACCTGTGGGCTCTGTAGGCGAACTGGTATGGATCCAGGTTGGGCGGGAGGCGTGTGAGTGTGTGGGCCCGGACTAGTTTCTCGAAGCACTTCATGATGATTGGTGTGACTGCCACCGGGCGGTAGTCGTTTAGGCAGCTCACCGTGCTTTTCTTCGGGACTGGGATGATAGTTGAGGTTTTCAGGCAGGGTGGGATGGTGGCCTGGGACAGGGACTGGTTGAAGATGTTGGTGAAAACCCCGGCCAGCTGGTCGGCGCAGTCCCTCAGCACCCGTCCCAGGACGCCATCCGGCCCCGAGGCTTTCCTGGGGTCCACCGCCTTCAGCACGCGTCTCACTTCATGCTCTGTGAGGGTGAGGCTGCTGAGAGCTGGAGAGAGTGGTGTTTGTGTTGTGGTTACCTCCGTTCGCCCCTCGTCGAACCGGGCGTAGAAGGAGTTCAGCTTTTCCGCCAGCAGGGGGTCGTCCTCTGCGGCTGTGAGCCTGTTGGCTCTGAAGTTTGTCATGTGCTGAACCCCCTGCCACAT
Organism: Nansenia antarctica; assembly: GCF_963989245.1. Classification (NCBI taxonomy): domain Eukaryota; kingdom Metazoa; phylum Chordata; class Actinopteri; order Argentiniformes; family Microstomatidae; genus Nansenia; species Nansenia antarctica. The sequence continues at coordinate 30,645,687 of NC_137678.1, read as the reverse complement.
CCGCCTGGAGTCGTTGCTCAGGAAGCATTCCTCAATCTTCTCTCTGTGGTCTGCCTTGGCCTCTTTGATGCCGCGCTTTAGGTTATCCCTGGTGGTGCTGTACAGCGGTGTGCCCTTCCCTGCGAAGAAGGCGTTGTCCCTCTCGTTGATCAGTTTTTGGACCTTCCCAGTCATCCATGGCTTCGTGTTGGGGTAGACCCGGACCCGTTTGTCCACGGTGACTGAGTTGGTGCAGTTCACTATGTGGTTCAGAACCGACGACGTGAACTGTTCCAGGTCCTCATGCTCATATTCCTGCCATGAGGTGTCATTTAGGCAGATCTGCAGTGGAGCGGACCCTTCTGGCCAGGTTCTGACAGTCTTAGTGGTGATGGGAGCACTTTTCCTCATGGTAGTGTATGCTGGGATCAAGTCTGTAAGGGGTGACTGGGAATCATGGAGCATGGACATTCTCCTCTGTAACAGCTAAGGGATGAGCTCCAACTTGGATCCACAACCAAGCCAGAAGAACAGAAATGTGAGTAAACTCTCTTGTTGATTAATCATCATATTTGACATGATTGAACTCTGATGGAAATGTTCACTCTGAATGTTGTCGTGATACTGAGCAGTAAAAATCATATAACTGTTTATGGTTCTTGTTGATAATTAACCAGGAAGAGAGTGCTCTGCTGCAAATATGTACTTGTGTTGTGTTGTAAATGGACTGACTTATATAGCGCCTTATTCCAAAGCGCTTTACAATGGCCTCTCATTCACCCATTCACACACACATTCACACACCAATGGCGGCAAGCTACCATGCAAGGCGCCGGCCAGCTCATTGGGAGCAATTTGGGGTTCAGTGTCTTGCCCAAGGACACCTCGACATGTGGTCAGCCAGGGTTCAAACCGCCGATCTGCTGACCGTGTGATCATTAGACGCTGGCTCTACCTCCTGAGCCACAGCCGCTCCCAGTGGCCAACAGTGTTGTGTGGTGTGAGGTTTGATACTGAGCAGTAAAAGTTGTGTAACTGTATATGGTTCTTGTTGATAACTAACCAGGAAGAGAGGGTACTATAACTATGATGTATCATGATGTTAACAGTGATGGTCCAGTACTTTTGAATAGTTACCGTTACCGTCATAGTTACCGTTATGAGATCAGCGGTTGATAAGTACTGTACACATGTAGCAGTAGGAACCCCCCCCTCCCCTCCCCATTTCCTACTGGGCCCTGTCCTACGATCAGAGAAACCTCATAGTTGAGGCTGATGGAACTGAGTTTCCTGGGTCAGGGGTCAGAGATGCTCTGTGTGGTTCAGATTCTCTACCCTTCATCCTGAAGTGTTCACTAGCTGCCTCTACTGATGCACTAGAGCAGAGGTTCCCAAACTTTTTTTAACCAAGGCACCCCTGAAGCTTTCCCCCTTCTCCAAGGCACCCCAACTCTACGAAGATTTTAAAAATGCCTCGGAGCTTAAACTAAAAACAATACACGATGAATTGGTTTGAAAATGTGTGTTTATATATAATACATAAGTATTGCCCCAATGAATTTTAACAAGATAATAAAAGTCATAAATGAACTGTAATGGACGGGCAAGAATGCATAGGTCAGTCAAACTATCGCTAAATTAAATAAAATTGTGGCCCTCAAGGATTGTACAATATGGGAGGAGACTCAGAGGGAATTCTTCACACAAATAAAATATCAAAGGCCTGTATAATCAATCAATGGAACAATGCTTTTTTGGGGGGCTTAAAATAATGCCTTAAAATGTAATTCTCATTTCAATGCTCATTCTGAGATTATTATTTCACATCTGAACCAAACGGGTAACTCACAACTATAATAATTTAACAATAATAATCATGACAGAATTGTAAAAAATGAGAGAAATAAAGCAAAGAAATATGTTGTGCGCATTAGTGGGACACATGCGCCTGCTTTTGGGAGCAGAGTATCTTTATGCGGGGAGAGATAGTGGACAGCGCGACACGCAGGTCCTGTTCCACTGACAGACGCGTGCGTGTCTTGTTCTTGACGAGAAGAAAAAGCCAGCTCGCACAAGTAGGAGGTTGGGAAGGGTAAAAGCACATTGATGGCGCTCTCTGAGAGAGATGGATATTCATGTCCCACAAGCAGCCAAAACCTATCCAAACCTAGCTCACCATGTTTGAGCTTCAGTGTGCGGCCCATAATGAGCTCTGCCAGTTCATCTGGAGCTTTGCTGCTCAAACTAGCGGCTGATGCTGATGAGAGGGGGTTGAACGGATCCCGGAGCCAGTCGAAGTCTTCGTTCATTGGAGGGAAATAGGACTCAAATCTCTCCTCCAGGCTCCAGCATACGGAGGTGCGCAGCGATCAGATTCAAGAAAGACGCTGACTTGTGTGCTGCGTCATTGGCCGTCAACGTAAACATTTCAATGTTTTTCTTGGCCACCCCGTCTTGCCACCGTCTCAATTTGGATCGGAATCCGTTCAGTTTGTCTGTCGCTGTCAGGATATTCTCAGCCTTCCCTTGCATTTTTATGTTGAGGTCATTAAGGTGGCTAAAAATATCTGCCAGATAAGCAAGCTTAATCCACCACGATTCATCTTCCAATTGTTCTTTGTATGGCAAGTCGTGCTCACTGACAAAAGTTATCAGTTCATCTCGGAGCTCATAGACACGGGATAACACCTTGCCCCGCGACAGCCAGCGGACCTCTGTGTGTAATAAGAGCCCCTCATGCTCGGACCCCATCTCATTGCACAATGTGCTGAACAGCCGTGACTTCAGCGGGCGTGATTTGACATAATTAACCATTTTCACCGCTTGGTCCAAGACTTCAGTGAGGAGTAGTTAGTTAGTAACTAGTAGGCCTAGTTAGTAAATTAATATCTTTCAAATCTGAGAAATATATCTTTTATTTGCTTATGAACTCCATTGCACATGTAATAAACAAACGTTTATTAATGTATTATTATTATAATTTAATATTATATTTTTATTTTTTTATTTTTTACGAGCAGATTTGGCGGCACCCACTTTGGGAACCTCTGCACTAGAGCTATCGATAACACAAGGACTACAGATCATACTAGGACTACATATACCAGTAGGACTACATATACCAGTAGGACTACATATACCAGTAGGACTACATATACCAGTAGGACTACATATACCACTAGGACTACAGATGTGGGTGTGTGTGCCTTGTTCATAAGAGAATAAAGCTGGAGGGAGGAGGGGGGTCAGGGTTACGGGTCAGGGTTACGGTCAGGGTCAGAGGTCAGGGTCAGGGGTCAGGGTTACGGTCAGGGTCAGGGGTCAGCACAGAGACAGAGATCTGGAGCTGGTGGTCAGAGGATGAGGGGATGTGTATCTAACTCTGTAATTGTATTGATCATTTCCTGTACTTATAACATTCAAGCCTCTTCAGCTAAACCAGTTTTACTTTTTTCCACTTTATGATCTGGTTCCTTGGTGCTCCCAGCTACATGATGGTGATAAGGAAGTAGAACTGTGGGTGGGTGTGGCTACGCCTTGATCACATCAGAGAGCTGAGCTACTGACAGTTTCCCTGCCTTCTGCAACCTGACAACTCCTCAGAATTGTTCAGACACGCTATCATTTATTTGTAGAATAAATATCTTGCCCCACCCCTCCCATGGTTACACATTAACAGGTAACTCACCTGATCTGTCCTCCGTGCCAATCAGCAGAGAAGGTCAATCTCAGACTAACCTCTCTGTCAGACAGCAGCCATCAGACTGTCTTTACTCCTGACTGACAGACAGAGTGGAGAAGTACAGACCACCAATCTAAAACTACCAGATCGATCAGTTAGGCAGCAAAGCATCATATTATCATATTTAACATGATTGAACTCTGATGGAAATGTTCACTCTGAATGTTGTTGTGTGTGAACTGTGATACTGAGCAGTAAAAATCATATAACTGTTTATGGTTCTTGTTGATATTTAACCAGTAAAAGTTTGCTCTGCTGGAAATATGTACTTGTGTTGTGTTGTGTTGTGTGAGCTATGACACTGAGCAGTAAAAGTTGTGTAACTGTATATGGTTCTTGTTGATAATTAACCAGGAAGATAACTATGAATGTATCATATGATATTAACAGTGATGGTCCAGTCTCTCTGGGGAGAGAGAGGAGGGAACCACTGCCTCTAAAATGAGTCTCTCTGGGGAGAGAGAGGAGGGAACCACTGCCTCTAAAATGAGTCTCTCTGGGGAGAGAGAGGAGGGAACCACTGCCTCTAAAATGAGTCTCTCTGGGGATGTTGAAGCCATGGGGTAAGAGAAGGGTCTCTGGAGGGCATTTATCATGATGATGATGATGATGATGATGATGATGATGATGATGATAGATAGATACTTCATTCATAACCAGATTAATGTTAGACTGAGTAATGTAGATATACTGTAGTTCAATGCATACTGTAGCAACAGACAGTGTTGCACCTCTCCCTAGAAGGCTTGTCCACGGAGGAGGAGATCCTGGAGGGAGATGGACACTAAACACCTAAAAGCTACAATACAGATATATTCATCTGGAATGGCCACATCAATGTAATTTAAAAAAATAATCATCTGACCCAGGATGTTTTAACTTTGTTTAACTTTTTTTTTTTACTGATTTATTGCCATGGAATCAACTTATCAGTCAATTGTTAGAATTTGGTATTTTTGCTCTAGACACAGAGTCAGACATATTCAGCACCCCTGGAGCAATTAGGGGTTAAGTGCCTTGCTCAAGGACACATGCAAGCTCCCTCCTGAGGTGGGGATCAAACCAGCGACCTTCTGATTGCTAGCCGGCCACTCAAACCACTAGACTAGTTACAATGGCCTAAAACAACAATGGGTTGTAATCATACGTCAGTCAGTATACAGTAATCTGAATCTTGCCCCTTTAATGACTGTCCAAAAGGCTTTTCATATCTACACAGTGGCTACAGAAGTAAAGCTGATGTTGTGGTTTTGACAGAGTCCAGCAGGAGAGACCAGCCTCACCTGTACCCAGCTGTGTGTCCATGAAGAGTGACTGGTCTATGGATCGTGGAATAAACTTCAGAGAAAGACCTCCTCCTTCTGGTCAAAGGTTAGTTTGATGTTTATTCCCTGTAGTCAACATTGTGACACACAGACACACACTCATATGAACACACGACATCCATTATCTTCTGTTAAACATGTGAGAATGTTGGTATCTTTGTGTTTGACAGAGTCCAGCAGGAGAGACCAGACTCACCTGTACCCAGCTGTGTGTCCATGAAGAGTGACTGGTCTATGGACCGTCCAATAACCTTCAGACAAGGAACTAGTAAACAAGGGTAGGTGGAACATGGGGATGTGATGAACTAACTGTGAGACGAGGCCACCTGTTTGTTTCATGAGGTCCTCAGGTAACTATAATGAACTCAGGTTCTACTATCAAGGAGGGAGCATGGGAGTAAGACACACAATGCAACAACCATTTATTGTCCAGCTTATAATCACATAATCTTCAGCTCTAGGAGCTCAGAACATATGTATCATTAAAGGCAGAATTTCAAATGATAGACGTAGTAATACAGATATACTGTAGTTCAATGCGTACTGTAGCAACAGACAGTGTTGCACCTCTCCCTAGAAGGCTTGTCCACGGAGGAGGAGAGTGGATCCTGGAGGGAGATGGCCACTAAACACCTAAAAGCTACTTATAATACAGATATATTATATTGGACTGGCCACATGGTCCCCACTCTCCTCCTCCCAGCGCACCCCAACCCTCCGTGGTAATGGGGATCCCCTGAATGAAACAAAGACAGGTTCATTAACACTCTGTCCTTCACAATGCCACACTCCTGTGTAACTGGCTCTAGGAGCTCAGCTCATATGGTATATTTAAAACACAACTTCACCTTGTTATCCAGGGTCCAGCAGGAGAGACCAGCCTCACCTGTACCCAGCTGTGTGTCCATGAAGAGTGACTGGTCGATGGATCGTGGAATAAACTTCAGACAAGGAACTAGTAAACAAGGGTAGGTGTAACATGGGGATGTGATGAACTAACTGTGAGACGAGGCCACCTGTTTGTTTCATGAGGTCCTCAGGTAACTATAATGAACTCAGGTTCTACTATCAAGGATTTTGTACAGTTTATAATCACTTCATCTTCAGCTCTACGAGCTCAGCACATTTATCATTAAATGCAGAATTTCAAATGTTAGACTTAGTAATGGAGATATACAGCTGTGTGTTCATGAAGAGTGACTTGTCTATGGATCCTCCAATATGTTTCAGAGAAAGACCTCCTCATTCTGGTCAAGGGTTAGTTTGAGGTTTAATCACCATAGTGGTCTGGTATACACTCTTAACTTATTCTGTTTGGGAAACTGGGCCTCATTCACACTTCTCTGGATAAATACATCAGCTTATTTGTTGTTTTTACCCAGAATCCCCAGTGACCAGGTGGAGAGACCAGAGTCAGAGATTCCCATTGGTCAGTCTGTCCAGCGTCAAAGTGAACTGGCCTCCATATTCAGGGTGAGCTAAAGAGAAAGTATGACATGGGAAAACAAATAATCCCCATACAAACGTTTTTTTTTCTTGTTTCAATTACATGCCAAAGTCAAGTGATTATGACTATGACTTGGGTGTAAAGGTTTACCCATTATTAACTATCTCACTCCTCCTTTTTTATCTAAATGTTTCAGTTGCTTGAAGACAATGTCATCACTTTAGTGAGAAATCAGCTGAAGAGGTTCAAGAGGCTCATTTCTCAAGACTTCCCAGAGTGCTCTGAGAGTCAGGGGGAGGAAGAGGAAGAGGAAGAAGAAGAGAAGCAGGAGAGCAGTGCCAGAGAGGGGGCTCTGAAGATCACTCTGCACGTCCTGAGGAACATGAACCAGAAGGAGCTCGCTGACACACTGGAGAAACGTAAGAGACCTCACATGTTTTCACAGAGAAGTGTTACTGGGCTGGAATATTATTGGAAATATGTACTGTATATCCCTATTTGGTCACTCTTTATATTGTGTTGCCTCTATAACTTAGTATCTCTGTAATTACAGCATTAACAACATTGGTTGTTTGTGTATAATTGCATAGTAACAGGGTTCCTATATCATTCAACTACACTACATACTATATAATTAATTACTATATAACAACTTGTTTATAAAAAACAATGTATTAAAACAATGTAATAACAGTTACTGCAGATATTGTTTCAACTTAATGTAAAGTGTGCCACAAATATTTTGTTAATTGTTTTGTAAATCAGATGAGCTCCCTGTGTTGTGCCAACATGAACTCAAGTCCACCCTGAAGAAGAAGTTTCAGTGTGTGTTTGAGGGAATAGCTGAGCAAGGCAAGCCAATACTTCTGGATAAGGTCTACACAGAGGTCTACATCACAGAGGGAGGAAGTGGAGAGGTCAATAAGGAACATGAGGTCAGACAGATTGAGACAGCATCCAGGAGACCAGCAACACAGGAGACACCAATCAAATGCACCGACATCTTCAAGCCTTTACCTGGACAAGACAAACCAAACAGAAGTGTGCTGACAAAGGGAGTCGCTGGCATTGGAAAAACAGTCTCTACTCAGAAGGTCATTACGGGCTGGGCTGAAGGAGAAACCAATCAGGATGTCCAGTTCATATTTCCACTTCCTTTTCGGGAGCTGAATTTAATGAAAGGGAAGAAACGCAGTTTGAATGAACTTCTTGGTCATTTCTTCATTGAAATAAAAGAATCAGGAATCTCCAACTTTGACAAGTATAAAGTTCTGTTCATCTTTGATGGTCTGGATGAGTGTCGACTTCCTCTAGACTTCAAGAACAACGAGACATGTTGTGATGCCACAGAGTCAGTCTCAGTGGACGTGCTGCTGACAAACCTCATCAAGGGGAATCTGCTTCCCTCTGCTCTCCTCTGGATAACCTCCCGTCCTGCAGCAGCCAATCAGATCCCTCCTGAGTGTGTTGACCGGGTGACAGAGGTACGAGGGTTCAACGACCCACAGAAGGAGGAGTACTTCAGGAAGAGAATCAGTGATGAGAACCTGGCCAGCAGAATCAACACACACATGAAGTCATCAAGGAGCCTCCACATCATGTGCCACATACCAGTGTTCTGTTGGCTCTCAGCTGATGTTCTGGAGAGACTGTTGGGTGGAGCAGAGAGAAGAGAGATGCCCAAGACTCTGACACAGATGTACACACACTTCCTGGTGTTTCAGACCAAACAGAGGAAGGTGAAGTACCTTGGAGACCATGACAGAGATCCACACTGGGATAAAGAGCTAATTCTGTCACTGGGAAAACTGGCCTTCAAACAGCTGGAAAAGGGCAATCTGATCTTCTATGAGGAAGACCTGAGAGAATGTGGCATTGATGTCAAAGCGCCTCAGTGTACTCGGGGAGTGTGCACTCAGATCTTCTGAGAGGAGTGTTGGCTGCACAACGTGTTCAGCTTTGTGCATCTGAGCATCCAGGAGTTTCTAGCTGCTTTATATGTGTTCCTCACATTGAACAACAGCCATGAGAATCCACTGGTCAAACAGAAATCATCATTCAGGAAGCGATGGTCATCATCCAGACGCAAACCTCTGGTTGACTTACACAAGAGTGCAGTGGACATGGCCTTACAGAGTGAGAATGGACACCTGGACCTGTTCCTGCGCTTCCTCCTGGGCCTCTCAATGGAGTCCAATCAGAATCTCCTACAAGGCCTTCTGACACAGACAGGAAGCAGCTCACAGACCAATGAGGAAACAGTCAAGTACATCAAGAAGAAGATCAGGGAGAATCCCTCTCCAGAGAGGTGCATCAATCTGTTCCACTGTCTGAATGAGATGAATGACCATTCTCTAGTGGAGGAGATCCAAAGCTACCTGAGCTCAGGACGTCTCTCAGAAGCCTCACTCTCACCTGCACAGTGGTCAGCTCTGGTCTTTGTGTTGCTGACCTCAGAAGAGGAGCTGGATGTGTTTGACCTGAAGAAATACTCCAGATCAGAGGAGGGTCTTCTGAGGCTGCTGCCAGTGCTCACAGCCTCTAAGACGGCACTGTAAGTAGATGGACAGAATTACTCTAATTAAACTAGGACGATTTCAGGGTTATGAAAATGCATTGTAGAATAGTAATTAGTGAGTAGGCTGCTTGATGAAGTTAGTTAGTTGATGAAGATATTCTAATTTTTTGAGTTGCACCTGTATATATTATAAATACATATTACCGTACTATTGTGTACTTGGTCAACACATTCCTTGATTGCCTACTTTTCACATACTTTGTTGAAAAAGAAACATTTATAATTTATATCATTGTACACAAAGCAAACAATACATAATGGATGCAAGAGGCAAAGTGACTTTATGCTGATCACTTATTATGATTTACGGATTAAACAGAAGAAATTGCATTCCACTCGCGGTACCCGGATAATCACACCGTGGCTCTAATATTGACTTTTTGTCTGACACGAAGTAAAACAGAGCTAGCTGGCTGGCTGTTCACAGTTCAGCTAATGAGTTTGTCAGATTTATTTTATCTGTGCAGAGATGAGAAGTTAGCTGGCCAGTGAGTTTACAGTTGGTGCAGTTGGAAGGAGCTAGCCACTAGTCTCAAACTGAAAGCTTGATCCATCTTTTAAGGCATGAAACGTATGTAAACATTATGATTTCGCCTTTAAAACAAAGTGAAATAACTAGAAAACATATTGGTCTAGTGAAATGTTAAAATCCTAAAACATTCTATGTAAGGGTTTTTGATGAAAATGTCATTATATCCTAATTAGGTGTGGTGACATGCAACTGGAAATGATAGAACACATCGCATATTTTTTTCTGACTCAAAATGACTTAACCTGTATTCATTGCTCATTCAGGCTGAACGGATGTCACCTCACAGAGAGATGCTGTGAAGCGTTGGCCTCAGCTCTCAGCTCAGACTCCTGCCACCTGAGAGAGCTGGACCTCAGTCATAATGATCTACGTGTCGGGGGGGTGAAGCTGCTCTCTGCTGGACTGGGGAGTCCACACTGTCAACTACAGACACTGAGGTGAGGTCTTTTGGGGTGTAGAAGCATGAGTATTTTGGGTCATTATGATGCACTAGTTGTTCTTCACTTAAATACAATGTGTCTAGCCTTTCAACTGCTTGAGGATTTAAAGCTGTAAAGATGTACATTAGAGAGAAACAATCAGATTCTTGATATCAGATGGAGTGACACTATTTCCCCAGGTTGTCATTCTGTGGAGTCCCAGAGGAAGGCTGTGCTTCTCTGGCTTCAGCTCTGAGGTCTAACCCCTCCCACCTGAGAGAGCTGGACCTCAGCTACAATCACCCAGGAGACTCAGGACTGGCGCTGCTCTCTGCTGTACAGAAAGATCCACTCTGTAAACTACAGACACTCAGGTAAAGGCTGAATATGTGGCTGGACGCATCAATGAGATTAATGCACAGTATCTATTTCCCACATGATTGTGAGTGTGTCATCCAACCACTGTATGTTCTTCGATCATAGCTCTACGTCGAGTATTCAACTTGCCTACGCACATTACCTACTGGTTATGCAGAGTTATTACAGGCATGTGAGCCGCACTGCCTACTGTAATTCATACAAGTGGCTCGTAATAAAATTAACGATGTTGTTATCAGCCGAGGAAATGAGTTGAATTCAAGATTTAAAGGGAACCAACTGATGTTTATGATTGTATTTCAGTCTTCCTTTATATCCCTCCGGAGCTGTCTATCTCCCCTTCAACATGCCTAGGGCGCTCCACAACGGACCTTGCCCGGCCACGCGCTAAATTATACTGGATTTTCTCCGGTGTCTGGGAGTTCACAAAGGGAGTGAGCAGCCATATAAGAATAAGACAACCTGATAAGAATAAGACCATTATGTTATTACAGTATAAGCAGCGCTTGAGTTGAGGGGGGATGGCATCCCCCCAGAAATAAAAACAGTCAAAATCGTCCCCCTTCTAAAACGGCCATCCCCTCTTTCCATACTTTATGTCATTTAATCAATGATGACGTTCAAGTACTTTTTTTTATAAATGAGGCCCCAGGACTGTGATATTACTCAAGAATCAGTAACACCAGAGTTCAAACAGAGCACAAGTGTTGTCATCTTTTGTCTTTTTTGGACTGCAGTCATAATTAGTTGGTAAGTTGTTAATAATGTCGTTTCTGTCGTTTATCATATCCAACAGTTGTTTCACTTGCTATTGAACGCAGGTCTTGTTGAAATAACACGCAATGTTAGACTACGTTTGTTTACACTTTGAATGTATGGATTTATTTTTTCTTTCACAACTTTGTTTATTGAAGTTTCCATGACAGTACAACATCTGCAGTAGGTCAAACTGTACATATATACGCTAGACATATAAGCACCTTTATAAGCACCATATACCTACATATATGTAGTCAAAATAGAAGTCTGTTTGTATGGACTTTTTTGACCGTGAAATTGTCATGGGTACAAAGATACTGTAGGAACACATTCGGTTATGGTAGTGTCATAAGTCATACTGCAGTCATACTTGGGCCACAACTAGGCCCAAACGTACATTGAATATGAGAGACATAGTCAGGTTAGACTTGTTTATTCCTATGTGAAAACTCTAAACAGCCAATGTATTGATAATGTGATGCCATGACATAACCTGAATGTCTTAGTAGGTAATTGATATACAGTATTTGGTCCCTACCGTATGCAAACCTACGCCCTTGGTTGATTCTCATTGTAGGGCTCTTGAACTCTGATCCTGGAAAGCTACTGCTGTGCAGGGTTTTGTTCCAGCCCAGCCCACTAACATTGGAACACAATTAGTTGATCTGGTGTGTTAGTGCATGAACAAAGGTATGGACACAACCAGCAGCGTAGCTTACCAGGAGTTGGAAACCCCAGTGCCGTATGTTATTTCAGTCAGCTTCAAAGTGCAATAGTCCTTTGCAGTGCATTGTACAGAATGTGAGTTATTGCTGTTTTTGTCTAGTAGGAAATAACTGTTTGCTGTGCATGGACAACACTATCACATGTCATGCATAGCTCATATTGAAGGAGGTTTCTAACAGTGTGGAAATGTCTTTTTTCAGTCTCCCTATGAGTAATCGGAGCAAAAAGAAAATGCTACGGAAGACCTCCTATCAGAAGACTAAGGAGGAGTTTGAGAATGTCATAGAACAGCGTGCAAATAAGAAAGAGGTAAGGAGGACTTCCTCTGCAATGCAATGTCTGCTGTTTAGTAGGACTTCATCTGGGAAACAGCACCTTCATGTGCCCAGATAAACTCCTCAAAAAAAGTTCTGAAACGTTATTTCGGTCGATTATTCCTCCCCTTTAATAATACCAATTGGTACTGTATTTTATATAGTTGGAAAGCCTGATTAGTCACTTTTACAACGAGGTACAACTTGTAAGGATCATGCATTCGTGGAAGGAGCAACACAGCTAAACGTGTAATACCAATTGGTATTATTAAAGGGGAGGAATAATCGACCGAAATAACGTTTCCAAACTTTTTTTCGAGGAGTTTATTTAAGCCTGCAATCTTAGAAAATAACTTAGAGATAAAACACTGTTAAGCAGGTAAAAGGTCTGAGTTGATTCCAAGTGTGGCATTTGCATTTGAAGGCTGTTGCTGTATACGCACAACATGCAGTCAACAGAGCTCTCAATGCAACTGAAACAGGCCATCCTTAGGCTGTAAAAACAAAACAAAAATCCATCAGAGAGATAGTGGGAACATTAATACTGGCCAAATTAACTGTTTGGTACATTCTGAGAAAAAAAGAATGCACTGGTGAGCTCGGCACCACAAAAAGGTCTGGACGTCCATGGAAGACAAGAGTGGTGGATGATCACAGGATCCTTTACATGGTAAAGAAAAACCCCATCAAAACATCCAGCCAAGTGAAGAACAGTCTCCAAGAGGTTTTGATTGATTGAATTTGATTGAAAACTTTATTAGAAGGTTTGCAGAAGTAGGTACATGAAAGTACATATTACATACAAGGTCAAACTAAAAGGATAAAAACCCAAGAAAGCCACTGGCTTATTTCAATTGGGGTCCTTGATTTTCAATTCATCGTTACATGTAAGACAGACATAAGAAAAGAACTAGTACTATCTACAAGATAATACAGACAAATAACTATTACTATCTACAAGATAAACGTACATCCATCATGGGAAGAACAATACAACAAAACATAAGGTATGTACAGCGGGTAGGACAGGTGGGGACATACACCACAGGTGGGGGCGGGGGACAAAACACAAAGTATGTACAGTGGGTAGTTCGGGTCTTTTAATCTGATTTTTGTTTTAGAGGGTCCAGTTACGGATTGCAGCCTCCTGTAAATGTTTTTTGAGAGTGGTTTTGAAGGTGGGCAGTGTTTTGCACTCCTTTAAGATTATAGGAAGGGCGTTCCACATCTTTACTGCATAGTTTGCAAACGAGTTTAAACCCTTGTTTGTGGTGCAACGCGGTTGAACGTGGTTCGTGGAGCTTCCTCTGGTGTTGTATGTGTGGACGTTGTTCACTTTTTGGAAGTATGTTGACAGGTACTTGGGTGTCTTTGTGGTGTAGCGTATCTTGAAGACCAGGCCCAGTGCACGCTGCTGCACTCTGTCAACTACTCGTAGCCAATCAAGGCTCAAAAAATGAGCAGTGGTTAGATGTGTCCTAGGGTTGAGGCCTAGCAGAAGCCTAACCAGTTTATTTTGGGCTGTCTGGAGTCTTGTTTTATGGGCCTTTGTGGTTCTATAGTACCATGATGTTACGGCATAGTCGAAGTGACATTGAATGAGAGCTCCTGATAGGGTCCTCAGTGTGTTTTTACTGACAAGTGAGGATATCCTGTACAAGAATCTAGTTCTATGGTTCACTTTTTTGATTACTTTTGCTGCCATTTGATCTCCGGAAAGATTTGCCTCTAAGATGGAGCCCAGGTATGTAATATCCTCTTTTCTTGTGATATTAATGTTACCCACTTTTATTTTAAAATTTTCAGCCTTTCTGAGTTTAGATGGGGATCCGTATAGGATGGTTTCAGTTTTACCTAGGTGTATTGATAGTTTATTGTCAGCTAGCCAGATGCAGATTCTACTCAGTTCAGTGCTTAGCGCTTTTTCCACCTGCAATATGTCCCTGTCAGAGACCAGCAGAGCCGAGTCATCCGCGAACAGGAACAAATTGCAATTACATGCTGATGACATGTCATTCACATATATTAGGAACAGTAAAGGTCCCAATATGCTTCCTTGTGGAACGCCGCATGTCACCGGGAGGGGGGGGGACAGTGTTCCGTTCACACTAACCACCTGTTCCCTCCCCTCTAAGTAGGATTGCATCCAGCTCACCGATGTTCTATCGAACCCAATTGCTTTCAGTTTATCTAACAATATGTGGTGATCTACTGTGTCGAAGGCCTTCTGGAGGTCCAGCATGACCATGCCGCAGTACTTGCCCGAGTCCACCTCATGGTTGATGTGGTAGGCATATCATTATCCATGTGTACCATAAAAGAAAGACTTCACACAAGCAAATACAGAGGGTTCACCACAAGGTGCAAGCCATTCATAAGCCTCAAGAATAGAAAGGCCAGATTAGACTTTGACAAAAAACATCTAAAAAAGCCAGCCCTGTTCTGGAACAGCATTCTTTGGACCGATGGAACTAAGATCAACCTGTACCAGAATGATGGGAAGAAAAAAGTATGGAGAAGGCTTGGAACGGCTCATGATCCGACGCATACCACATCATCTGTGAAAAAACGTGGAGGCAGTGTGATGACATGGACATGCATGGCTTCCGATGGCACTGGGTCACTAGTGTTTATTGATGATGTGACAGAAGACAGAAGCAGACAGATGAATTCTGAAGTGTTTAGGGATATTCTGTCTGCTCAAATTCAGACAAATTCAGCAAAGTTGATTGGATGGTGCTTCACAATACAGATGGACAATGACCCAAAATATAGTGTGTAAGCAACCCAGGACTGAAGACAGCTGCAGTAAAGGCCTGACAAAGCATCACAAAGGAGGAAACCCAGCATTTGGTGATGTCCATGTGTTCCAGACTTCAGGCAGTCATTGCCTGCAAAGGATTCTCGACTAAGTATTAAAAATGAACATTTTACTTACAGTACAGGCCAAAAGTTTGGACACACCTTCTCATTCAATGTGTTTCCTTTATTTTCATGACTATTTACATTGTAGATTCTCACTGAAGGCATCAAAACTATGAATGAACACATGTGGAATGATGTACTTAACAAAAAAGTGTGAAATAACTCTAAATATGTCTTATATTTTAGATTCCTCAAAGTAGCCACCCTTTGCTTTTTTGTTGTTAATATTTGTTGTTGTTGTTGTTGTTGTTGTTAATAAAATATATAATAATAATATTATATATATATATATATAATAACATATGATTATTAACACATATTATATTAAATATTATTATTACCGGTATATATTTTATTAACAACAAAAAAGCAAAGGGTGGCTACTTTGAGGAATCTAAAATATAAGACATGTTTTTCAGAGTTATTTCACACTTTATTGTTAAATACATAATTTCTATGTGTTCATTCATAGTTTTGATGCCTTCAGTGAGAATCTACAATGTACCAAATAGTCATGAAAATAAAGGAAACGCATTGAATGAGAAGGTGTGTCCAAACTTTTGGCCTGTACTGTATGATTGTTAATTTGTCCAATTACTTTGGAGCTCCTGAAAATAGGAGACTGTGTATAAAAATGGTTGCAATTCCTAAATGTTTCATACAATATTTTTGTTCAACCCCTTGAATTAAAGCTGAAAGTATGCACTTCAATTACATCTTGATTGTTTCATTTCAAATCCTTTGTGGTGGCATACAGAGCCCAAATTATGGAAATTGTGTCACTGTCCAAATACTTCCAGACCTAACTGTATATAAATAAAAGACTGTCAATGACCCCAGGTGTGGGACTTTATTAGGTCAAACAGGTTTGAGGGGTCAGGCAAAGGACTTGGTGGAGTCAGGCAAGGGTCAGGCGATCATCGTTGTAATCCATGGAGCAGGGCAGGAACCGTGGTGCAAGGTGCTGGGCTGGAGGTGTCCATGGTGCTGAGTGCCCACTGATGAGCTAAATAAAACATTCTATTTCTGATGAGTCAACAGCACTAGGGCTCCTTCACAAAACCCTTACTGGAATCTTCATACACTCTGTGAATTAGTCTTTACTTTCTGATGAGTCAACAGCAATAACCCCATCCAGTGCGACATGTAGATAGCATATATTTAGAATATGTAAAATGCAAACACCAGAAATGCAAGAAAGTTTATGAGGTATACCAAATGGAATTAATAACAAGTGTTATTAAATAAATAACCCCATCCAGTGCGACATGTAGATAGCATATATTTAGAATATGTAAAATGCAAACACCAGAAATGCAAGAAAGTTTATGAGGTATACCAAATGGAATTAATAACAAGTGTTAATAAATAAATAAAAAGTGTCAGTGAATTGTCACCTCTGGCAGAAGCACATCAATGACGAATGCCACCGGATCAGCCAATGTTGTCTGTGTTTTTTTTACCACTCCTGAGAGAAAGTGAACTAGTCTGTCCATTTGGTCATCATCGTCAAAGAAGATGACGCCTGTGGCCTTCTTTTTTGCCCAAAGAGACTTGACTTGTCCTGCCATGATTGCCTGCAAATATATAGTTTGTTGGGAGGATGCTCTATGTAAATGTACAATCACTACACAAATATAAAACATTTCACTTTCATTATTTATATTATGCTTAAATGTGTCACTTTACTTAGACATTTCAGTTGCAAACTCACTTCAAGATGTTGCAGTAAGCCTTTGTCCTGAGTGATGAAATCCACTAACAAGTCATTGGTCACTCTTCGTTGGTGTTGGGCTTGTTGAGCCCTTTCCTAAAATAATAATACAGTGCTTAACCATGTTACAATGAAAAGGTGCAGTTAAGTACTGAATGAGTCACTTTCTTTCCTTGATCATTTGCACTTCCTTACTTACCTCAAGTGTCTTGATAGAAAGTGTGGTTTCACTATCCAGGCTTCTGACATCTTTGTCCATGGTAACATCACTTTCCTAAATGGATACACACATAAGCATGACTATGTGTACAGCTGTGAATGGTGGATAGTATGTTTGTATGCAATACACTTCATTCACACTAACCAATTATTTAGGAGGAAAGCTGTAAGGCCTCTTGAAGTACACGTGGTCCTCGTCAGTGTCCAGTGGCATCTGTACAGAGTCCACCATTATTGCCAGTATGTTTTACATGAAAGGGTTAACTACTTCAAAAAGAGATCCAGGCTGGATTCAGAATGACACAAGTCCTCTTGATAATAAATGTACAAATACAATTATTATTTTTGTAGCACTGCAGCATACCCTTCCAGCCCAAGGTTTTCCACCAGGACAATACACCACCACCTTCTCAGGAGAGACATGTCATCCTAAAGAAAGAGCAGTTACTCAATTTGCATTCAAAGTCTTATAGCATATTGATATAATGGGTTCTTGTTTTCTTAATACTTACAATGCTGAAGTCAAAGGTAGCCTCCATGGCGAAATACCAGGCATACTGTAATGAGAAAAGACAAAGACAAGATTACCATGTGACAGCTTATAACTCAGTGAGAAGGTAGTCACACACATCCAATGAAATGTACATGGCTGATAACTCCATAGGAAAGTGATATGAGAGGTCTGCACACATGAATGTTCCTTAATACCTTTTATTGCACACGTTTTTATTTGCAAATGCACAAACAGAATGTTGGTCAGGTCTAAATGGTGGTCAGTCATTGTTACATACATTTACACATTTTTTGATGGTTTTAAGGAACAATCAAGTGTGCCATATCACCTGGTGGCATTACCATAACTCACCATTATCATGAAGACACCACAGTCATTGCCACTGGTCTGCCTCGGAAGCCCCTGTACGAAGAAAAGTTACAGTTAGAGAATAGTAGGTAATTATGACTATAGCTATAATCAGTGGCGGGCGGTGCATTTCACACCTAGGCCTTCAGTGATGTCCTACCTGAATTATTCCACCTCTTAATACCATCATTATGACGCCATGGCTCTAGAAACTATACATTTAGACAGAAACACAGTATAACCGGGCGTTGCCATTGTTATTATAGCGGCACCTTGTCTGGGTGTATTAAATTCATTGCATGAAAACGAAAGCGTCAGTTATTTCCCGAACTTTGCGGTCTGTCGATCTCGATAGGAGAACCGTTTCGGGGTTCCATTTAAGGATGGTTATCTTCCTCGTGTTCATACGGTCACGGGGGTGTGTCGTTTTCCATGGTAGCAGCCCGGGAAGTGGTTAGAAGATCGCATTGAAGCCCCACTTACTCACACAGCTGAGCCAGGCAACACAACACACATATCTACGAACCCCAGGGTCGCTCCGTATGTCTACATCTCTTGCAGAAAAAATAAAATGCTTTGTACTCACCAAAACAACTGATTATTTGAACACAAAATCCATCCTCCTTTCTTTCCTCAAGAAGACTTCAATGTCTCTGTTGTACAGTTGATCAGTTCCACCAATAAGTCATTTTCTACATGGATAGCGTCGCTAACGTCGGGGTCGGCCGTTCTCTTCTGATTATAGCTTTTCTTAGAAGGTTCTTCTTTGTTGTTATAATATCTGCCACCAAATCTACCTCTTCTCCTCCTTCAGCCATTGTGGCTGCTTGTAGAACAACAGCTTACATTTACACAAATTAGCGAGATCAAGTTCAGTGTGCTAGCTCCGCCTTCCAATAGTTTGTATCCAATCAAAAGACGTGCAGGTGCTGATCAGGTGGTGCGCCATACAGAAGGCCCCTTCGTCGGATTTGCTTGGATTTGCTCGCCAACTCGAGATCTGACTACGGCACGCCACAGTTCTTTTCTCGTTCACTTTAAATTACAATCTGTACTCGCGCCACTGTTGAATCTGCAGGCGGGCAGATTTCTTGGTACCCTGGCAACACATTATGGCTGAAATGTGATTGGATAAAAGCTAAAGGCCAGCCCTCCAAATGTCTGGAAGCAGCGCAACCAAGAGGAAAGCTATGAAATGAAGAGAATAGACTACGGGAATAATTTAATACATATTTGTAGAAAAAATATATCAAAATTAAATGTATATTCTGATGATGTTTAGGCCAGCAGAGAAGGCCTTGCTGGCCCTAACGGCCCACCACTGGCTATAATATGATAGTAACATTCAAACAATACCTCCAAATCCAGACCAGTCTTCTCTGTCCAGGATCCCGCAACAATTTTCTCAGCAACACCCCTGGGCAACCAAGAATAAAACTAAGTCAAACAAAGAAGTACACACCTCCTACAGGAGAGAAAAAAGGAACAACATTCGTACCACTGCTGCTTCAGAACCACTTCACACCATGCAAGTCGGTCGATCATGCTTATTTGCAAAAGTTCAATGAGGAGGATTTCTCTGTGTCTCTCTTTCCTTGTGTTGGAAATGTGTCTATTTAAGTCCACTCCAGCTTTCGGGAAGCCAATCCTTTCTGAATGTTGGACAAACAATCAGTACATAATGCATGCATTGCCACAATGCCTCCTGATTGAACACAAGTCTTTAGAAATGGCAGTAACATTAGACAGGTCAGGGGACCGCCAGGACACACATCATAGGCAGGTCAGGGGACCGCCAGGACAAACATCATAGGCAGGTCAGGGGACCGCCAGGACAAAGTTCATAGGCAGGTCAGGGGACCGCCAGGCAGGTCAGGGGACCGCCAGGCAGGTCAGGGGAACGTGACTGCCAGAGCAAAAAATATTTGGGGCAACCTTAATAGTGTTCTGTAGGCTTCAGAGGTGAATCCCCTTGGAGTTTTGAAATACTGCGAATCTAGAAAAAACATTTCTTTCTGGTGTGGCCTCATTACCTACAGGGAATAACGCATTCTGGACAATAAGCAAAAAGGACACTGGGGGTAATACAATAGACACAAACTCACAAGCAAATGGCATATGAAGGTTAAAGCTGAGAAATGCTCAACTACATTGTATGTCTTTATAATCTACTGTGGATGTCATATGTTGCATATAAAGTTATGCTCTGTATATATATATATATATATATATATGGGTATAGTACACTTACACACAGGACAAAGTGGCCTGGAACCCACAGTGGAAGGATAAGGGCATCCTTCTGATCAGCATGTTCCTGTTCAAAACCATGTACTGCATTTATCATTTTTATCCAACACTTAACTGGGGTGTGCATGATTATGAATTACATGATAATTTGATGAAGTCCTTTCTCATACATGTAGTGTTTTTTTTGGCTTAGTGTTAGAAAACCATTTAATTTACCTTGATGAAATCAAGTAAAAAAAAAAAAGGAGGTATTTAGGACCAACACAGCTAATGTGCTGATGTCCCATGAAGGGCATACCAATTGTAATGCTGGATACAATGTTGTCTACATAGCTGTTTATCTTATTCAAATACCGGCTCAATCATTTGACTTACTGGGAAATGGCTCATGGGATCACAGTTGTGGGGCTGGACCCACATTGCGGTTACATGAAGGTCAGCAATGAAAACCTCCTTTCCCTGTAGAATTCAAGTGCATCTAAAATTAGTCAATGCTAGAAAATGGTACGTAAAACATATGGCTGAGTTCCAGCTATCTATTAAAATCACAACAAGGCATATAAGCCACAACATTACCTTTTCATCCAGTCACTTCAACAATCAACTATCCTTAGTATAAACATTTCTTGCATAAATGATTTGAAAAAAACATACCTTCGTAAGGCGATGACGTAGTCTATGCAAATATGCAGGTGCAATATGCAAATATGCAGGCGCGGTATGATGACGCGCTCCAACCACTCCAACCAAATATGGTCCATCAAGCTTCCGGGTGATAGGCGTGATATCCGCAGCTGGATATACTTGCAGAGTGTTTGCAAGGTTGGCGGCCATCTTAGGAGAGTCTGGTTGTGTTGTAAGGCTGGCGGCCATCTTA
The DNA here is from genome assembly GCF_963989245.1 of Nansenia antarctica. Lineage (NCBI taxonomy): Eukaryota > Metazoa > Chordata > Actinopteri > Argentiniformes > Microstomatidae > Nansenia > Nansenia antarctica. The sequence goes on along the minus strand of NC_137678.1, from coordinate 30,624,641 downwards.
GGTGAGTCTGGTTGTGTTGTAAGGCTGGCAGCCATCTTAGGTGAGTCTGGTTGTGTTGTAAGGCTGGCGGCCATCTTAGTTGAGGCAGGCCGGCGGCCATCTTAGGCGAGCCTGGTTGTGTTGTAAGGCTGGCGACCATCTTATGTGAGTCTGGTTGTGTTGTAAGGCTGGCGGCCATCTTAGTTGAGGCAGGCTGGCGGCCATCTTAGTTGAGTCTGGTTGTGTTGTAGGCTGGCGGCCATCTTGTGTGAGTCTGGTTGTGTTGTACGGCTGGTGGCCATCTTGGGTGAGTCTGGTTGTGTTGTTAGGCTGGTGGTCATCTTGGGTGAATCTGCAGGGCTGCCAAGTTTCACCCAACGTTTGGAGTGAGATTTTTTGGTGGTGGAGAGACCCAAAACTGTTTCAGCATGACTTTTATTAAACTGCGGTTCCTCCCGCGCACGCCCACATACAACATCCGGGTCTTACATGCAACATTATCAGGTCACCCCTAGGTGTCCCTGTAACACTGGCTACTAACATAATGTGTGGTGGCCTGGGAAAACCCTTCACATGGTGGCATTTTGACATTTTCATTTTTAATATTTCCATAAATTAGAAGTTCTCAGCTATTCATAACTGGTTGAATGACTGAGATAGCCCTTTATTTTAAAAAGTTATGAGCATTTTAATGTATCATGTCAAAAAAAGTGAAAGGTGAGAAATGCTGCCCCCATGCTGCCCCCGACTCCTTTCTCCTCCGGGTCGGGGGAGGAGCCTATGCAGATCGGCCGGTCTCGTTTGTCTGCTTGTGATGCGGTGTTAGTCTGCTCGCCTCGTCGGTATGCGAGGGACAGATCCATTTGTGTGTCTTCTAGTTAAGATTGTATTACTTTATGCTTATTGTGAGCATCAGTAAACTGGCAATAACACAGGTGGAAGTATCGTCTCTCCTTTCACTCATGTGTGCGTGCGTTGCTTAACTGAGAATGAGACACGTTCAACGTGACGTTGTTTCGCTAGCAAACTACCCACCACAAAAACATAAAAATAAGTACTTTCTCTTTTGTTTTCTTAAAATGTTTATTCACCATAATGTAGTATGGAGTTCAAAGTACTAGAATACCACATAATATCAAAATCGCCAATAGGACATTTCCATCTATTTTTGCTCTTTGCCACAAACGAACGCCAGCGACATCCGACAGGTTTTCCCAGGCCACCACACATATGCCTATATGTAACATCTCCTTTCCTTTAGCTGTTTGCAAATGACATGCTTGCATCTCCGTCTGCAATTCCATTGACAATAACAATCCCAAACATGAACAATAGCATTACAACATTGCATTATTTCCCTTTTTTTTTTTTTTTTTTTTCCTCTGAACAAAGAACAACAGTCCAGTACAGCCGTCTGAGGCAAAGTCAAAACAGTCCGAGAAGAGCTGTCCCTTTACTCACCCCTTCCTTTTTTTTTCCTATTTTTTTTTCAAAGTCATAAGTCCAGTCGTTGTGGCGGCCGTGACAGGCGACCACTCCGTGAGTAGACACCCTGGCCTGCCGTGGCAGGACCCCCCGGCGTCGCCGGTGCCCTTGGTGTACGAGGATGTACCTCGCCGCCTGTCTCCCCCCGACTTGAGACAATCCGTGTCTCGGCTGAGGCAGTCTCCCCAGCGACCTGGGTCTGGTCAGGACTGCTCCGCTCAGGCCGTAGAAAGTCTGTCTGTTGTGCTTGAGCTGAGCGCTCTGCAACACGCAGATCCACTCGGTTGCGTCTGTACAGTGTGCCGTCCACATCCACCGCGAACGAGCGGGGAGCGACTCTCTGGAGGCACTGGCCTCGTCGCCACCGCCCTGTGCGATCACCTGGCAGAGGCCTCATCCTAATGTGATCTCCAACATCCAGCTCTGGAAGGTCTCTGGCAGATGTGTCATAGAATGACTTGGCGACCCGCCGTTTCCACCGCAGCTTCTCTGCCACTCCGTCCACCACACGTGGTAGAAGCAGGCTGTCCGCGACGGGCAGTGAAGTTTTGAGCCTGCGTGCCATTAAGCGCTGGGCCGGGCTGCTGTCCAACCCCTCTGTGGGTGTGTTGCGCCAGTGAAGGATGGCCATCCACGCATCCGTGCCATCCAATTTCGCCCGCTTGCAGAGTGACTTGACAATCTTAACGGCCGACTCAGCCTTGCCGTTGGATCGAGGATGTCGGGGTGAGGATGTGACATGGGCAAACCCCCAGCTCGCTGCAAACTTCCTGAACCGTTCGCATGCAAACTGTGGGCCGTTGTCCGAGACCACCCTCTCTGGCTGCCCATAACGTGCAAACTGAGCTTTGCAGCGCGTGATGAGCGTGTCAGCAGACAGATCTGGCAGCTGGTCGATTTCCCAGAAATCCGAATACTGGTCCACAATGACGAGAAAGTCCTTGCCCGCATATGAGTAGACGTCCATACTCACTGCCTGCCACGGGCGCACCGGTATGTCATGCGACATCATCGGTTCCTTCTGCTGGACCCGTGCGTACTCATTGCATGCGGAGCAGTTCGCCACAAAGTCCTTTATCTCCGCTCTCATGTTCGGCCAGAAGAGCGTATCCTTGGCCCGTCTGTAACACGCCTCCCCACCAATGTGGCTAGCGTGTATGCGTTTGAGCAGCTCAGATCTCATGGCTTTTGGTATGACGACGCACTGTCCCCTGTACAACGCTCCGTCTTGAACATTCAGCTCGTCTCTGAAGGGCCAGTATTCCCGCACTGCCAGCGGAGTGTCCTCTTTAAAGTCTGGCCAGCCACTGAGGATCACAGATGCCAGCTCCTGAAGCACATCATCCGTCTCTGTGTGCTGCACAATCTGGTGGAATCTGAAAGCCGTAACGTCCAGGTGCTGCGCCTGGTCCAGCTGTGAATACCCGGCCTGGGTGCTGTTCACGGCGCACACAGCATGCTGCATGTACGGGGTGTCAGACCCACGGCACGGGGGCGTGGCCCTGCTCAGAGTGTCGCTGACATACATCTCGGGCCCGGCTTGTACACAACATCCAGATTGTAGCTTTGCAGCTGCAGCAACATGCCTTGGAGACGTTTCGGTGCGCTCAGGAGGGGCTTCTTGAATATTGTGATAAGCGGCTTGTGGTCTGTTTCTGCAGTGATAGCCTCCCTGCCATACAGGTACTGGTGGAATCTCTGGCAGGCAAAGACTATGCTCAAACACTCCTTCTCAATCTGAGCGTAGTTTTGCTCTGTTGGCGTTAGTGCCCTCGATGCAAAAGCCACCGGCTGTCCCCCTTGTAACAAACAGCCCCCCAGCCCGGTCATGCTGGCGTCGCTCTGGACCGTGACAGGCTTTGTGATATCATAGTACTTGAGGACGGGCGTGCAGGTGACCATACGCTTCACTCCGCACACTGCATCTTCGTGTTTGGGCAACCAGTGCCACATGACGTCCTTATCCAAGAGCCTGCGGAGCGGCTCACAGACCTCCGAGAGCTTTGGCAGAAACTTTGCAAGGTACGTCACGAACCCAATAAAGCGTTGCACTGCTTTCACGTCGGTGGGTGTCGGCATTTCCAGCACGGCCCGTGTCTTCTCTGGGTCGATTTTCAGTCCCTCCGAGGACAGAATGTGGCCGTGGAACAGGCACGTGCCGTGAGCTTTTAGATTGGGTAAGCATAAGATATAGAAATACACATAATTACACATACACGCTATCAGTGAACGCAGTTTCAAGGAAATGCAATTTTGATGCCCTAGAACCCGCTAATAAACTGTAGTGTCACTTTGTGATCACATTACCAAAAACAAAAAAAACAGTTGCCAGTTTCGACTATATCAGGGGTGCTCATTGTTCAAAGATCTTTTCAAGTAGCCAACCTACTGAAATCTACAAGTCCAGTTTCAACATCGCACACGCACACACGCACAACACAGACACACACCGTTTCCATCCTCCATAGTAAACACAACACACTTTCTTTTCACACTTTGTCACACAGGCACTTGACATCACATCACAGACCCTCCCTCTCAAAGTACTCAAACCATATAAACAAGCACAGATCGCCACCAGCCTCGCGAATCATATACATCATATAAACCGCTCATACCAGGCTTGCTGTAGCCGCTGGCGACTCTCCCTTTCTGGGTCAGTGTGAACATCGGTAAGCGAGCGGCCGGGCGGCCTTTAGCCAGTAGTTGTGTTTTTCCAGTCCAGTCCAGTCTACGAAATCCCTTTAGGTCGCTGACAGTAATGTCCATATTCACAAAATCAAGCAAGTTATCCTTATTGATTATTATTATTTAGATCGTTTGAGCTAGCTGGCATAAGCTATTCTGCCGGGCGAGAGGTGAAATGTTAAGTGAACTTGAAAGTGATGAGAGCCAATCAGTAGCTCTTATCGGAATGAAAGACCTACTCTGATTGGCTGTAAGCATGCTTACCCTGGTCACATTAAACAGCGGGTTGAGGCATCGGAAAAAAATAAAAAAGACATTTTCACGCATTCGAATATACGCGAGGGAAAGCAGAGAGCGGAGTGCTTATATGCAAAGCAGAGTAGGGAGTGCTTTACTCCTACAGGTGGCGCTAAAAATGCAACGTCAAAATGAATGACTCCTGCTGCCCTGGGACCTAAAATACGACTCTTTTAATGAAAACAAACAAACGGTTACATGCACTTTTATTTTAATATTTTCCTTTTTTCTTTTTTCGTTGGGTAAGCACTGCTTACCCTGCTTATATGGACGGCACGTCCCTGCCGTGGAAGTGTACGGCTTTGAGCTTGAACTGTAGCTTGCGTTCACTCAGCCTGAGTCCCACTGCTCTGCATCGTTCCATGAGAGCACTCAAGTTTCTGTCATGGTCCAGTTCGGCCTCGGCATCCGTATCGCCACACGCGACCACCAGGATGTCATCCGCGATCGGTTCGATGCCGGCCAGGCCCGATAGCAGCTCGTGTTGCTTGCGCTGGTAGATCTCAGGCGCTACTGAGACTCCGAAAGGGAGCTTGAGCCATCTCATCCGACCCCACGGTGTCCAGAAGGTCGTCAGACGGCTGCTCGCGTCGTCAAGCTTGCACTGTAAAAAGGCAACACGAGCGTCTGCCAACGTGAAGAGGCGAGCCTTGGGCAACTTGTACAACACATCTTCCAGCGTAGGCATATGGTAGTGAGACCTCAGCAGCGCTCGGTTGAGAGTCTTTGGATCGATACAGATTCTTATTTTCTCTGGCTTTGCGACAGTCACCATGTTACTTATCCATGCTGTCGGCTCAGTCACCGGCGCAATGTTGCCGACCTTGACATGTCTGTCAAGTTCCTCCTTGACTCTCGCCTTCAGAGCCACTGGAACATTCCTCGGCGCGCACTGCACCGGCGTCACATCAGGATCCAGCTCGAAGTGTATCTCGCCCGGGACTGACTCGATTGGGTCATTGAAGACGTCATGATAGTCTCTCAGCAGCTGATCTTTGGTGAGGGGCACAGATTGGCTTGCATCAACTGTGTGGAGTTCATCTGGAACGGTGAAGGATACGAGGCCCAGACGTTCGCATGTGCCCCCCCCCGAGAAGAGGCTTTTGCTCTGTGTCGACTATTTCAAATGTGAGGTTGTGCTTTTCTCCCCGGATGACACATTCAGTGTGGAATTTCCCCAGTGATGGCATGATTTCCCCAGAGTATAACTTTAACTTGGCTGCGCTCGGGCCTAGCGCCGCTCTGGGTGACAGCTTCTCTTTAATCTTGCGGCCCATGACATTGCAGGTGGAGCCTGTATCCAGCTGACACTGTTGCCTTTTCTCATTCAGGCATAGATTCACAAACCACTTGCGCCCCTGCTGGGCCTTTGCAGTATTGACACATTCAGTTATTAGAAACAGTCTATCATCAGTATCTGAGTCATCTTCTCTTTGCTCATCATTTTCAAGCACATTCACTTTTTTTTATTTTGTCAGCTTTGCTGCCAGCCTGGCATACCTTGGCAAAGTGATTTGCTATGCCACATATCCGGCATGTCTTACCGTAGGCTGGGCACTGCTCCCTGCCCCGTTTGTGGCTGCCTCCACAGTATTTGCAGCTCCACTGTGGCTCTCTCTCCGCTGGCGCTGTTTTCCTTTGATGTGCGCGCCTCTCACTCTGCCTGTCCGCGGCATTCACATTGTCCGTCTGTGCTAGCGGGGCCATCACTCTCATGTGTCTCTCGGTTAGCTCAGCGAGCCTACAGATTTCAGTCGCTGTGTGTAACGTCAACTCACGTTCGCGTAGCAGACGCCTCCTGGTGCCCTCACTCGCAACACCCAGCACGAGCCTGTCACGAACCAGCTCGTCCTTCAGCGCACGGTATTCGCATGACGATGCTTTGTCAGGAAACTGTCTATTGGCTCATCAGCCTCTTGTTTGCAGCTTCCAAACATGTACCTCTCATAAATGACGTTTCTCGCCGGTTTGAAGTAAACCCCCAAAGCGTCTATAATCGCTTTTGGGTCCTTCTGTTCATCCTCCGTCAACGTGAGGCTATGTGTGTACACATGACGGCACTCACTTCCCATCAGCCGTCTCAGCGTGGCTGCCTTGATCAGCTTCGACTTCTCGCTCAGTCCGGTAGCGAGCAAAAAGTCCTCAAACTCTGCACGGAAAACTTCCCAGTTTTTCGCCAGATCACCAGTCATGCGCATACCATCGGGCGCGGGGATGCTGTTGCTTGCCATGGCGTTTCATTTCTTTAAGCGTCTTTATTTTATTTTTATTTTTACTTAGATCCCGCTTCTGACTCCATGTTTCAGTATGACTTTTATTAAACTGCGGTTCCTCCCGCGCACGCCCACATACAACATCCGGGTCTTACATGCAACATTATCAGGTCACCCCTAGGTGTCCCTGTAACACAGGCTACTAACATATGCCTATATGTAACAAAAACTGTGCACGTTTTGGCAGCGGCGGCCCCTCTCTCCCACCCAATTATTTGTGCTAGTTTCCTGCAATTTTACATGTTGTTCATAATAAACCAGCACAAGAAATGAAAATAATAACTAATAAATAATAACATTTTATAAAACAAGAAAAAAATTCAGACAATATATCATATTTATGAAATCTTAATAAACAAATACAGTAGCCTACAGACTCTAAAAGAAAAATGGTCCCCATCAACAGGACTCAGCCCCTTGGTCAGCAGCAGGAAGACCCGTGGTCATCATCCTATATACAGTGTATTGCTCATAGATGGCTATCATGTTATACAGTACATACCAGGGTTTTTCCTGGGTCCGAATGAGGGCTTGGTCATATTTTTTTGAGGGACCCCCAATTGTTGTATTTGTATTGTAAATTGTAATTATTAATTATTATTAGTGTTGTTCCGATACCATTTTTTTATCCCGATACCGATACCGATACCTGACCGTGCAGTACTTGCCGATACCGAGTACCGATCCGATACCACGGCGTTTGAAAAAACAAAACAAAAAAACATGTTTTTTGAGCCGCATACTGACCTTGATGTAAAATTATTGCTAACACTTAGTCTGGCACTGCTCAAAACCTTTGTAAAACAGGGAAAAATACCAACAGAGAGTGAATGCTATAGAACTTTTTTTTTATTGTCTACCTGGTATGGTGACAAGAAAATCAACCCCTTATAAAACCTGAAATGTGGCTCTCACAGATGCCAATCAGTGCAATATCCATTTAAGATATAAAACAGTCGTAGTAGTAGTGCAACAGCAAGTTAACATTTACAAACAAAATAACTTTAAGATATAAAACAGTCGTAGTAGTAGTGCAACAGCAAGTAAACAATTACAAACAAAATAACTTTAAGATATAAAACAGTAGTAGTGCAACAGCAAGTGAACATTTACAAACAAAATAACTTTAAGATATAAAACAGTCGTAGTAGTAGTGCAGCAGCAAGTAAACACTCAAACCTTACTTCTGATTAAGCAGCATCACTGGCAGATTAGCCTTGAGAAATACAAGCATCTCAGCGTTTTTGGCACTCAGCCTGTTCCTCTTATCATCTAAAATATGTCCTGCTATGCTGAAAAGTCGCACGCTATCTACACTTGTGCAAGGTGCACAGAGGAAGACCTAAAACTCTCGCACTAATAGTTGTTGTTGCTATGGGCCTTAGCCTAGCTTAGTGACTTCCTGCTTGCGGGGTCACATGACGTCGCTGAACACTACCTACACTACGTTCGTGAAGTCGCGCTGGAACTCTGACCAGTGTGCGCTTCGGCGCTCTCTGAGCGAATCGACGAACGCAGCAAATGCCGTATGATATTCGTGGTATTGAAAGTCCTTGCGTGCGTTCCTCCGCGAGGAATTTCTTTTGAGCAGACATTACAAACTGCATATTTGTTGTCTCTTTCCGACACTGTGTAAATTTGGTATCGGGTGTTATTATTTGTTAGTACTCGCCGATACCGATACCAGCATTTTTGTGCGTATCGGTGGCCATGCCGTATCGGTATCGGAACAACACTAATTATTATTATTATTATTAATGTACCTGGTTATGTTACAGTAGAGAAACAAAAAACAGTTACCAAAACTGAGTAGCTAAGATTGGCAAAAGATTGGCGTGGTGCAACCGAAATTAGTAAACAACTAGTTTGAAACTAACTAGTAACAACTAGGGGTTTAGTAACTACTAAATGCCTGCATTTAGTAATGACTTAGGCCATATTGGTGCAACCCAGTCCAGTAGGCTACCAGATACGATGTTGTAATGTATGCACATATTTTGCTACCACAGTTGCCAGACGGAATTGACAATGTCCAGCCCAACCGGTCTAAAAGCTGCCGAATCCACCCGTCCAGTGTGACCAAAAGTAGCCCAATCTGGTGTGGCGGGTGGCGCCAATAGGAAAAGGGGAGGTGCCCAAAGGAAAGCACTTAGGGCTCACCTTAGGGGGAACGCCAGAGCGCAGCCGTGTGATCAGGTCGGAGGTAAGGTAGTTGCACACCTTACTCCATGCTGACAGGCAGAGATCAAGAGGTAGGCCGCAGCCTATGGCTATTTTCTGTGCGTAGCGTTTTATATTATTTCTTTGATTGTATGTAATATTGATGGTGTGATGTATTACAGGTCACCTACTTCCCTGCTGGGTTGAAGGCGGCTGGTAGTCGCTGGTAGGACACTGCCATCGACGTACCAGGTATTTTAATGTATTCGTCATGTAAATTGAATCATTATGTATTTTAATATGTCGGTAATAGAGTTTTAAGATTGTTCATTTGTGTTTCCTCCAGAGCATCAGTGCGGCCAGCTGCTCTTGCCGTGAGACGTTTTGTTTGGTTAAAGTTTATGTTCTTATCTAGTCCGCCTGGGCAAGTGTGCCGGTAGCGGGGCGGACTAGTTTTTCTTTTTGTTTGTTTGTTTGTTTGTTTGTTTATTTGTTATTTAAATCCGCTTTTCCCCCACCATTGCCACTTCACCGGGTTAATCCCAGTTCGACCATCAGGGCAGGTTTGAGTGTGCTATATTTATAGATGATTGCAGTGAACAACCCTTTTCTACAGTGTGTAGCCTATGGTGTGCAGTGAACAACCCTTTTCTACAGTGTGTAGCCTATGGTGTGCAGTGAATATAACACCTGCCCTGGTAACAATAACTGAGGTTCTTTGGAGAGAGGTCAATGTGGGCCTGGATTGTGAACTAATGTAATAAAACTATTTTCTATTTAAAGTACATTCTCAATTGTCATTCTTATGCTAGGGACCTATATGGTGGGTGTAACACTGGCAACACTGCTTGCTACGTTCTTGCAGCTCGCGTGGACACAAGTTCTTCCATCAGCGCTCGCCTGCCGCTTCGATTGCAGACTCAAGTTAACGCGCGTGCAGAAAGATGCCACGAAACTCATGTCCGGTAGCTTTCTTTCAAGGAATTTCAAAAATAAAAGTCCTATAAAACAATTGTTATTTCTCGCCGTGAGAAATAGAGATGTGGAGTGAGAGCGTGAGAACTGGTTGAAATGCGTGAGTCTCACGGCGATTGCGTGAGACTTGGCAGCTCCGTGTTTGTTATCGCATAACCAGTCGTTCAGAATGCTCTCAGTATTTCCCCTACAGTTGCCTTGGGGTGGGCGGGCCTGACCTCCACACACAGCTTCGTGCCGCGCTGGAGAATGGTTTTGGTTTTGTTTTGTTTTGTTTTGACCGAGAGAGTTTTTGCAGGGTGAAAGCTCTGCAGAAGAAAGTATGCAAGTTGAAACGTTAGCAAATAGAATTACTGTGTTCTGACAGAGAAAGTTGGTTCAAATTAGTCTTTATTATTGTGACTAGAAAGTGTCTGATTATAGTTTCATGATGTGAATAATAGTGTCAAAGAACTAGCAAGCTAGCTAGCGTGCTCAGAGGTGATTAGATGAGCTAGTCTGCTGCACACATGCCAGCTAAAGAGCTAACTGGATGCACTTTATTATTTTACTTAAAGTAGATATACAATCTTTCTTATTCTGCTAGAATTGGGCTTTATGGTAATACCATAATGGTATATTTACAGTACATGGACAGTGGATTGAAGCATTGGAACAAACCCTCACTCATTGGAAATGTCTGTTTTTTGTAGTTGGACATACGATTTTCTTACAGGTGAGAGAGTAAGTAAAGACAGTATCTGACTGCATTGCCCACAGCAACCCAATATTCAATTAGAATGATGTTATGATTTGATATGAATTCAATGTATACCTCTTATTAAATTATAAATACTCTGGTTGTTATATTTGCCTTTTGGTTGACAGCAAAAGAGGTAGAGAGGAGGATAGAGAGGGAGAGAATGAGAGAGAGCAGGATGGTGTCGGCACACCAGAGAGACAGCAAGAACCAGGTGAGAAAGTGGACATGTAGTCAAGACCACATAAGTAGCCTTGAGAACCGATGGTTCTCGAGCCTAACGGCCCTTAAGGGGCAGGAGCCTATCTCCTGTTTCTGTAGCGTGAGGCAGCTTGATGTACAAGTACAGTCCATGCCACCCCCCCCCCCCCAAGGCAGCAAACACCGGTGTAGATGCATACTGTATGCATAAGTGAGAGTGGTGGTGCTTATGGGGTGTCGCTACGGGACAGGTGTCGCTCTGACTGGGAGGTCAAAATCACAGTATACCCACTAGAAAAAACTAGACTACACCACTGTGTATTATTCATAACTGTACATAGGCTACACATATCATAATATCTTATCACTATTGCATGGAACTTGGGTAAACCCGCTGTGAAAAAAAAAAAACTCAGCCCCAACAAATCTGAAGGGATTGGGAGACATACTGTACAGTTTATCATTTTCATAACTGTCTGTACATATACATATCTTATGTATCACTATTGCTATATATAGCCTATATATAAACACATTATGTTACAAATATCAGTCTTATCCACTGTATCTAATTCAGCACTGAAGCCTGAAGGTTGAGCACAGTGTGTGCCCCCTTGCTACCTCTGCTGATATAAAAGAGAATTGCAGCCTTGGAGAAAAAGATGGCAGCCGAATCCCAAGGCAAATACACAGGCACACACAGAAATACTGCAAAATCGCTTTATACTAACTCGATTTTGAAAATGTAAAGATTCTGGGTGGTAGAACGCACATATCTAGGAAAAGTCATGAAAGGAGGGTCCTGACATTTGATCAAGTGCAAAGGTAGACTTTTTTTTGTACTCACTGGTGCCCGATGACACCTCACGGCTTTCCTAGTGTTAATAAGAAGTGTTGCCTGTGGAAGAAAACGTTGAAGAAACCCTTTAGTTCTGGAAATGTTCCTCAAAGGGCTCTCCCTCAGGGACAGTATGTTCTAGGTCAAACCTTTTTTTTTTTACCGCAAGTGTTAAGGAGGAAAAATGTCTCTCCTTGTTCAAAAGTACAGCTTACAGTAAGTGGTCTTGTTTTCTATTCTATTCTTAGGAATTCTTGAAGATCAAGCAACAGAAACAAGAGGCTATTCAGAAGTACAAGCAGAAGAAAATGGAGAACTTTCAGATGCTGAGCAAAAAGACAAAGAAAGGACAGCCGAACCTGAACCTTCAGATGGAGTACCTGCTGCAGAAGATCCAAGGGGAGTCTGGGAAATGACCAGAGACTTACAGAGAAGGAACATGGACATTTTAGAAAACAATGGTTGCACAGTGTAACTTCCACAGTGATTGTGTCAGAGACTGATTGTGACGTTAGAATTATTATAAGGTTCTATCTCCATTTTTGTCAAAATTGAGTTTTTTTTTTACATAATCTGATCCATTAGGTGTTTATTAATGCCTGTGTGGTGTTATTTTTTAAATGTTGACATTTTTGAGTTAGTAATTCATAAAATACAAAGGTTCCATCTCACAAAACATAATGGAATGTAAAAACGTTGACGCTCAATATCTCTGAACTACCCTAAACGGAGATAGAACCTTATCATTCTAAGCTCACGTGATTCTTTTTTTGGCCACAGAAACAGCAGTTGTGGAAACGTTGTGGAATCAAACAGTATTATGATTGATTTTTTTGACATGTCATTGGTGTGTTTTAGTTTCTGACCACAAGGTGGCGTTCAATGAGATGTGGATAAATGAATGAAAATGTGTAGTACACTAAAAGGATTTAAAAAAGTATTTAAAAATAAGATGATTAACACGTATAAAACAGAGGTTTAAATATAGTTTTTGTTTGGTATTTTTTAAAACTTTTTGTTGACTTTGTTTTTGTAAGTGAAATTTTGTTTATAAAAGTTTCAATGTTTTGATTATGCATTCATGGGGGGACATGCATACATGTAACAAGGGTAGACGCAATAAGCCACGGCTTCAGCCTACACCTTTTTGGTCCTGGTGTTATGAATTGTGACTGTGTACATTTTTTAATATCTGTATTGTGAATTGCATAGGGGACCAAAAAAAATATATGAGGAGGATGAGGAGTACAGGGCCCTGGTGGAGAGCTTTGTGCAGTGGTGCGACACCAACTACCTTTTGCTTAACACCAGCAAAACAAAGGAGTTGGTGGTGGATTTTAGGAGGAAGAGAAGGACCCCAGCCCCCATCACCATCAAGGGGGTGGAAGTCGAGAGGGTGGACTCCTACAGGTACCTGGGAGTACAAATTAATAACAAACTGGTCTGGACTGACAACACCGAGGCTCTTCTCAGGAAAGGGCAGAGCAGACTGTTTTTCCTGAGAAGGCTGAGGTCTTTCGGCGTCTGCAACAAGCTGCTGCGAATGTTTTATCAGTCGGTGGTTGCCAGCGTTCTGTTCTTCGCCGTGGCCTGCTGGGGTGGAAACATCTGTGCCAGGGATGCTGCGAAGCTAAACAAACTGGTGAAGAAGGCCAGCTCTGTGGTGGGGACCGGGCTGGACAGCCTAGAGGTGGTGGCAGAACAGAGGATGGGGAAAAAACTGGCGGCCATGCTGGCCAATCCCTCCCACCCGATGTACTGCGAGCTGGCGGGGATGAGGAGCAAGTTCAGCCACAGATTTGTTCTCCCCCGTCAAAGTACAAAAAGATTTGGACAGTCCTTTGTTCCAGCTGCACTCCGACTCTACAACCAGGCCCTGCAGGGTGGGGGAGACCTGGAGCTGAGAGGCCGTTAAGACTGCTACTTGGACTACATGCACTTGAGCACTTTATGTTGCACTTATTGAGCCTGCACTGTTTTATCTATTTATTTATTGAATGTTTTCTGTCTGCCCTAACTAAGCTGTTTGACAACAACATTTCCCCATTGGGGACAATAAAGGTTTTCATTCATTCATTCATTCATTCATTCATATAAATACAAATAAATAAACATTCTCTCAATCACCGTAGCGCATTAGAAACATTAGAAACGCATTAGAAACATCTCCGTCATAGATATCCATTACGTCTAACAGTAGGGTCATTGCCATGTCCTGATCAAGAAACTCATCCAGATTCACTGCATCATGCATCCTATTGGAAGAGAGAAAGAGGAAGTCAGTGAACTGTTTTACAATGCAGAAATACATTTAATAAGTCAACAATTAAACCTCTACCATTGTCTTCCAGTTGGCATTTATAAATCTATAGTGAAGTAGCCAACAGAAATGGGTCAAAATGAAATATGAGATTACTTACAGAATAAGGAGAGTTTCCTTTAGCCGTCCTTCCACCCAGTACTTACTGGGGATGCAAACGGATGATACCACTCTGCACAGTGGACAACCCCTAAAGTGGATATTAAGATACAATATTACTTTATTAAAAAGGGGCAGAAAACTAATATTTACACCAATAGCAGGTAATGTTAGTTTTTCTTTCTCTTTTGCAGTTGGTTTAAAATGAAAACTACACAACCTGTTGCAGCCCCCCCCTCTCACTTGATAACTTCCTCCGGAAGGTCGTTGGTGTTCCTCCAGGTAACGATGCACCCCAGGCAGAAGGAATGACTGCAGTTTGGTAGGATGCCAAAACGACGGTCCTCAGTCTTCTCTGATACCGTGTCCATGCAGATGCCACAGGTCAGATCTTTGCTCTGGTTGAAAGAGTCCGTTTGTATCATGAATTGCCTGTAATAAAATAGACACATGAAGCAGCCAGGCATCTCATCAGATTGCTTGGGCATGATGGCCACGTCTCAGGTGGGCAAAGCAAAGGGGCTAGTACAGTCGAAGTGCAGTTGTGTGCGCCATCTAGTGGCAGTTGCCTGCAATTGACGCAGATTTTCAACGTTCACTCACTTTCCTCAAAAAAGGACCTCTGCCAGTTTACCATTTTGGTCTGTTGTGGATTTATTACCACACTTGTCATCAACTTTCTATAATTCATTTCGATTCCTACTATGGCTGGATCTTTCTACCCCAACCGCTTGCTAGCTTGACAACCATAGCAAACCATGGGCGTCACCACCATATATTTGGGGGGGGACGTGTCCCCCCCACCTTTGAAACAAGGTCGTTTGGACCCCCCCACATTTGCCATCAAAAATATGTTGCATGACTGGTCAGCGTTATTTTCATTGCTTCACAATCAAATCCGTTCCACTTTATGAGTAGGGGATTGCCCATATCCAGAAGTCCACTCCGCGTTTTACTTCTGTTTTTAACGGCACGCAGCATCAGACACGCACGCAGATTCAAAACATTCAGACTGAGGCAAGACGTTAGATCATCCACCAAGATGGATATAAGGAAAACATTTTCTAAGGAGATAAAAGTAAGTCAAAGTCATCCAAGTTTTCCCGTGAGTGGCCAAACAGCAACATTGCGTTCTCCCAAGGTCAAACACAGCCAGCTTTTCTGATAAGAATGTTAGCACCTTATGAGACATTCTCTGTATTAGCAATATAATTAGCATAGCCTACTAGCAACCAAATACGAGCTAGATCAGCTATATGGCACTAGCAGTTTTGTTAGGCATTACTAGTGCGGTTAGACATGTTTAAATGCAGAACAGACACAGGCGAAATGTCATCAAAAGCACAGAATGGCGACAAACACCTCACAGTGCTTACCTGTCCTGTCATTATTGCATCTCCTGCCCGTGTTCATTGCCCTGAGCATTTGCACTATTTAATTTGGCCATTGCACCCACCCAAAGAATCAATTTTGCATCTGATTGCTTGAGCTAGGGTTAAAAAATAAGAAGAAAACACCTGTTCCATTTATTTTTCTATTTCTAAAATGCTTGTGATTGTATTTTTTGTATTGATGATTGTATTTCTATGTCAAATGTTCTATTAGAGAAAAACAATATGAACAAGTGCTCAATGCATCCCCATTTCTCCTGATATAGGTGGTTGAGAGTGAGAGTGAGTCAGAGGCAGGGGCAGTGGAGACAGCTCTAATTCACTCTTTGATTTTGTTTGTTTGTTATAGTTGTATGTTCTGCAATGCACTGAAGAGGGCTAAGTTTGATTGTAATAGGCTCTGAGTATTACCTCATTCTTTTCTAATTCACTCTTTGATTCTTTTTGAATCTTCATATTTAATAAAGTACCTAAAAAGTGCCACGTGTCAGTGTCAGGCCTCTGTGAGTTAAACCAAAACATAATAGTAGTCAGTAATTGCAGACCATGCCAGCTCCAAGGAAAAACAAAGAAAGAGGGAGATTATTTTGGGTGTAAAACGCACCAGAATGCAGGAAATTGAATCTACTATTTAAAAAAATTCGGGGGGGGGGACCCCCAGACCCCCCGAAAAATAAGTGTCCCCCCCACATTCAAAAAGCTGCTGACGCCCATGTAGCAAACACATCGTTGACCGGTTTGCTCGTTACATCTTGTTATAAAAAGCGATGTGCCTAGCTAGTTTACTGCTAAATCCCCAAACCCACCTTAAAAGCGGTCTCAAGCTGCGTGGTGGTGATGTCTCTTCTTTAAAGGATTAAAGGATTTTAAGCATTTAAATTTCTTTTTTTTTTAAGGAAACTACCCAACGGTCAACTGACTACATCATAGAACACCTCGAGAGAATCACACCAGCAGAGCTCGTGCTGCTTCACACTCCAAAAAACGGCAGTTACTCCCTGGGGCCTCATTCCTAAAAATATATATTATATTAAATTATTATAGAGCTTATATATAGGCATGTTGAAGAGAGATAGACAGCTCCGGAGGGCTATAAAGAAAGACTGAAATACAATCATAAACAATAGTTCCCTTTAAATCTTGAATTAAACTCATTTTCTCGGCTGATAACAACATCGTTAATTTTATTACGAGCCACTTGCATGAATGACAGTAGGCAGAGCGTCTCACATGGCTGTAATAACGGCATAACCAGTAGGTGATGTGCGTACGCAAGTCGAAAACACGACGTAGAGATTTGATCGTTTCCACGTTCAAATCGACTCACGTTGAAATGGTATAAATCACTACGTTGACGTGGATTTTGATCTAAGCACGTTCTATAAATGAGGCCCCTGAACATATAGTTTGTATTTATATACATATTGTTCATAGAGAAGCCTTGCATTCATCTAGCTACCAGACAGACTCCAGTGCATGCATACTCCAGCCAGGACGTGTGAGGAGCAACAAGCGGATTTTAAAGCCCCTTGGCGACTGGCCCATGACATCACATGGTTGCAGAATGACTTTCCAAACGTTCATTTGTGGGGCAAGACCTCCTAAATAGGAACTGCGATTATTGCTCTCCGTTTTTGCGCCATGAAGTGAGAAGTTTTGTGCGCTATCATCTTTTGTATTTTTTGGACTGCAGTCATAATTAGTTGGTAAGTTGTTAATAATGTCGTTTCTGTCGTTTATCATATCCAACAGTTGTTTCACTTGCTATTGAACGCAGGTCTTATTGAAATAACACGCAATGTTAGACTACGTTTGTTTACACTTTGAATGTATGGACTTCACAACTTTGTTTATGTTTCCATGACAATACACCATCTGCAGTAGGTCAAACTGTACATATATACGCTAGACATATTGCACATACCTACATATATGTAGTCAAAATAGAAGTCTGTTTGTAGCCTATGGACTTTTTTTTACTGTGAAATTGTCATGGTACAAAGAGGAACACATTCGGTTATGGTAGTGTCATAAGTCATACTGCAGTCATACTTGGGCCACAACTAGGCCCAAACGTACATTGAATATGAGAGACATAGTCAGGTTAGACTTGTTTATTCCTATGTGAAAACTCTAAACAGCCAATGTATTGATAATGTGATGCCATGACATAACCTGCATGTCTTAGTAGGTAATTGATATACAGTATTTGGTGCAGTCAACCCTTACAGAGCATCTTGTTCTTTTTCTACTACTATGATTTACACATGACATTTGTTCAAGATTGATAGAGATCATTGCTCACTCCCACTCACTCTGTCACCACAGCAAAGAAGTTAGCAGCTCTGGCTGCAGAAACCACTTCCTCTTAAGTTCTTATGGTGAACTGTGTGACATTGCTCTACCTACGATGCAGTCAGCAATGTAGTCCTTGACTAAGACTAAGATTACAAATAGACTGATAGCAGCATCACAGGATGTTACTCTCTTGACCACAGTGGACCTTTGTGTTCATTTGAAAGAGATCACAACTAGAAATATAGCTAGTGTTAGTCAGTGATCATCAGTAACTTAGAGAGAGATGCAGTAGTAGCCTATGTTATTTGGACGCACTGGCTATTTGGAAACATGCTACTGGCAATAGCCGACATCTCTACAGGTTTCAGTCATGGGTTGTGTACAATTAGAGGTATTAAGATAAGCCTTGGATGTTTACTTGCCACTCTAAGTTGTAAGTACAAAGCTTAAGAGAAGGGGAAATAGCCTATACCCCCTTGGGAACTATACCCCTGTGGGAACGCGCCAACCGAATGTCCAACAAACACATTCTTCTTTGTCTCTCTTTCTTAGAGGAACCTCCCAATAACAACCAGTTACCTGTGACTGAGGCGTGAGTAGCCCCCAAACCCCTTAACCTGAACAGTCCCTGTTGGTGCCATCTTCTCTGACACCGGCTTCTTTTGGTTATGACCCCAGCGGGCCTAGCCGAGGGACCGTTGGGCCAGTGAGACTTTTTGGCCATGTCCGATTCCACCTTATTTCGGGCCACCCGAGTGAACTGCAGCGTGTCCGACATGGAGGAGAAGAGACGGGCAGAGCTCCGAGGCGGGGCAGACGCCATGCTGGACAAGACCAAGGAGTTCTTCCAGACCTGCGACGTGGAGGGCAAAGGCTACATCACGCGCACGGATATGAGGGTGAGCTGAAGGGAGGATGGGCTGGCCTGTCGGTCCAGACCTGGATGTCCTTTAAGCCCACCCCTAATGGTTGCAGGGTTCCCACGGGTTCTTGAAATCCTTGAAAGTTTGTGAATTTGAGAAATTTGGAAAATCAAGGTCTTAAAAGTTTTTGAAAATAGACATGGGTCATTGAAAGTGCTTGAATTCCCCCCCCCCCCCTCTCTCTCTCTCTCTCTCTCTCTCTCTCTCTCTCTCTCTCTCTCTCTCTCTCTCTCTAAAAGATAATCTATATTCAAAGCTAGTCAACTAGTAAATACGTCTCTGTATTGCTTAACTTTACACATATTTCACAATATATTGTTTTGCTGTGCTGTGGTAGAGAAGGCAAGAGACCATCTAGTGTTCACACAAGCCTACTCTTTGTTGTCTGTGAGTGGATAGTTCCTATTATATAAATTCTCATCTAGATCAGTCTCAAAATATGCCGTGTTGGGTCCTTGAATTTGAGGGAATTGAGTCTTGAAAGTCCTTGAAAGGTGCTTGAATTTGATGTTTCAGAAGGTGTGGGAACCCTGTGGTTGGAGTTGGCTAAAGCCCATACAGATCTGGGATCAGGGTGGGAGGGATCGGTGGTGGTAGACTTTTAGTGTATTGATGATAATTGCTGCGAGGGCAGTATGATTTTAGATACTGTACGTATGTCAAGGTTACGTTAGTTACACGTTATTTTATTTGTGCTCTTTACCCCCTCCCCTCCCCTCTCTTTCTCTCACTCCCTCCTGCACAACTCCAGTAAAGCTGTGCAGGATCATGTGACCTGTAGGATGTATCTCTGCTTCCATTCCCTGTCTCCTCCACCTCCTTCCCAGTGTTGTGAAATGGCTGCCTCATATAATATAGTACATATGTTAGGTATAGGTAACTAGGGTTAGGTGCTAGGGTGCTACGGTAAGGGTTAGGGTTAGGGTTAGACATGCCAGCATGTCGACGTAGCACCTAACCCTAACCCTATTTTTCCCACATGTACCGTAACACATATACTATTATACATACTATTATGTCATACAGGAGGAGAGATGAGGACAGGCCCCCTCACCCCCCTCTCTCTCTATTGATCAAACACTCACACACACGACGCAAACACACACAAACAGTGTGGACGCTTGACACAGATTCATAGTCGGAGAAGAAATGGGTCACACACTCTTACGATGATGACGTCCCTTGGGAGTAATTGAATGAAGAGCCACGTTCACACTGTAATGAGAGGAGAGTGAGTGACATCACACGGTAATGAGAGGAGAGTGAGTGACATCACACGGTAATGAGAGGAGAGTGAGTGACACGCAGCAAGTGTCTTCTGCTGCTGCCGCGGCGGCGTTTCATGTGTCTGTTAGCGTTAGAGGACCTCTCCACCCACGCACTGAAGCTGCCTCTCAATAGCCCTGCACCTTTCATCCCTACTGACACTCACTCACTCACTGACACACACACACACACACATACACACACACGCACACACACACACACACACACACACACACACACACACACACACACACACACATGCATACACACACACACACACACACACACACACACAGGATAGTCACATAAGCATATTTGGCTGATTTCTGTGGTGAGACTCAGCCCTAGTTTACAGTTGATTGGAACGTCCACCTTTGTTCGACCATGAGAATGTGACAGTTCGTGCGCTTAGAATTCTAAGGTTCTATCTCCGTTTAGGGCAGTTCAGAGATATTGAGCGTCAAAGTTTTTACATTCCATTATGTTTTGTGAGATGGAACCTTTGTATTTTATGAATTACTAACAAAAAAAATATCAACATTTAAAAAATAACACCACACAGGCATTATTAAACACCTAATGGGTCAGATTATGTAAAAAAACTCAATTTTGACAAAAATGGACCTTATAATTCTAACGTCACGCTGCTAGCTGTAGACTAAATTATGTAAACCAAAAATATACTGTAGGTTTAGCTACTTTACTGTGCACATTCAGCGAGACTTGTTGGTTAATGTGCTGAGTATGTTATGTATATGCAAAACAGTCAATATGTGCTGTCAAGATAGCCCGTCAGTGTGAGTGTGTGATGGTTGCAAACAGTTAACTTCATTTAAGCAGGTATGTGACTGATTATTAACTAACTAACCTGGGGGGAAATGAATGAATCATAACCCCTGGAATGTGCTCTGTTTGTTCACCAGTGCTTTTGTGATTGACAAGACACAGTATGTGGTTACGTTTGACAGTGAGTCTTAGTTGAACCAATGTCTTTTTTTTCACATTTAGGTCAGGGTTTCGCTTTCAAAAGGAAGGAGAAAGTGAAACACGAGTACAACAAACTCCTACGGAAGGAGAGGCGGAAGAACCCAGAGGTGAAATCCCAATACAGGGACGAGTATCCTGAGCACCTGAAACACCTGTACATGGCCGAGGCGGAGAAACTGAGAACGGAGGTTAGGACGAACCGAATAAACCGAACCAAAGGTAGAATGGCGGGCCGCGTAGAAGAGGAAGCTGATCACGTCGAGTTGAATGACGCACCAACGGGCCAATCTACATCCACAGACACACAAGATGCTGCTGTCATATCTGTCAAGACAGAAGAAGATGATGTCATATCCCCCGACCAGACTGACTCTGGCTCTCTGGCCCCGGCACCAGCAGAGGCTGACAGGCAGTGGCGGATTAAGGTGGTCAGTGGCCCTAGGCTACTCCTTTGTGTGAGGCCTCCCCCCCCCCCTTTTTTTTTTTTTTTTTTTCCTTTCCTAACACCAGGGGAGCCACCCCTCCTAAATGTCGTTGTTTGGTACCTGTACTGTAGCAATGACAATAAAGTCCATTCATTCATTCATTCATTCATACACGAGCCTCCCCCTCCCCAAAATACACAACTCACGAGCACCCTGCACACACAGACCACTCATAATGCTTTACCATAAAACACATTGTGCTTTAATAACATAATGCAAACAATAAAAAATGCACTGAAAAGGTTGTTATCATCCTGAACTATCTCTGTTGCTCACCTCACCTCAGTTCTGTCTCTATTGCTCTCCTCTCCTGTTGTCTGTCTCTCTGTTGCTGTCCTGTTGTCTGTCTCTCTGTTACTCTCTTCTCCTGTTGTCTGTCTCTCTGTTGCTGTCCTGTTGTCTGTCTCTCTGTTGCTCTCCTCTCCTGTTGTCTGTCTCTCTTTTGCTCTCTTCTCCTGTTGTCTGTCTCTCTGTTGCTGTCCTGTTGTCTGTCTCTTTGTTGCTGTCCTGTTGTCTGTCTCTTTGTTGCTGTCCTGTTGTCTGTCTCTCTGTTGCTGTCCTCTCCTGCTGTCTGTCTCTCTGTTGCTCTCCTGTTGTCTGAGAGAGAGAGAGAGAGAGAGAGAGAGAGAGAGAGAGAGAGACACACACACAAAATCAATACAGCAACAGTCCAAATTACATCCACAAAATAAGAGATAGATGCCCAGATTAAGGCAACACAATCATAAATGGTCCTACCCTTAGAAGGTCTTTTTCCTTGATTTTCTGGCAGCAAAGTCCTTAATGAGGCTGGTGTAATCCAATGTGCGCAGAATGTCAGACTCAATTGACATCAGGCACAGGTGATTTAGCCTCTCTTGGCCCATTGTGGATCTTAGTTTGTTTTTGACAAGTGCCAGTTTAGAAAAAGACCGCTCCCCGCTGGCATTCGTTACAGGCAGAGTCATAAACAGTCGGAGTGCAACATCAACATTGGGAAACACTGCCTGTATTTTCCTTCCTCTTATAAGTTTCAGCAGTGACCTCGCTGAGGTGTCCTCATTTTCTTTAATGAATTCCCTGAATTGTCTGATTTCCTCCAAAAAATCTTCCTCCAGATCACCTGCATATTTCTTCTGCAGATTAGCCGCTCTTGTGCGAAGATCTAGCATGGAGATGGATGGAATATTGTTCAAAAAACCAAATGTCTGCTGAATATCTTTGTATGAGTGATACCTCCTCTCTAGTTCCATGACGAGTCGATCTATGACAGTGATATAAACCGTTACTTTAAAGTTGTCTCGGCCTGATCGCTCACAGTCAGGTTCAGTGGATTCATCTGCCTGTTTTGTTCGTCTTCTCTGCCTCTGTGTGTCTGCTTTGTAGTATTGGGACAACGGGGACATGTTTTTTGCAGCACTCTCAAACTTGTCAAAATCGTCCCGAAGACTGGCCACGTAATCCCTCAATGAGTAGACTAAATCAACAGCATTACATAAATCCAGCTCTACTGCCTGTAGAGCTTCGCTAGTTTTGTGAAAGCGCTGCAGTATGGTGTTCCACATAGAACACAGAAAGGCGTTCTCTAATTTTTCCATCTTTGTGTAAAGTGTCGTGGCATCATCCCGAGTAGCGCCAGTTTGGATCGGGTCATCGCTCAACTTCTTCAGTGACTCTAGGATGTTGGCATAGTTCTGGTGTAGTGCTTTTGTTGCTTGCGCATGTGCTGACCATCTAGTATCTGACAAACTTTTCAATGTCTCCAGCCTCTTGTTGTCAATAACATTTAGCCCCGCAGTTATTATCTGCCAACGCACCGTGGATTTGGAACAAAAATTATAAAGTGTCTGTACAAAATTAAAAAATTCCCTTGTCACAGGGCAACAATCTACACCGGCAACTCCCACTAAATTGAGTGTATGCGCTGCGCAGGGTACCCACTCGGCCAAATTATTTATCTCCTTAATGCGTGCTTGCAAACCACTGTAAATGCCGGACATGTTGGCTGCATTGTCATAACATTGGCCTCGGCAGTTATTGATGTCAATGCCCATTTCTTCCAAAACGCCAAGAACAGACTGAGAAAGTGACTCCCCTGAATGACTCTGAATTGGCAAAAACTTAAGAAAACGCTCCTCCACGCATCCATCTGGTGACACATATCGTATGATGAATGTGAGCTGGTCTGTGTGTGCAACATCTGGTGTAGAGTCGACGCTGATTGAAAAATACTTTGCTATTTTTACCTGACTGATTATCTCAGCTAGGACATGCTCTCCCATCAATTCAATAAATTCTAAGCATGTTGTTGATGAGAGGTAAGATGTGGTTCCCTTGCCAGCATTTCCATATTTGTCTATGTGCGCTTTCAAGAATGGATCAAACACACTGATCGCTTCCAAAACACCCATAAAATTCCCATTATCAGGCTGGCCAAAGGTTTCAGAGTGTCCCCTCAATGGTAATCCTCGCTCTGCAAGAAACTTCACCACTACAACCACTCGCTTTAACACATCTGTCCAATAAGCACACTCGTTGTTAAACTGCTTTTTCAGTTCTGAGTCAATACAGCCAGCAGCAGCGCTGCGCATCACATAGGAAAGCATAGCTTTCCTGTGGCTTTCGGAACCTTCATGCTCAGCCAGACACACTGCTGCGTTTTTCCAGTCATTGTAGCCTGTTTTGAATTTATGAGCACCGTCACCAAATAATTTACATGCGAAACAAAATACTTTTCCTTTTGCAGGTGAATAAATTAACCATTCTCGAGGCACGGTTTCGCCATTTGACTTTTTTCTTTTAAATAGTGTTTTTGAAAAATACCTCTTCTGATGCTTGTGCTGTGTTTCTGAAGCGGCGACATTAGCATCTTCATTTTGACAACATTGTGGCCCCATCTTAATCCAATATGTTCTCATGTCTTCACCAACTGTATCCCACAATCCAGGATCCGAGCTGTAAGTGGTGGTAGGATTTGTGTCTGGACTTGGTGGTCCACGTGTTGCCTCCTCTTCTTGATTGTCCTGCTCGGTATCAGTGTCACTGTCAGCTGGTGGTGGTACTGGTAAAGTTAGTGCCTCTTCTCCGCGCTCAGCCTCGACAGCCTGCATCTCTCCCCCCATGGCCATGTTCGCCTCAGCGCTGCTTGTGCTAGCGACACCCGACCCAGAGCTAACAGTTTCGTGGCTCTCACTCTCGACAACATTGGTCGTTTCAGGCGCAGCAGCATTATTAGAAAATTTTTTTGAAATCTTGGGCAACTTTGCTATATTTAGTTCTTTTTTCATTAGTTCTTTTCGTTTTTTGGCCCCACTCATGTGCGTCCGCTTCATTTTTGCAACTTTTGAATTTCTGGTTTGGTTTGGTTTCCAAAACGGAAATGGCTAAACGTCACTTTTGAACTTCAGACTTAACAAGCGGATAGAAAATATAGGGGGGCCTCAGGATAGAAAATATAGGGGGGCCTCGCCGCCTCAGGATAGAAAATAATATGTTATTTTATTATTATTATATTTTATTTTATTTTTTTTATTTTTTTTATCCAATGTTAGGTGGCCCCCTAGTGGTGGTGGCCCTAGGCTGCAGCCTAGTAAGCCTATGCGTTAATCCGCCCCTGCTGACAGGTAATAGCAAACCTAGTTCAACCTGCCCACTAGGGCCAAATAGTTGATTCCAAGGGCGTAGGTTTGGTCTCAACTTTGGTAGGGACACATCGGAATGATCTAATGGCTTCGCTCCAAAGGTAATGCGAATGAGTGGTTGGTCCTACACATTGGTCCTAATACATGGTCCCTACCGTATGCAAACCTACGCCCTTGGTTGATTCTCATTGTAGGGCTCTTGAACTCTGATCCTGGAAAGCTACTGCTGTGCAGGGTTTTGTTCCAGCCCAGCCCACTAACATTGGAACACAATTAGTTGATCTGGTGTGTTAGTGCATGAACAAAGGTATGGACACAACCAGCAGCGTAGCTTACCAGGAGTTGGAAACCCCAGTGCCGTATGTTATTTCAGTCAGCTTCAAAGTGCAATAGTCCTTTGCAGTGCATTGTACAGAATGTGAGTTATTGCTGTTTTTGTCTAGTAGGAAATAACTGTTTGCTGTGCATGGACAACACTATCACATGTCATGCATAGCTCATATTGAAGGAGGTTTCTAACAGTGTGGAAATGTCTTTTTTCAGTCTCCCTATGAGTAATCGGAGCAAAAAGAAAATGCTACGGAAGACCTCCTATCAGAAGACTAAGGAGGAGTTTGAGAATGTCATAGAACAGCGTGCAAATAAGAAAGAGGTAAGGAGGACTTCCTCTGCAATGCAATGTCTGCTGTTTAGTAGGACTTCATCTGGGAAACAGCACCTTCATGTGCCCAGATAAACTCCTCAAAAAAAGTTCTGAAACGTTATTTCGGTCGATTATTCCTCCCCTTTAATAATACCAATTGGTACTGTATTTTATATCGTTGGAAAGCCTGATTAGTCACTTTTACAACGAGGTACAACTTGTAAGGATCATGCATTCGTGGAAGGAGCAACACAGCTAAACGTGTAATACCAATTGGTATTATTAAAGGGGAGGAATAATCGACCGAAATAACGTTTCCAAACTTTTTTTCGAGGAGTTTATTTAAGCCTGCAATCTTAGAAAATAACTTAGAGATAAAACACTGTTAAGCAGGTAAAAGGTCTGAGTTGATTCCAAGTGTGGCATTTGCATTTGAAGGCTGTTGCTGTATACGCACAACATGCAGTCAACAGAGCTCTCAATGCAACTGAAACAGGCCATCCTTAGGCTGTAAAAACAAAACAAAAATCCATCAGAGAGATAGTGGGAACATTAATACTGGCCAAATTAACTGTTTGGTACATTCTGAGAAAAAAAGAATGCACTGGTGAGCTCGGCACCACAAAAAGGTCTGGACGTCCATGGAAGACAAGAGTGGTGGATGATCACAGGATCCTTTACATGGTAAAGAAAAACCCCATCAAAACATCCAGCCAAGTGAAGAACAGTCTCCAAGAGGTTT
Source organism: Nansenia antarctica (assembly GCF_963989245.1). Taxonomy (NCBI): domain Eukaryota; kingdom Metazoa; phylum Chordata; class Actinopteri; order Argentiniformes; family Microstomatidae; genus Nansenia; species Nansenia antarctica. The sequence goes on along the minus strand of NC_137678.1, from coordinate 30,598,232 downwards.
TGATTGATTGAATTTGATTGAAAACTTTATTAGAAGGTTTGCAGAAGTAGGTACATGAAAGTACATATTACATACAAGGTCAAACTAAAAGGATAAAAACCCAAGAAAGCCACTGGCTTATTTCAATTGGGGTCCTTGATTTTCAATTCATCGTTACATGTAAGACAGACATAAGAAAAGAACTAGTACTATCTACAAGATAATACAGACAAATAACTATTACTATCTACAAGATAAACGTACATCCATCATGGGAAGAACAATACAACAAAACATAAGGTATGTACAGCGGGTAGGACAGGTGGGGACATACACCACAGGTGGGGGCGGGGGACAAAACACAAAGTATGTACAGTGGGTAGTTCGGGTCTTTTAATCTGATTTTTGTTTTAGAGGGTCCAGTTACGGATTGCAGCCTCCTGTAAATGTTTTTTGAGAGTGGTTTTGAAGGTGGGCAGTGTTTTGCACTCCTTTAAGATTATAGGAAGGGCGTTCCACATCTTTACTGCATAGTTTGCAAACGAGTTTAAACCCTTGTTTGTGGTGCAACGCGGTTGAACGTGGTTCGTGGAGCTTCCTCTGGTGTTGTATGTGTGGACGTTGTTCACTTTTTGGAAGTATGTTGACAGGTACTTGGGTGTCTTTGTGGTGTAGCGTATCTTGAAGACCAGGCCCAGTGCAAGCTGCTGCACTCTGTCAACTACTCGTAGCCAATCAAGGCTCAAAAAATGAGCAGCGGTTAGATGTGTCCTAGGGTTGAGGCCTAGCAGAAGCCTAACCAGTTTATTTTGGGCTGTCTGGAGTCTTGTTTTATGGGCCTTTGTGGTTCTATAGTACCATGATGTTACGGCATAGTCGAAGTGACATTGAATGAGAGCTCCTGATAGGGTCCTCAGTGTGTTTTTACTGACAAGTGAGGATATCCTGTACAAGAATCTAGTTCTATGGTTCACTTTTTTGATTACTTTTGCTGCCATTTTATCTCCGGAAAGATTTGCCTCTAAGATGGAGCCCAGGTATGTAATATCCTCTTTTCTTGTGATATTAATGTTACCCACTTTTATTTTAAAATTTTCAGCCTTTCTGAGTTTAGATGGGGATCCGTATAGGATGGTTTCAGTTTTACCTAGGTGTATTGATAGTTTATTGTCAGCTAGCCAGATGCAGATTCTACTCAGTTCAGTGCTTAGCGCTTTTTCCACCTGCAATATGTCCCTGTCAGAGACCAGCAGAGCCGAGTCATCCGCGAACAGGAACAAATTGCAATTACATGCTGATGACATGTCATTCACATATATTAGGAACAGTAAAGGTCCCAATATGCTTCCTTGTGGAACGCCGCATGTCACCGGGAGGGGGGGGGACAGTGTTCCGTTCACACTAACCACCTGTTCCCTCCCCTCTAAGTAGGATTGCATCCAGCTCACCGATGTTCTATCGAACCCAATTGCTTTCAGTTTATCTAACAATATGTGGTGATCTACTGTGTCGAAGGCCTTCTGGAGGTCCAGCATGACCATGCCGCAGTACTTGCCCGAGTCCACCTCATGGTTGATGTGGTAGGCATATCATTATCCATGTGTACCATAAAAGAAAGACTTCACACAAGCAAATACAGAGGGTTCACCACAAGGTGCAAGCCATTCATAAGCCTCAAGAATAGAAAGGCCAGATTAGACTTTGACAAAAAACATCTAAAAAAGCCAGCCCTGTTCTGGAACAGCATTCTTTGGACCGATGGAACTAAGATCAACCTGTACCAGAATGATGGGAAGAAAAAAGTATGGAGAAGGCTTGGAACGGCTCATGATCCGACGCATACCACATCATCTGTGAAAAAACGTGGAGGCAGTGTGATGACATGGACATGCATGGCTTCCGATGGCACTGGGTCACTAGTGTTTATTGATGATGTGACAGAAGACAGAAGCAGACAGATGAATTCTGAAGTGTTTAGGGATATTCTGTCTGCTCAAATTCAGACAAATTCAGCAAAGTTGATTGGATGGTGCTTCACAATACAGATGGACAATGACCCAAAATATAGTGTGTAAGCAACCCAGGACTTTTTTAAGGCAAAGAAGTGGAATATTCTGCAATGGCCAGAGTCAATCACCTGATCTCAACCCAATCAAGCATGCATTTCACTTGCTGAAGACAAAACTAAAGGCAGAAAGACCCACGAACAAACAACAACTGAAGACAGCTGCAGTAAAGGCCTGACAAAGCATCACAAAGGAGGAAACCCAGCATTTGGTGATGTCCATGTGTTCCAGACTTCAGGCAGTCATTGCCTGCAAAGGATTCTCGACTAAGTATTAAAAATGAACATTTTACTTACAGTACAGGCCAAAAGTTTGGACACACCTTCTCATTCAATGTGTTTCCTTTATTTTCATGACTATTTACATTGTAGATTCTCACTGAAGGCATCAAAACTATGAATGAACACATGTGGAATGATGTACTTAACAAAAAAGTGTGAAATAACTCTAAATATGTCTTATATTTTAGATTCCTCAAAGTAGCCACCCTTTGCTTTTTTGTTGTTAATATTTGTTGTTGTTGTTGTTGTTGTTAATAAAATATATAATAATAATATTATATATATATATATATATAATAACATATGATTATTAACACATATTATATTAAATATTATTATTACCGGTATATATTTTATTAACAACAAAAAAGCAAAGGGTGGCTACTTTGAGGAATCTAAAATATAAGACATGTTTTTCAGAGTTATTTCACACTTTATTGTTAAATACATAATTTCTATGTGTTCATTCATAGTTTTGATGCCTTCAGTGAGAATCTACAATGTACCAAATAGTCATGAAAATAAAGGAAACGCATTGAATGAGAAGGTGTGTCCAAACTTTTGGCCTGTACTGTATGATTGTTAATTTGTCCAATTACTTTGGAGCTCCTGAAAATAGGAGACTGTGTATAAAAATGGTTGCAATTCCTAAATGTTTCATACAATATTTTTGTTCAACCCCTTGAATTAAAGCTGAAAGTATGCACTTCAATTACATCTTGATTGTTTCATTTCAAATCCTTTGTGGTGGCATACAGAGCCCAAATTATGGAAATTGTGTCACTGTCCAAATACTTCCAGACCTAACTGTATATAAATAAAAGACTGTCAATGACCCCAGGTGTGGGACTTTATTAGGTCAAACAGGTTTGAGGGGTCAGGCAAAGGACTTGGTGGAGTCAGGCAAGGGTCAGGCGATCATCGTTGTAATCCATGGAGCAGGGCAGGAACCGTGGTGCAAGGTGCTGGGCTGGAGGTGTCCATGGTGCTGAGTGCCCACTGATGAGCTAAATAAAACATTCTATTTCTGATGAGTCAACAGCACTAGGGCTCCTTCACAAAACCCTTACTGGAATCTTCATACACTCTGTGAATTAGTCTTTACTTTCTGATGAGTCAACAGCAATAACCCCATCCAGTGCGACATGTAGATAGCATATATTTAGAATATGTAAAATGCAAACACCAGAAATGCAAGAAAGTTTATGAGGTATACCAAATGGAATTAATAACAAGTGTTATTAAATAAATAACCCCATCCAGTGCGACATGTAGATAGCATATATTTAGAATATGTAAAATGCAAACACCAGAAATGCAAGAAAGTTTATGAGGTATACCAAATGGAATTAATAACAAGTGTTAATAAATAAATAAAAAGTGTCAGTGAATTGTCACCTCTGGCAGAAGCACATCAATGACGAATGCCACCGGATCAGCCAATGTTGTCTGTGTTTTTTTTACCACTCCTGAGAGAAAGTGAACTAGTCTGTCCATTTGGTCATCATCGTCAAAGAAGTTCTTTTTTGCCCAAAGAGACTTGACTTGTCCTGCCATGATTGCCTGCAAATATATAGTTTGTTGGGAGGATGCTCTATGTAAATGTACAATCACTACACAAATATAAAACATTTCACTTTCATTATTTATATTATGCTTAAATGTGTCACTTTACTTAGACATTTCAGTTGCAAACTCACTTCAAGATGTTGCAGTAAGCCTTTGTCCTGAGTGATGAAATCCACTAACAAGTCATTGGTCACTCTTCGTTGGTGTTGGGCTTGTTGAGCCCTTTCCTAAAATAATAATACAGTGCTTAACCATGTTACAATGAAAAGGTGCAGTTAAGTACTGAATGAGTCACTTTCTTTCCTTGATCATTTGCACTTCCTTACTTACCTCAAGTGTCTTGATAGAAAGTGTGGTTTCACTATCCAGGCTTCTGACATCTTTGTCCATGGTAACATCACTTTCCTAAATGGATACACACATAAGCATGACTATGTGTACAGCTGTGAATGGTGGATAGTATGTTTGTATGCAATACACTTCATTCACACTAACCAATTATTTAGGAGGAAAGCTGTAAGGCCTCTTGAAGTACACGTGGTCCTCGTCAGTGTCCAGTGGCATCTGTACAGAGTCCACCATTATTGCCAGTATGTTTTACATGAAAGGGTTAACTACTTCAAAAAGAGATCCAGGCTGGATTCAGAATGACACAAGTCCTCTTGATAATAAATGTACAAATACAATTATTATTTTTGTAGCACTGCAGCATACCCTTCCAGCCCAAGGTTTTCCACCAGGACAATACACCACCACCTTCTCAGGAGAGACATGTCATCCTAAAGAAAGAGCAGTTACTCAATTTGCATTCAAAGTCTTATAGCATATTGATATAATGGGTTCTTGTTTTCTTAATACTTACAATGCTGAAGTCAAAGGTAGCCTCCATGGCGAAATACCAGGCATACTGTAATGAGAAAAGACAAAGACAAGATTACCATGTGACAGCTTATAACTCAGTGAGAAGGTAGTCACACACATCCAATGAAATGTACATGGCTGATAACTCCATAGGAAAGTGATATGAGAGGTCTGCACACATGAATGTTCCTTAATACCTTTTATTGCACACGTTTTTATTTGCAAATGCACAAACAGAATGTTGGTCAGGTCTAAATGGTGGTCAGTCATTGTTACATACATTTACACATTTTTTGATGGTTTTAAGGAACAATCAAGTGTGCCATATCACCTGGTGGCATTACCATAACTCACCATTATCATGAAGACACCACAGTCATTGCCACTGGTCTGCCTCGGAAGCCCCTGTACGAAGAAAAGTTACAGTTAGAGAATAGTAGGTAATTATGACTATAGCTATAATCAGTGGCGGGCGGTGCATTTCACACCTAGGCCTTCAGTGATGTCCTACCTGAATTATTCCACCTCTTAATACCATCATTATGACGCCATGGCTCTAGAAACTATACATTTAGACAGAAACACAGTATAACCGGGCGTTGCCATTGTTATTATAGCGGCACCTTGTCTGGGTGTATTCAATTCATTGCATGAAAACGAAAGCGTCAGTTATTTCCCGAACTTTGCGGTCTGTCGATCTCGATAGGAGAACCGTTTCGAGGTTCCATTTAAGGATGGTTATCTTCCTCGTGTTCATACGGTCACGGGGGTGTGTCGTTTTCCATGGTAGCAGCCCGGGAAGTGGTTAGAAGATCGCATTGAAGCCCCACTCCCTCACACAGCTGAGCCAGGCAACACAACACACATATCTACGAACCCCAGGGTCGCTCCGTATGTCTACATCTCTTGCAGAAAAAATAAAATGCTTTGTACTCACCAAAACAACTGATTATTTGAACACAAAATCCATCCTCCTTTCTTTCCTCAAGAAGACTTCAATGTCTCTGTTGTACAGTTGATCAGTTCCACCAATAAGTCATTTTCTACATGGATAGCGTCGCTAACGTCGGGGTCGGCCGTTCTCTTCTGATTATAGCTTTTCTTAGAAGGTTCTTCTTTGTTGTTATAATATCTGCCACCAAATCTACCTCTTCTCCTCCTTCAGCCATTGTGGCTGCTTGTAGAACAACAGCTTACATTTACACAAATTAGCGAGATCAAGTTCAGTGTGCTAGCTCCGCCTTCCAATAGTTTGTATCCAATCAAAAGACGTGCAGGTGCTGATCAGGTGGTGCGCCATACAGAAGGCCCCTTCGTCGGATTTGCTTGGATTTGCTCGCCAACTCGAGATCTGACTACGGCACGCCACAGTTCTTTTCTCGTTCACTTTAAATTACAATCTGTACTCGCGCCACTGTTGAATCTGCAGGCGGGCAGATTTCTTGGTACCCTGGCAACACATTATGGCTGAAATGTGATTGGATAAAAGCTAAAGGCCAGCCCTCCAAATGTCTGGAAGCAGCGCAACCAAGAGGAAAGCTATGAAATGAAGAGAATAGACTACGGGAATAATTTAATACATATTTGTAGAAAAAATATATCAAAATTAAATGTATATTCTGATGATGTTTAGGCCAGCAGAGAAGGCCTTGCTGGCCCTAACGGCCCACCACTGGCTATAATATGATAGTAACATTCAAACAATACCTCCAAATCCAGACCAGTCTTCTCTGTCCAGGATCCCGCAACAATTTTCTCAGCAACACCCCTGGGCAACCAAGAATAAAACTAAGTCAAACAAAGAAGTACACACCTCCTACAGGAGAGAAAAAAGGAACAACATTCGTACCACTGCTGCTTCAGAACCACTTCACACCATGCAAGTCGGTCGATCATGCTTATTTGCAAAAGTTCAATGAGGAGGATTTCTCTGTGTCTCTCTTTCCTTGTGTTGGAAATGTGTCTATTTAAGTCCACTCCAGCTTTCGGGAAGCCAATCCTTTCTGAATGTTGGACAAACAATCAGTACATAATGCATGCATTGCCACAATGCCTCCTGATTGAACACAAGTCTTTAGAAATGGCAGTAACATTAGACAGGTCAGGGGACCGCCAGGACACACATCATAGGCAGGTCAGGGGACCGCCAGGACAAACATCATAGGCAGTTCAGGGGACCGCCAGGACAAAGTTCATAGGCAGGTCAGGGGACCGCCAGGCAGGTCAGGGGAACGTGACTGCCAGAGCAAAAAATATTTGGGGCAACCTTAATAGTGTTCTGTAGGCTTCAGAGGTGAATCCCCTTGGAGTTTTGAAATACTGCGAATCTAGAAAAAACATTTCTTTCTGGTGTGGCCTCATTACCTACAGGGAATAACGCATTCTGGACAATAAGCAAAAAGGACACTGGGGGTAATACAATAGACACAAACTCACAAGCAAATGGCATATGAAGGTTAAAGCTGAGAAATGCTCAACTACATTGTATGTCTTTATAATCTACTGTGGATGTCATATGTTGCATATAAAGTTATGCTCTGTATATATATATATATGGGTATAGTACACTTACACACAGGACAAAGTGGCCTGGAACCCACAGTGGAAGGATAAGGGCATCCTTCTGATCAGCATGTTCCTGTTCAAAACCATGTACTGCATTTATCATTTTTATCCAACACTTAACTGGGGTGTGCATGATTATGAATTACATGATAATTTGATGAAGTCCTTTCTCATACATGTAGTGTTTTTTTTGGCTTAGTGTTAGAAAACCATTTAATTTACCTTGATGAAATCAAGTAAAAAAAAAAAAGGAGGTATTTAGGACCAACACAGCTAATGTGCTGATGTCCCATGAAGGGCATACCAATTGTAATGCTGGATACAATGTTGTCTACATAGCTGTTTATCTTATTCAAATACCGGCTCAATCATTTGACTTACTGGGAAATGGCTCATGGGATCACAGTTGTGGGGCTGGACCCACGTTGCGGTTACATGAAGGTCAGCAATGAAAACCTCCTTTCCCTGTAGAATTCAAGTGCATCTAAAATTAGTCAATGCTAGAAAATGGTACGTAAAACATATGGCTGAGTTCCAGCTATCTATTAAAATCACAACAAGGCATATAAGCCACAACATTACCTTTTCATCCAGTCACTTCAACAATCAACTATCCTTAGTATAAACATTTCTTGCATAAATGATTTGAAAAAAACATACCTTCGTAAGGCGATGACGTAGTCTATGCAAATATGCAGGTGCAATATGCAAATATGCAGGCGCGGTATGATGACGCGCTCCAACCACTCCAACCAAATATGGTCCATCAAGCTTCCGGGTGATAGGCGTGATGTCCGCAGCTGGATATACTTGCAGAGTGTTTGCAAGGCTGGCGGCCATCTTAGGAGAGTCTGGTTGTGTTGTAAGGCTGGCGGCCATCTTAGGTGAGTCTGGTTGTGTTGTAAGGCTGGCAGCCATCTTAGGTGAGTCTGGTTGTGTTGTAAGGCTGGCGGCCATCTTAGTTGAGGCAGGCCGGCGGCCATCTTAGGCGAGCCTGGTTGTGTTGTAAGGCTGGCGACCATCTTATGTGAGTCTGGTTGTGTTGTAAGGCTGGCGGCCATCTTAGTTGAAGCAGGCTGGCGGCCATCTTAGTTGAGTCTGGTTGTGTTGTAGGCTGGCGGCCATCTTGTGTGAGTCTGGTTGTGTTGTACGGCTGGTGGCCATCTTGGGTGAGTCTGGTTGTGTTGTTAGGCTGGTGGCCATCTTGGGTGAATCTGCAGGGCTGCCAAGTTTCACCCAACGTTTGGAGTGAGATTTTTTGGTGGTGGAGAGACCCAAAACTGTTTCAGTATGACTTTTATTAAACTGCGGTTCCTCCCGCGCACGCCCACATACAACATCCGGGTCTTACATGCAACATTATCAGGTCACCCCTAGGTGTCCCTGTAACACTGGCTACTAACATAATGTGTGGTGGCCTGGGAAAACCCTTCACATGGTGGCATTTTGACATTTTCATTTTTAATATTTCCATAAATTAGAAGTTCTCAGCTATTCATAACTGGTTGAATGACTGAGATAGCCCTTTATTTTAAAAAGTTATGAGCATTTTAATGTATCATGTCAAAAAAAGTGAAAGGTGAGAAATGCTGCCCCCATGCTGCCCCCGACTCCTTTCTCCTCCGGGTCGGGGGAGGAGCCTATGCAGATCGGCCGGTCTCGTTTGTCTGCTTGTGATGCGGTGTTAGTCTGCTCGCCTCGTCGGTATGCGAGGGACAGATCCATTTGTGTGTCTTCTAGTTAAGATTGTATTACTTTATGCTTATTGTGAGCATCAGTAAACTGGCAATAACACAGGTGGAAGTATCGTCTCTCCTTTCACTCATGTGTGCGTGCGTTGCTTAACTGAGAATGAGACACGTTCAACGTGACGTTGTTTCGCTAGCAAACTACCCACCACAAAAACATAAAAATAAGTACTTTCTCTTTTGTTTTCTTAAAATGTTTATTCACCATAATGTAGTATGGAGTTCAAAGTACTAGAATACCACATAATATCAAAATCGCCAATAGGACATTTCCATCTATTTTTGCTCTTTGCCACAAACGAACGCCAGCGACATCCGACAGGTTTTCCCAGGCCACCACACATATGCCTATATGTAACATCTCCTTTCCTTTAGCTGTTTGCAAATGACATGCTTGCATCTCCGTCTGCAATTCCATTGACAATAACAATCCCAAACATGAACAATAGCATTACAACATTGCATTATTTCCCTTTTTTTTTCTTCTTTTTTTCCTCTGAACAAAGAACAACAGTCCAGTACAGCCGTCTGAGGCAAAGTCAAAACAGTCCGAGAAGAGCTGTCCCTTTACTCACCCCTTCCTTTTTTTTTCCTATTTTTTTTTCAAAGTCATAAGTCCAGTCGTTGTGGCGGCCGTGACAGGCGACCACTCCGTGAGTAGACACCCTGGCCTGCCGTGGCAGGACCCCCCGGCGTCGCCGGTGCCCTTGGTGTACGAGGATGTACCTCGCCGCCTGTCTCCCCCCGACTTGAGACAATCCGTGTCTCGGCTGAGGCAGTCTCCCCAGCGACCTGGGTCTGGTCAGGACTGCTCCGCTCAGGCCGTAGAAAGTCTGTCTGTTGTGCTTGAGCTGAGCGCTCTGCAACACGCAGATCCACTCGGTTGCGTCTGTACAGTGTGCCGTCCACATCCACCGCGAACGAGCGGGGAGCGACTCTCTGGAGGCACTGGCCTCGTCGCCACCGCCCTGTGCGATCACCTGGCAGAGGCCTCATCCTAATGTGATCTCCAACATCCAGCTCTGGAAGGTCTCTGGCAGATGTGTCATAGAATGACTTGGCGACCCGCCGTTTCCACCGCAGCTTCTCTGCCACTCCGTCCACCACACGTGGTAGAAGCAGGCTGTCCGCGACGGGCAGTGAAGTTTTGAGCCTGCGTGCCATTAAGCGCTGGGCCGGGCTGCTGTCCAACCCCTCTGTGGGTGTGTTGCGCCAGTGAAGGATGGCCATCCACGCATCCGTGCCATCCAATTTCGCCCGCTTGCAGAGTGACTTGACAATCTTAACGGCCGACTCAGCCTTGCCGTTGGATCGAGGATGTCGGGGTGAGGATGTGACATGGGCAAACCCCCAGCTCGCTGCAAACTTCCTGAACCGTTCGCATGCAAACTGTGGGCCGTTGTCCGAGACCACCCTCTCTGGCTGCCCATAACGTGCAAACTGAGCTTTGCAGCGCGTGATGAGCGTGTCAGCAGACAGATCTGGCAGCTGGTCGATTTCCCAGAAATCCGAATACTGGTCCACAATGACGAGAAAGTCCTTGCCCGCATATGAGTAGACGTCCATACTCACTGCCTGCCACGGGCGCACCGGTATGTCATGCGACATCATCGGTTCCTTCTGCTGGACCCGTGCGTACTCATTGCATGCGGAGCAGTTCGCCACAAAGTCCTTTATCTCCGCTCTCATGTTCGGCCAGAAGAGCGTATCCTTGGCCCGTCTGTAACACGCCTCCCCACCAATGTGGCTAGCGTGTATGCGTTTGAGCAGCTCAGATCTCATGGCTTTTGGTATGACGACGCACTGTCCCCTGTACAACGCTCCGTCTTGAACATTCAGCTCGTCTCTGAAGGGCCAGTATTCCCGCACTGCCAGCGGAGTGTCCTCTTTAAAGTCTGGCCAGCCACTGAGGATCACAGATGCCAGCTCCTGAAGCACATCATCCGTCTCTGTGTGCTGCACAATCTGGTGGAATCTGAAAGCCGTAACGTCCAGGTGCTGCGCCTGGTCCAGCTGTGAATACCCGGCCTGGGTGCTGTTCACGGCGCACACAGCATGCTGCATGTACGGGGTGTCAGACCCACGGCACGGGGGCGTGGCCCTGCTCAGAGTGTCGCTGACATACATCTCGGGGCCCGGCTTGTACACAACATCCAGATTGTAGCTTTGCAGCTGCAGCAACATGCCTTGGAGACGTTTCGGTGCGCTCAGGAGGGGCTTCTTGAATATTGTGATAAGCGGCTTGTGGTCTGTTTCTGCAGTGATAGCCTCCCTGCCATACAGGTACTGGTGGAATCTCTGGCAGGCAAAGACTATGCTCAAACACTCCTTCTCAATCTGAGCGTAGTTTTGCTCTGTTGGCGTTAGTGCCCTCGATGCAAAAGCCACCGGCTGTCCCCCTTGTAACAAACAGCCCCCCAGCCCGGTCATGCTGGCGTCGCTCTGGACCGTGACAGGCTTTGTGATATCATAGTACTTGAGGACGGGCGTGCAGGTGACCATACGCTTCACTCCGCACACTGCATCTTCGTGTTTGGGCAACCAGTGCCACATGACGTCCTTATCCAAGAGCCTGCGGAGCGGCTCACAGACCTCCGAGAGCTTTGGCAGAAACTTTGCAAGGTACGTCACGAACCCAATAAAGCGTTGCACTGCTTTCACGTCGGTGGGTGTCGGCATTTCCAGCACGGCCCGTGTCTTCTCTGGGTCGATTTTCAGTCCCTCCGAGGACAGAATGTGGCCGTGGAACAGGCACGTGCCGTGAGCTTTTAGATTGGGTAAGCATAAGATATAGAAATACACATAATTACACATACACGCTATCAGTGAACGCAGTTTCAAGGAAATGCAATTTTGATGCCCTAGAACCCGCTAATAAACTGTAGTGTCACTTTGTGATCACATTACCAAAAACAAAAAAAACAGTTGCCAGTTTCGACTATATCAGGGGTGCTCATTGTTCAAAGATCTTTTCAAGTAGCCAACCTACTGAAATCTACAAGTCCAGTTTCAACATCGCACACGCACACACGCACAACACAGACACACACCGTTTCCATCCTCCATAGTAAACACAAGACACTTTCTTTTCACACTTTGTCACACAGGCACTTGACATCACATCACAGACCCTCCCTCTCAAAGTACTCAAACCATATAAACAAGCACAGATCGCCACCAGCCTCGCGAATCATATACATCATATAAACCGCTCATACCAGGCTTGCTGTAGCCGCTGGCGACTCTCCCTTTCTGGGTCAGTGTGAACATCGGTAAGCGAGCGGCCGGGCGGCCTTTAGCCAGTAGTTGTGTTTTTCCAGTCCAGTCCAGTCTACGAAATCCCTTTAGGTCGCTGACAGTAATGTCCATATTCACAAAATCAAGCAAGTTATCCTTATTGATTATTATTATTTAGATCGTTTGAGCTAGCTGGCATAAGCTATTCTGCCGGGCGAGAGGTGAAATGTTAAGTGAACTTGAAAGTGATAAGAGCCAATCAGTAGCTCTTATCGGAATGAAAGACCTACTCTGATTGGCTGTAAGCATGCTTACCCTGGTCACATTAAACAGCGGGTTGAGGCATCGGAAAAAAATAAAAAAGACATTTTCACGCATTCGAATATACGCGAGGGAAAGCAGAGAGCGGAGTGCTTATATGCAAAGCAGAGTAGGGAGTGCTTTACTCCTACAGGTGGCGCTAAAAATGCAACGTCAAAATGAATGACTCCTGCTGCCCTGGGACCTAAAATACGACTCTTTTAATGAAAACAAACAAACGGTTACATGCACTTTTATTTTAATATTTTCCTTTTTTCTTTTTTCGTTGGGTAAGCACTGCTTACCCTGCTTATATGGACGGCACGTCCCTGCCGTGGAAGTGTACGGCTTTGAGCTTGAACTGTAGCTTGCGTTCACTCAGCCTGAGTCCCACTGCTCTGCATCGTTCCATGAGAGCACTCAAGTTTCTGTCATGGTCCAGTTCGGCCTCGGCATCCGTATCGCCACACCCGACCACCAGGATGTCATCCGCGATCGGTTCGATGCCGGCCAGGCCCGATAGCAGCTCGTGTTGCTTGCGCTGGTAGATCTCAGGCGCTACTGAGACTCCGAAAGGGAGCTTGAGCCATCTCATCCGACCCCACGGTGTCCAGAAGGTCGTCAGACGGCTGCGTCGTCAGACGGCTGCGTCGTCAAGCTTGCACTGTAAAAAGGCAACACGAGCGTCTGCCAACGTGAAGAGGCGAGCCTTGGGCAACTTGTACAACACATCTTCCAGCGTAGGCATATGGTAGTGAGACCTCAGCAGCGCTCGGTTGAGAGTCTTTGGATCGATACAGATTCTTATTTTCTCTGGCTTTGCGACAGTCACCATGTTACTTATCCATGCTGTCGGCTCAGTCACCGGCGCAATGTTGCCGACCTTGACATGTCTGTCAAGTTCCTCCTTGACTCTCGCCTTCAGAGCCACTGGAACATTCCTCGGCGCGCACTGCACCGGCGTCACATCAGGATCCAGCTCGAAGTGTATCTCGCCCGGGACTGACTCGATTGGGTCATTGAAGATGTAGTGTATTTTCATGCTCTGTAACTATAGCGGTGGGCCTCTAAATACACACAATGGCCTTTTGACATGCATGTGCAGAGGATGTAATATCATCATGGGAAGATATAATTGCATTAGGGCCCGAGCCAACAAGACGCCCATAACATAAATTGCATTAGAATTGTATTAGACCATAGGGTGAATTGCATTATAATAAGACAATAACATCCTATTTACAGGCCAGAAAATGACCTCACCTACTATGATCTCACTGGTAAAACTTTGTATCTAACCAAATTAAAATGACGTGGACTCTGTTTTGATTGGCTCAGCGAAATAATAGTGACAGGGTATAAAGTCCGCTACGTAGATGGACTCTCTCTCTTTATTTTTTCACATCCATCCTGTGACCGATTCGGACCATCAGCTCCATTTGAGGGGCCATGCTGTGTAACCTGCTTCTTTTTGAATAAACAAGTCTTAAATTTGCTCAGGAACTCTTCTTCATTTTTTAGTAAGTAACAGATACCAAAATATATACGAAATAATGGCGAGACTAGCCCAGGAGTTAATTAATAGCTTATAAGTAATTATAGTGACCGTCAATTTTTACATCTCTTCATTTTTACGCCTGGAGGTAAGTACTGTTCTCTCTCTTTCTCTCTCTCTCTCTCTCTCTCTCTCTCCGTTTGGTACGGTGGCTCCCTCCCTCTCTCTCCTCCGTCTTCGCTCCTGTCAGTGTGACTCGGTGCACACACACACACACACATACACACACACACACCCTGGCTCGCTGTTTCTGTCTCTCTCCGTATGTGTGTGGCTTTCTCTGCCGCACGCTCTCTCTCTCTCTCTCCCTCTCCCTCTGCCTTTCTCTCATTCTCTCTCTCTCTCTCTGTCAGGCTTTGATGTAATTAAATGGTTTTAAAGCTGTAAACAAAAGAATTTAGATTTGTGTTGAGTATCTGTTAGAAATATAAGATAATTACAATTGGATTGAATTTAAAGAGCCGGATTTAGAAATCTGTAATTGTACATAAATGTGTAATTGTACGATATTGTATCGTGTGTATTGTGGAGCAAAGGATGAATTGCTTCAGTGCGCGTTTTGCGAATGCGCTGTCAGTAGAGTACTAAAGGAAGACGAACTTTAGTAAGTGTCTATATGAAAAGTGTAGGCTTGTCGACAAGAAATTAACGGAAGACGTTTTGTTAATGGGTCGGCAATATTGATATCTTGTGATAAATCAGAAGAGAGTCTGATAATTGTGTTATTGTAATTGTACGATACTTTATCGTGTGTGTGGTATAACAGGATTGTTATGAGTGTAAAGGAATCTGAATTTCTAGTTTGAAAGAGCATAGTCCTGTTTGTGAGAAGACAAGAGGACCATTGTCCTTTGTGAAGCAGAGCTAATTGCTTTAAGTGCCGTCCGAGCCTTATGCCTGCAGGCGCTCAAGTCCCTCTTTGAGACAGAGGCTGTGGAAGAAAGGCATTAGAGAATATTAAAGTGAAATAATACGTTTAACTGCATTGAAAGATAATCTTAATATTGCGGAGTCGTGAATGTGCTCTATTTGAGAAGACCGTGGTTTTTCAAGGAAAAACCGTGGGGTAGAGCCCATCCCCTCCCTTTCTGTGTGTCTCATCTCAGAGAAAAAAAGGCTGCAAAAAAAGCACACATGCACACACGGAGTTGAAAATCCTTTCTACTACAAAGGGAACCTGAATTTGATTGTTGCATAAAAGATAAAGTTAAAATCCATTTCACATAGACTGTAGTGGTATAGAGATAAAGTGGGTTGACCGTTGGGGTATTTTAAAGCAGTTTGGGGATATTTGTTGAGTTTTCATTCACAAGTCTAGTGGAAAGCGGGCGCATGCGCGTTAGCCGGAGCACATTCCATACTAAGGGCGTAGCCCAGCAGAGACTAGAGAACACAGATCCTTTTTCCTCCATTTTACTTAAAGTTGGAGATGGAGTGAATTGATAAGCGGGATATTTTAGATGGTTCAAGGCATTCATAGACTGCATCTTGCACGGAGGAGCTGATTAATTAGAGTTAGCCCCTTGACAACCTATTACTTTCACGGCCTATTGTTTTTTACGGGTCTATGGATAATTCAACTGTCTAATGAAAATAATTCATTCTTTTCGCTTGACGGTTGGGTTGTTTATGGATTGTAGAAAATAATAGATTGCGACTTGAAGATCACGGCAGGGTGGTCTGAAGCAATCGATAAGACATTTTCGGTTGCTTATAGAATCAGATTCCATCTGAGCCTATCAGATCTATGGAAGGAACTTGCTGCCATCTAGTGGACAGATTGTAATAGTCCACTGATAACGTTTACTTCACAGGTTTACATCAATGAAGTGTACGATTGTACAATGACTAAGTCTAATTAATTATGCATTCCTTTCAAATAACAAGTCGATTTCTTTACAGATTGTAATTAATAATTAATCATTTTATTCCTTCCAAAATAAATCGATTTCTTTACAGGTTGTTGTCACTATTCGTATTTTACATCTTTTTATTTCAAGTTAAAGTTCTTTTTCACAGCTTTTGATTAAAGAAGAGCAGAACAGTTTATATCTGAGGATTGAGCAATCAAG
Organism: Nansenia antarctica; assembly: GCF_963989245.1. Classification (NCBI taxonomy): domain Eukaryota; kingdom Metazoa; phylum Chordata; class Actinopteri; order Argentiniformes; family Microstomatidae; genus Nansenia; species Nansenia antarctica. The sequence goes on along the minus strand of NC_137678.1, from coordinate 30,581,999 downwards.
GGTTTTGTGAATCAGAAAGCGTGACCTGCCTTTGTAATTTGATAAATTGTGTTGAACAGCCTTTGTAGTTTAATAATTAAAAGTTGACCTGAACTATAATTAGTATTGACTGAGCAATTAAGTGATACACATTCATACACAATAAGGGAAAAACATTTAGATTAAAACTAAACTAAATTTGGATTGAATTGAATTGAAATTAAATTGAATTTAATGATTATTTAGTTATGATTATTAATAATTAATTAATATTAATTAATAGTGATAGTTGATTGTTGGTGATTAATTAGTTATAATTATTTAAATAATTTAAATTAAATTGAATCAAAAATTTTAATTAAATTTAAATTAAAACACACACACATAGATTACATTTAAGTCAATAATACACAATACCACTGAAACAATCCGTTGTTCTGAATTGTAATGTTCTGTGTGGACAGTTGACGCAGTTAAAAGTTGGACTAGCATCTGTTTAGCAGATACGGCAACAGAAGGTGGGTTGTAAGAAAAGTACACCTTATAGCATATTTTCAGCATATTAAGCAGTATAAATATTTCAGACATGGGAGCCAAACCCAGTAACATTGTGAGGGCTGTTAATACAGACAAGGGAATATTAGCAAATTCATCCCCTGTGGCTATAGTGGAAAAAATGAATCCTCTTGTTAAGGAGATTAGCAAAATGTCAACGAAATGGAATATTCGTTGGGCAGACATTGAACAACCATGGCCAGAAGAGGGCACCTTTGACTTACAATTAATTGCAACATTGGAGATACTTATCAATGCACATAAGGCGCATCAAAAAGGAAAGATTAGATCAGAGAAACGCAGGTTAGAGTTAGCTATTTTAGACCTCTTCAAGGTAGAGGGGCAGAAAGTAGCATTAGCTTGGAATGAGAAAACAGCTCACATGGATCCAGAAAAAAGAGATGAATTGGCCAAAGCAATGGAAGAGAAAGTGAACATTCCATTCTCACACACAGCTCCAATCTCCAGTCCTCCTCCCTATGCCAAGATACTGGAGGACAATTCTCAGCGGATCTACCCTCAGGTCCCCGTCCTAAGTACGAACGGAGCCTTCACTATCAAAGATGAGGGTGATAATGTACTAGAGAGGGGAAGAGCGAAAGTGACCGTGGATTTCGAACCAGAGAACAAGACAGATGACGGTGAAGATGGCAGTGGAGGTGAAGGCGAATGTTCCGGTGCTGACAGCAATGCACAGGGAGGTTACAGTGCTCAGATCAGAAAACTAATAGCCAGGGCCGAAAAACAGGGAAGGACAAGACGCTATAAAAAGGGAAAAGAAGAAAGTGGTTCTGAAGATGAGCAGGAGTCTCTGAAGATAGAGAAGAAGAAAGAGAGCTTAAAGCAAAAGAAGAGGATGTCGGAGGAAGAGGAGGAAGAAAGGGTGAAAAAGGATAAGGAGGAGTTAAGAAAGAGGGCAAGAAAACTCCAGAGAAGCCTAAGAGAGGAGGAAAGTTGTATACGACAGATAGAGGAACTGGAAGAACAGATAGCTCAAGTGACATCATTTCATACATCCCAGCCGAACCTCTCAAGAGAATATCGTCAAGTGTCATCACATCATACATCCCAGCCGAACCTCCCAAGGTCTACAGCGACACCAAGGTGGGACGAAAGAACGGAGCCACTAGTAAGCAATTATGGCCTTAGACCAAGAGGGAAGGCATCGGAGGAAGAGGAAATTCAGGGGGTCTTCCCGGTGCTGTTTCGAGATAACAAGATAGAATATCGTCCTTGGGGTCATACAGATCTGTCTGAAGTGATCGAAAAACTCCCAGTCCTAGAAGATGGGGGTCACCCTTGGACTAACGAGATGGACGTGAGACTGACAGGGACGCAGGCCGCGATGGGAGACCTGAAAAGACTCTTAGCCTTTATTACAGGATTGGACACCATGCAGGAAATATTGACGAAGGCAGGACTTCATAAATATATCGGTACATCAGTTTATGACCCAGAGCTCTTCGCAGCAAACAGAGGCAGGCTGTGGAAGGCAATCAGAGAGACATACCCTACTCACATTCACCCAGACAATATCATTGTGATGCCACTGGGAGAAGATGAGAATCCCAGGGGTTATGTAGCCCGTGTGCACTCTCAATGGAGAAGTGTGACAGGGAAGGATGCCGAAGATAACCCGTTAGAAAAAGCCATAATCAGGGAAAAGATTCAACAAGGTCTCCCTACCCCAGTTATGAACAAGTTAGCAGAAGTGGTGGGGCTACGACACATGAACAAGGCTGTTTATATAGACAACGTAGCACACCAAGTAGAATTATTTAGAAAGAAGATTCAGATACAGAAGGCACAAGACGAAGACTCACTCAGAAAACTAACTCAAGTACAATTGACTGAAGGCAAGAAAACCAGAGAGAGAGTGCAGACCATAGCCCTACAGGTCCCATCTCAGCCACAGCAACTGCAAACTGTCCCTCCCCAGTCATACCCACAGGGGCCACAAGGGGGGTATCCATACCCACAGGGGCCACCAGGGGTGCAAGTGGTTCCGTACCAGCCATACAACCAGCCTGGCCAAGGACCACCACAAGAGGGATGGACCGCAGCCGGGAAGAAGATGTTAGGACCATGTTTCCAATGCGGCCAGGATGGACACTTAGCCCGTACCTGCTGGAAGAAGAACCAGGGGGGCGCAGGGGGGAAACAAAAAGGAAGATATAGGCCCCCTGCTACACCGGCTCCAGGAGTGGTGAACCCCTACGGAGGCCCAGCAGCTGGGCTATAGGGGTGCCCAGAAGATCCGAGAAGGGGGTGCCAGCTGGTGGTGACGAACAGGCCTGAAGATGAACCTACCATATGGGTGTCGGTCAACCAACGTCCATTAGAATTGATGGTGGACAGTGGAGCAGCCTACACCTGTCTGAAGCCTGAAGATGCCACGCACCTTCCTATGTCTGGGAAATATGTGAAGACAATCGGATTCGAGGGAATTAAACAGCTGATCCCTACTACTGAGCTTGTAAGCTTAGAGTACAAAGGACAGAGAGCAGATCTGTCAATACTTGTATCAGAACACACGCCAATAGGGCTACTAGGGAGAGATGCACTATGCCAATTGAACTGTACAGTGAAATGCACACCTGACGGCTGTCGGGTGACAGTGCCACAAGAGAACAGACAGCTGTCTGTCATGATGGACAACAACGCATCTATGGTGTATTGGGTGGGAGGGCTTAGCCCAGACCTAATGGAACCAGCAAGGATGTGGGACAATTATATCCTGGCACACATGTCAGAGGCCAGAAGGCCTACTGATCCATTACATTGTACACTCCAGTATTTTAGAGAAGTTGCAGATGCAAACCCAGATGAGTGGCTGAAGCATCAGCCAAAACAGGTACAGCTTAGTACAAGTTGTATAATCCTAGGCCCTCAGGGAGTGGCTATGAAGATAAACAGTGACACTTATCTAGATCAGGAGCATAAGATTGAGGGTAGCATCCCTCATGTGACACTTATGATATCTGAACACTATAAACAGAAGCATTTAGGGGCAATGATGGCAGACTCAGAAAAAGCCAGATTTGTAACGACAAAAGAAAACCCTGCTATCTGGAGGAGCATTGATGGACAGTTCACAAAACTGATGATCTCTGCTCAAGGAATAGGACATCCGCAGACTGTGAAGCTAATGAACCAGCTAATCCTTCCTGTACAACCTGAAAGAGACCTCAGAGAAGAAATGATACAGAATGTGCCAGCAGACCTGTGGGCAAAGAACAGTACAGACATTGGATTTGTGAAATCAGCTCGTCCATTGAGAGTTGAACTCATACCGGGTGCAAAACCCCCTTGGAAAAACCAATACCCATTGAAGCAGGAAGCAATTGATGGAATTGAGCCACAGATCAAAGGATTGTTAGAGGCAGGAGTCTTGAAGATAACTCAATATCCGTTAAGTAACACACCTCTTCTGCCAGTAACGAAACCTGATGGTTCATATCGTCTGGTACATGACCTACGGGCTGTGAATGAGGTAGTTGTCAGCTATCCAGCCGAAGTTCCTGATCCTCATGTGCTGTTGACTCAGATTCCATCTACAGCCAAAGTATTTACAGTGATTGATTTATGCGGGGCTTTCTTTTCTATACCTCTTAGTGTAGAAAGTCAAGGGTTATTTGGGTTTACCTACAAAGGTCAACATTATCAATATACCAGAATGCCACAAGGGTACAAACACAGTCCTCATGTTTTTAATCAGGTCTTGAAGGAGGACTTAGACGGGTTAGGGCAGACGATAAGTAGTACTGCCATTCAGTACATGGATGACATACTCCTTTGTGCCCCAGATGAAGAAACATGTCACAGGGATTCCGTTAAACTGTTAAAGGTTTTGGCGGAGAAGGGACACAAGGTGTCTAAAAAGAAGCTACAGTATTGCCAGGAAAAGGTAACTTACTTAGGACAATCTATTACACAGGGACATCGCAGTGTCACTAACGAACACTTGGAAGCTATTCAGAAGGCTCCAAAACCACGAACGGTTAGGGAAATGATGATGTTTTTGGGCATTACTGGGTATAGTTCAGCATGGGTGGAGGATTACACTAGACTGGTCGCTCCATTGAGGGGGATGATTAAGGAAACAGGTAGTGATAAACTCCAATGTTGCATTACTTGGACAAGGGAAGCTGATTTGGCGTTTGAGACAATTAAACACAAATTACAAGAAGCGCCAGCTTTAGCGCTTCCAGATTATTCCAAAGAATTTGGATTGTATGTTTCTTCTTCAGCCAAAGGGAAGTATGCCTGCGCTGTTCTTACGCAACCAACAGGCATTGGACCTAGTCCACAGCCCATAGCCTATTACTCTGTCGCATATTCAGAGGTAGAAATGGGTTTCGCGCCATGCTACAGAGCAATGGCCGGGGCATATCTTATGTACGAGAAGGCAACAACCTTAACAATGGGGTACCCAATTACCATTCTCTGCCACCACAGTCTAAGGAATCTTTTGAATCAAGGCAAGTATACTTTGACGATGCCTAGGATTAGGAATTATTACAGGATGTTGGAAAGGGAAGATGTAACATTACTAAGATGTAACACACTTAACCCAGCAGAGACCTTGCCAACCCCAGAAGATGGGGAACCACACGATTGTGTGAAGGAAGCTATGAGGTACTCTAAGCTTAGAGCAGATCTACTAGCTTTGCCTTTGAAGGAAGCTGACGTTGAGTATTGGACTGATGGATCTTGTTACCGGGTAGGAGAAAGTTTACGTGCTGGGTATGCCATAGTCCGATCCCAAAATTCAGGGTTCATTGTGGAACAAGCCGAGGCTGTTCCTCAGCCTTGTTCAGCTCAATTGGCTGAGTTGATTGCCCTCACAGAAGCATGCAACTTGGGAACCGGACGAAGAGTGACAGTGTACACCGACTCTGCCTACGCCCATAATGTGTGTCATCTACATGGAGCTGTATGGAAGGGACGGGGTTTTAAGAAAACTGATGGTTCGCCTATTCAGCACCACGCTCAAATCATGAAGCTGTTACAAGCCATGATGAAACCAAGGGAATTAGCCATAGTGAAGTGTGCCGCACACAGATCTGACTCATCACATGTCACACAAGGTAACAGGGCTGCAGATGATGCAGCCAAAGCCATTACAGGAGCAGACAAAGCAGGTAAAGTTCTGCTGGTCACACATGAAACACAGTTACAGGGCATGGTCACGCTTGAGGATTTGTTGATGTTACAGAGTGGGGCAAATGCGCTAGACAAAAACCTATGGTTAACAAGGGGGGCTAGTCAGGATGACACAGGTCTATGGAGAAATCATGAGGGACTGGTTGTGGCACCCCCAGATTTATTAGGCATGCTGATACAGGAAGCCCATGGATTAGCACATGTGGCCAGGGGGGAGGTAAGACGCAAGATCACCAAGGAATATGGTTTTTGGGCTCCATATTTATTGGAACAAATAGACCATATCCTTGGTCAATGTGTGGTCTGTTTGAAAAACAATATCAGACCTGGAATACCAGTGGGAACTGGGCATATCCCTACCCCAAACGGGCCAATGAAACATTTGGTGATTGACTATGTGGACATGATTCGTCCTGTTGCAGGATACAGGTACATGTTAGTTGTAGTGGACAGGTTCAGCAGATGGGTAGAAGCATGCCCCACTCGAAAAAAGGATGCTCAGTCTGTAGCAAAGTTCCTATGCAGGGAATTCATACCTAGGTTTGGAATTCCAGATAGGATAGCGTCAGACAATGGTAAGGAATTTGTGGATAAGACGGTAAAGCTTATACTACAAAAGTTGGGAATCAAGCAGAGATTTGGGTGTATTTACTCACCTCAAAGCCAGGGGATGGTAGAGAGGATGAACGGGGTCCTTAAGAACCGTCTTTCTAAGGTCTGTCAGCATACAGGTCTTAATTGGGTGGAAGGACTCCCTCTTGCATTGATGGCCTGTCGTTCCAGTGAGATTCGAGGGCTGCACTTGACTCCCCATGAACTGGCTATGGGGAGAATAATGACAGCTCCCTGTGCACGAACCAGTGGGAAAGGGCCAAGTTTGGCTCTCTTGGAGAGTGACATGAAAGCCTATGTACAGTACATGACTAACCGGCAAAAGAGTATCTCTTCTTATGTGCTCCACAAACAGGAACGTGAAGAGGAGGTGAACGCACAGGAGAGGAAGGACGCGTTGCAACCGGGTGACAAAGTATACGTGAAGGTCTACAGACGGAAGTGGCATGAGGCTCGACGGGAAGGACCATACGAGGTCGTTCGGTGCACTGGGACTGCCATCCAAATCAAGGGGTCCCCCACCTGGTATCACGTTCATCACTGCATCAAGGCACCCGATGAGGACGATGAGGGAGAGCCTCAGCAGGATGGTGAGGAGACCCCTGGGGACGAGGAAGTCCACAGCTTGGACATCCAGGCTGACGAAGATGTTGGTGAGTATCTGCGCCGTGATGCAGATGATGCCGGGGGCCTCGTCCCAGACCCTGTCCAGCCCAGAGATGAGCGGGCCAAGGGAGATCGTGAAGGATCCAGTGACTGCGACACCCCTCTGGGGGGTTCTACCAAGCCTGGTGTTGCCCCTGTTGTCACCCCTTCCGACCCTGACAATGCTCCAGACGGAGATGTCAGCAACCCGGGCGGCTGCCCGGACCAAGGTACCATTGAGAGACACAGACCTGTCAGTGATACACCCCAACCAGACAGATCCCGTGATACACCAAGGCCAATTAGGAGGAAACTCAAGCCATGCCGTTTCAGAGACTAATATACCCCTTAGTGTTCCTACCCCATTGACTTCCTTGGACAATGTTACACTTCACTCACACACTGTTATGCCTGGACGTCAGAAAAGAATGATCACAGCAGGTAGATCTTTTATTTGCCCACATTCACGTTGTACTGTTGATGATTGTTTGATCTATACCGCCGAAGCGGACGAGTGGTATTTACTGGATGCTAAATATGTTACACTTAATCAACACTCAAGCAACACGCAAGAAACTCGTGTGACATTAACTAATGTTGACAAGGTGTTGAACTCGTATTGGTGTGCTAGACGTAATATCGGTGAACAGGTGTCTAGTAAATCCAACAATTTCAAGGACAAAGTTTGTAGGAACGCTCCTGACTATCCACACTACTATAGGTTGGACTGTGAGAAATTTGTGCATGAATATGTTCACGTTGAGTTACCAGGAAAGGTTGAAAATGTTGCTGTGAAGGCTTCTACGAAGGTGATTGTAGTCGCTACTGACGATTATTTGTTGTATGATTCTAATCACCTGGGGACACGGTCCCACCCTAATTCTGCCACTAGTATCATGAAAGATTTTGCTTCAAAAATGAATTATTCTGATTGCTGGATTTGTCAACAGGTCCCTGTAAGTACATCTGCTCCTATGTTTTTCCCCATACCGTTAACTAAAGCAGAATGGTTTCATTATAATTGGCAGGGTTTAGCCCAATTTGTTTTACAGGGCAAGAACCAGAGCTCTTCTTGTCAGCCCAGCACGATTCTGGTTCCTTTAAATTCTTCCTATGCAGGTGTGGATATTGGTGTGTTGGAACGTCTGACAGCAGCAGTTAACGAACACCATAGGCCTAGCGGTGTGGGGAAGGTTATTATTGATAGGCTTACACATTTGTCACAACCAACAGGTCCGAAGAAGATATATATTATCCAAGCTATGTTCGTTCAATTGAATGGTACTGCATTGAGTCCTCATCTGTTATGTTCTGGGAGTGTGACTTCTACACGGTGGAGAGGTTCAGTTGTTATTTCTGGATTGAAATGTAAAGTTGTTGATTGTGCTATGGTGCCTCAAATGAAATTACATGATACCAATACTACCAGACGGCAGAAAGGCACCACGCAGCTTAAGGTCATGCCTCTCGTAAATATTACAACCTGTATTGACATACAATCTCGGCTCAAGGGCAGCGCGCTTCGTCAGCTAGGGGCCGCGTCTTGTATAGGTGGTGTCATTTTCCCGTATCCTGGTACGGAGCTTCAACTCCCGGAGGGTGTGTTTCTTGTGTGTGATAATAATGCATTCTCTAAGCTTCCTGCTTTGAGTGAGGGTCTTTGTTATTTAGCTCATCTGATACCTTTGATTAGGAAAGTTACTCGGGAAGAGATGTCTGTACTTCACAAACAAGCAACCCATCGTAGTCGTAGGGCGTTATCTACCGCTCAGAAGTTTTTTGGCCTAATATTCCCAAGTTATGGTGTCTACAACTCTCAGACTGAATTAAGTGCCCTATCATCCGTTCTTGAAAAACACATTAATGCTTCGGATGCTGTAGTATCTGCCCTGGCTACTGAATTGACTGAAACTAAGAATGTAGCTCTCCAAAATAGAATGGCTTTGGACATTATTTTGGCCAGTCAGGGTGGTACTTGTGCTTTGATAGGCGGTGAATGTTGCAGTTATATTTCGGATTCTGGTAACGCTCTGTATGATTTCCATGAATCTAACAAGAAGGGTATAGAGGATTTACGTAAAGAACACGGTTGGAATACATTGGATTTCTTTGATTCTGCTTTTTCAGGTATTGGTAATATGATCAGGTCCGTCGCTATTATTCTTGTTGTCATTATCATCTGTATTATGTTACTTGGTATTTTAATCAAATGTTTTGGAAAGTGTATTTCTGATGTTCCGGTTAATGCTTTGATGATGGCCGACATAGCTGATGAGCAAAAGCTGGATTCTGCTTTGCTTTCTGATTTTGTTTCCTCTTTTGATGATTTATTTATTAAGTGATGTTTTGTGATTGTTTGCTTCGGTTCCTGTTTGTTTCTTTCTATATCATGTGATTGATGTCGGTTGTGAAGTGATGTAATGGTTACGCGACAATGGAAGCTCCTGATTATGGAAGTGTTATCAATCTGAGACAGCGGTAAAGGCTGTTCTCCAACTGGGGCCATGTGCTAGCAACCTCTGACCCTGCCGCTTCGAGGACGAGGGAAACATCGGTCGTTGGAAATTTCTGTATCTCAGTTTTTGTATTATGCATGATGAACTGAGTGTGGTTTAATGTTGATGTGTTGATGTGTTGATGTGTTGATGTGTTGGTGTGTTGATGTTGTTGATGTAGTTGATGGGTTGATGTAGTTTTTCTGTCTGTCGTTTAGTTTCGGAACACACTCTGCGTGTTCCGAGGGGGGCTGTGTAGTGTATTTTCATGCTCTGTAACTATAGCGGTGGGCCTCTAAATACACACAATGGCCTTTTGACATGCATGTGCAGAGGATGTAATATCATCATGGGAAGATATAATTGCATTAGGGCCCGAGCCAACAAGACGCCCATAACATAAATTGCATTAGAATTGTATTAGACCATAGGGTGAATTGCATTATAATAAGACAATAACATCCTATTTACAGGCCAGAAAATGACCTCACCTACTATGATCTCACTGGTAAAACTTTGTATCTAACCAAATTAAAATGACGTGGACTCTGTTTTGATTGGCTCAGCGAAATAATAGTGACAGGGTATAAAGTCCGCTACGTAGATGGACTCTCTCTCTTTATTTTTTCACATCCATCCTGTGACCGATTCGGACCATCAGCTCCATTTGAGGGGCCATGCTGTGTAACCTGCTTCTTTTTGAATAAACAAGTCTTAAATTTGCTCAGGAACTCTTCTTCATTTTTTAGTAAGTAACAGATACCAAAATATATACGAAAAAGACGTCATGATAGTCTCTCAGCAGCTGATCTTTGGTGAGGGGCACAGATTGGCTTGCATCAACTGTGTGGAGTTCATCTGGAACGGTGAAGGATACGAGGCCCAGACGTTCGCATGTGCCCCCCCCCGAGAAGAGGCTTTTGCTCTGTGTCGACTATTTCAAATGTGAGGTTGTGCTTTTCTCCCCGGATGACACATTCAGTGTGGAATTTCCCCAGTGATGGCATGATTTCCCCAGAGTATAACTTTAACTTGGCTGCGCTCGGGCCTAGCGCCGCTCTGGGTGACAGCTTCTCTTTAATCTTGCGGCCCATGACATTGCAGGTGGAGCCTGTATCCAGCTGACACTGTTGCCTTTTCTCATTCAGGCATAGATTCACAAACCACTTGCGCCCCTGCTGGGCCTTTGCAGTATTGACACATTCAGTTATTAGAAACAGTCTATCATCAGTATCTGAGTCATCTTCTCTTTGCTCATCATTTTCAAGCACATTCACTTTTTTTTATTTTGTCAGCTTTGCTGCCAGCCTGGCATACCTTGGCAAAGTGATTTGCTATGCCACATATCCGGCATGTCTTACCGTAGGCTGGGCACTGCTCCCTGCCCCGTTTGTGGCTGCCTCCACAGTATTTGCAGCTCCACTGTGGCTCTCTCTCCGCTGGCGCTGTTTTCCTTTGATGTGCGCGCCTCTCACTCTGCCTGTCCGCGGCATTCACATTGTCCGTCTGTGCTAGCGGGGCCATCACTCTCATGTGTCTCTCGGTTAGCTCAGCGAGCCTACAGATTTCAGTCGCTGTGTGTAACGTCAACTCACGTTCGCGTAGCAGACGCCTCCTGGTGCCCTCACTCGCAACACCCAGCACGAGCCTGTCACGAACCAGCTCGTCCTTCAGCGCACGGTATTCGCATGACGATGCTTTGTCAGGAAACTGTCTATTGGCTCATCAGCCTCTTGTTTGCAGCTTCCAAACATGTACCTCTCATAAATGACGTTTCTCGCCGGTTTGAAGTAAACCCCCAAAGCGTCCATAATCGCTTTTGGGTCCTTCTGTTCATCCTCCGTCAACGTGAGGCTATGTGTGTACACATGACGGCACTCACTTCCCATCAGCCGTCTCAGCGTGGCTGCCTTGATCAGCTTCGACTTCTCGCTCAGTCCGGTAGCGAGCAAAAAGTCCTCAAACTCTGCACGGAAAACTTCCCAGTTTTTCGCCAGATCACCAGTCATGCGCATACCATCGGGCGCGGGGATGCTGTTGCTTGCCATGGCGTTTCATTTCTTTAAGCGTCTTTATTTTATTTTTATTTTTACTTAGATCCCGCTTCTGACTCCATGTTTCAGTATGACTTTTATTAAACTGCGGTTCCTCCCGCGCACGCCCACATACAACATCCGGGTCTTACATGCAACATTATCAGGTCACCCCTAGGTGTCCCTGTAACACAGGCTACTAACATATGCCTATATGTAACAAAAACTGTGCACGTTTTGGCAGCGGCGGCCCCTCTCTCCCACCCAATTATTTGTGCTAGTTTCCTGCAATTGTACATGTTGTTCATAATAAACCAGCACAATAAATGAAAATAATAACTAATAAATAATAACATTTTATAAAACAAGAAAAAAATTCAGACAATATATCATATTTATGAAATCTTAATAAACAAATACAGTAGCCTACAGACTCTAAAAGAAAAATGGTCCCCATCAACAGGACTCAGCCCCTTGGTCAGCAGCAGGAAGACCCGTGGTCATCATCTTATATACAGTGCATTGCTCATAGATGGCTATCATGTTATACAGTACATACCAGGGTTTTTCCTGGGTCCGAATGAGGGCTTGGTCATATTTTTTTGAGGGACCCCCAATTGTTGTATTTGTATTGTAAATTGTAATTATTAATTATTATTAGTGTTGTTCCGATACCATTTTTTTATCCCGATACCGATACCGATACCTGACCGTGCAGTACTTGCCGATACCGAGTACCGATCCGATACCACGGCGTTTGAAAAAACAAAACAAAAAAACATGTTTTTTGAGCCGCATACTGACCTTGATGTAAAATTATTGCTAACACTTAGTCTGGCACTGCTCAAAACCTTTGTAAAACAGGGAAAAATACCAACAGAGAGTGAATGCTATAGAACTTTTTTTTTATTGTCTACCTGGTATGGTGACAAGAAAATCAACCCCTTATAAAACCTGAAATGTGGCTCTCACAGATGCCAATCAGTGCAATATCCATTTAAGATATAAAACAGTCGTAGTAGTAGTGCAACAGCAAGTTAACATTTACAAACAAAATAACTTTAAGATATAAAACAGTCGTAGTAGTAGTGCAACAGCAAGTAAACAATTACAAACAAAATAACTTTAAGATATAAAACAGTAGTAGTGCAACAGCAAGTGAACATTTACAAACAAAATAACTTTAAGATATAAAACAGTCATAGTAGTAGTGCAACAGCAAGTAAACACTCAAACCTTACTTCTGATTAAGCAGCATCACTGGCAGATTAGCCTTGAGAAATACAAGCATCTCAGCGTTTTTGGCACTCAGCCTGTTCCTCTTATCATCTAAAATATGTCCTGCTATGCTGAAAAGTCGCACGCTATCTACACTTGTGCAAGGTGCACAGAGGAAGACCTAAAACTCTCGCACTAATAGTTGTTGTTGCTATGGGCCTTAGCCTAGCTTAGTGACTTCCTGCTTGCGGGGTCACATGACGTCGCTGAACACTACCTACACTACGTTCGTGAAGTCGCGCTGGAACTCTGACCAGTGTGCGCTTCGGCGCTCTCTGAGCGAATCGACGAACGCAGCAAATGCCGTATGATATTCGTGGTATTGAAAGTCCTTGCGTGCGTTCCTCCGCGAGGAATTTCTTTTGAGCAGACATTACAAACTGCATATTTGTTGTCTCTTTCCGACACTGTGTAAATTTGGTATCGGGTGTTATTATTTGTTAGTACTCGCCGATACCGATACCAGCATTTTTGTGCGTATCGGTGGCCATGCCGATACTAGTATCGGTATCGGAACAACACTAATTATTATTATTATTATTATTAATGTACCTGGTTATGTTACAGTAGAGAAACAAAAAACAGTTACCAAAACTGAGTAGCTAAGATTGGCAAAAGATTGGCGTGGTGCAACCGAAATTAGTAAACAACTAGTTTGAAACTAACTAGTAACAACTAGGGGTTTAGTAACTACTAAATGCCTGCATTTAGTAATGACTTAGGCCATATTGGTGCAACCCAGTCCAGTAGGCTACCAGATACGATGTTGTAATGTATGCACATATTTTGCTACCACAGTTGCCAGACGGAATTGACAATGTCCAGCCCAACCGGTCTAAAAGCTGCCGAATCCACCCGTCCAGTGTGACCAAAAGTAGCCCAATCTGGTGTGGCGGGTGGCGCCAATAGGAAAAGGGGAGGTGCCCAAAGGAAAGCACTTAGGGCTCACCTTAGGGGGAACGCCAGAGCGCAGCCGTGTGATCAGGTCGGAGGTAAGGTAGTTGCACACCTTACTCCATGCTGACAGGCAGAGATCAAGAGGTAGGCCGCAGCCTATGGCTATTTTCTGTGCGTAGCGTTTTATATTATTTCTTTGATTGTATGTAATATTGATGGTGTGATGTATTACAGGTCACCTACTTCCCTGCTGGGTTGAAGGCGGCTGGTAGTCGCTGGTAGGACACTGCCATCGACGTACCAGGTATTTTAATGTATTCGTCATGTAAATTGAATCATTATGTATTTTAATATGTCGGTAATAGTGTTTTAAGATTGTTCATTTGTGTTTCCTCCAGAGCATCAGTGCGGCCAGCTGCTCTTGCCGTGAGACGTTTTGTTTGGTTAAAGTTTATGTTCTTATCTAGTCCGCCTGGGCAAGTGTGCCGGTAGCGGGGCGGACTAGTTTTTCTTTTTGTTTGTTTGTTTGTTTGTTTGTTTATTTGTTATTTAAATCCGCTTTTCCCCCACCATTGCCACTTCACCGGGTTAATCCCAGTTCGACCATCAGGGCAGGTTTGAGTGTGCTATATTTATAGATGATTGCAGTGAGCAACCCTTTTCTACAGTGTGTAGCCTATGGTGTGCAGTGAACAACCCTTTTCTACAGTGTGTAGCCTATGGTGTGCAGTGAATATAACACCTGCCCTGGTAACAATAACTGAGGTTCTTTGGAGAGAGGTCAATGTGGGCCTGGATTGTGAACTAATGTAATAAAACTATTTTCTATTTAAAGTTTTCGTATATATTGGTATCTGTTACTACTAAAAATGAAGAAGAGTTCTTGAGCAAATTTAAGACTTGTTTATTCAAAAAAGCAGGTTACACAGCATGGCCCCTCAATGGAGCTGATGGTCCGAATCGGTCACAGGATATTAAGTCAAAAATATGGATGTGAAGAAAAAGAGGCAGAGCCCATCTGTGTAGAGGATTTTATACCCTGTCACTGCCACTGTCGCTGAGCCAATCAAAACAGAGTCCACGTCATTTTAATTTGGTTGAATACAAAGTATACCAGTGAGATCATAGTAGGTGAGGTCATTCTCTGTCCTGCAAATAGGATGTTATTGTCTTATTATAATGCAATTCACCCTATGGTCTAATACAATTCCAATGCAATTTATGTTATGGGCGTCTTGCTGGCTCGGGCCCTAATGCAATTATATCTTCCCATGATGACATTCCTATGGGCGTCTTGCTGGCTCGGGCCCTAATGCAATTATATCTTCCCATGATGACATTCCATCCTCTGCACATGCATGTCAAAAGGCCATTGTGTGTATTAGAGGGCCATGGCTATGGTTACAGAGCATGAAAATACACTACACAGCCCCCCTCGGAACACGCAGAGTGTGTTCCGAAACTAAACGACAGACAGAAAAACTACATCAACCCATCAACTACATCAACACATCAACACATCAACACATCAACACATCAACACATCAACACATCAACACATCAACACATCACTCAGTTCATCATGCATAATACAAAAACTGAGATACAGAAATTTCCAACGACCGATGTTTCCCTCGTCCGAAGCGGCAGGGTCAGAGGTTGCTAGCACATGGCCCCAGTTGGAGAACAGCCTTTACCGCTGTCTCAGATTGATAACACTTTCATAGTCAGGAGCTTCCATTGTCGCGTAACCATTACATCACTTCACAACCGACATCAATCACATGATATAGAAAGAAACAAACAGGAACCGAAGCAAACAATCACAAAACATCACTTAATAAACAAATCATCAAAAGAGGAAACAAAATCAGAAAGCAAAGCAGAATCCAGCTTTTGCTCATCAGCTATGTCGGCCATCATTAAAGCATTAACCGGAACATCAGAAATACACTTTCCAAAACATTTGATTAAAATACCAAGTAACATAATACAGATGATAATGACAACAAGAATAATAGCGACGGACCTGATCATATTACCAATACCTGAAAAAGCAGAATCAAAGAAATCCAATGTATTCCAACCGTGTTCTTTACGTAAATCCTCTATACCCTTCTTGTTAGATTCATGGAAATCATACAGAGCGTTACCAGAATCCGAAATATAACTGCAACATTCACCGCCTATCAAAGCACAAGTACCACCCTGACTGGCCAAAATAATGTCCAAAGCCATTCTATTTTGGAGAGCTACATTCTTAGTTTCAGTCAATTCAGTAGCCAGGGCAGATACTACAGCATCCGAAGCATTAATGTGTTTTTCAAGAACGGATGATAGGGCACTTAATTCAGTCTGAGAGTTGTAGACACCATAACTTGGGAATATTAGGCCAAAAAACTTCTGAGCGGTAGATAACGCCCTACGACTACGATGGGTTGCTTGTTTGTGAAGTACAGACATCTCTTCCCGAGTAACTTTCCTAATCAAAGGTATCAGATGAGCTAAATAACAAAGACCCTCACTCAAAGCAGGAAGCTTAGAGAATGCATTATTATCACACACAAGAAACACACCCTCCGGGAGTTGAAGCTCCGTACCAGGATACACGAAAATGACACCACCTATACAAGACGCGGCCCCTAGCTGACGAAGCGCGCTGCCCTTGAGCCGAGATTGTATGTCAATACAGGTTGTAATATTTACGAGAGGCATGACCTTAAGCTGCGTGGTGCCTTTCTGCCGTCTGGTAGTATTGGTATCATGTAATTTCATTTGAGGCACCATAGCACAATCAACAACTTTACATTTCAATCCAGAAATAACAACTGAACCTCTCCACCGTGTAGAAGTCACACTCCCAGAACATAACAGATGAGGACTCAATGCAGTACCATTCAATTGAACGAACATAGCTTGGATAATATATATCTTCTTCGGACCTGTTGGTTGTGACAAATGTGTAAGCCTATCAATAATAACCTTCCCCACACCGCTAGGCCTATGGTGTTCGTTAACTGCTGCTGTCAGACGTTCCAACACACCAATATCCACACCTGCATAGGAAGAATTTAAAGGAACCAGAATCGTGCTGGGCTGACAAGAAGAGCTCTGGTTCTTGCCCTGTAAAACAAATTGGGCTAAACCCTGCCAATTATAATGAAACCATTCTGCTTTAGTTAACGGTATGGGGAAAAACATAGGAGCAGATGTACTTACAGGGACCTGTTGACAAATCCAGCAATCAGAATAATTCATTTTTGAAGCAAAATCTTTCATGATACTAGTGGCAGAATTAGGGTGGGACCGTGTCCCCAGGTGATTAGAATCATACAACAAATAATCGTCAGTAGCGACTACAATCACCTTCGTAGAAGCCTTCACAGCAACATTTTCAACCTTTCCTGGTAACTCAACGTGAACATATTCATGCACAAATTTCTCACAGTCCAACCTATAGTAGTGTGGATAGTCAGGAGTGTTCCTACAAACTTTGTCCTTGAAATTGTTGGATTTACTAGACACCTGTTCACCGATATTACGTCTAGCACACCAATACGAGTTCAACACCTTGTCAACATTAGTTAATGTCACACGAGTTTCTTGCGTGTTGCTTGAGTGTTGATTAAGTGTAACATATTTAGCATCCAGTAAATACCACTCGTCCGCTTCGGCGGTATAGATCAAACAATCATCAACAGTACAACGTGAAAGTGGGCAAACAAAAGCTCTACCTGCTGTGATCATTCTTCTCTGACGTCCAGGCATAACAGTGTGTGAGTGAAGTGTAACATTGTCCAAGGAAGTCAATGGGGTAGGAACACTAAGGGGTATATTAGTCTCTGAAACGGCATGGCTTGAGTTTCCTCCTAATTGGCCTCGGTGTATCACGGGATCTGTCTGGTTGGGGTGTATCACTGACAGGTCTGTGTCTCTCAATGGTACCTTGGTCCGGGCAGCCGCCCGGGTTGCTGACATCTCCGTCTGGAGCATTGTCAGGGTCGGAAGGGGTGACAACAGGGGCAACACCAGGCTTGGTAGAACCCCCAAGAGGGGTGTCGCAGTCACTGGATCCTTCACGATCTCCCTTGGCCCACTCGTCTCTGGGCTGGACAGGGTCTGGGACGAGGCCCCCGGCATCATCTGCATCACGGCGCAGATACTCACCAACATCTTCGTCAGCCTGGATGTCCAAGCTGTGGACTTCCTCGTCCCCAGGGGTCTCCTCACCATCCTGCTGAGGCTCTCCCTCATCGTCCTCATTGGGTGCCTTGATGCAGTGATGAACGTGATACCAGGTGGGGGACCCCTTGATTTGGATGGCAGTCCCAGTGCACCGAACGACCTCGTATGGTCCTTCCCGTCGAGCCTCATGCCACTTCCGTCTGTAGACCTTCACGTATACTTTGTCACCCGGTTGCAACGCGTCCTTCCTCTCCTGTGCGTTCACCTCCTCTTCACGTTCCTGTTTGTGGAGCACATAAGAAGAGATACTCTTTTGCCGGTTAGTCATGTACTGTACATAGGCTTTCATGTCACTCTCCAAGAGAGCCAAACTTGGCCCTTTCCCACTGGTTCGTGCACAGGGAGCTGTCATTATTCTCCCCATAGCCAGTTCATGGGGAGTCAAGTGCAGCCCTCGAATCTCACTGGAACGACAGGCCATCAATGCAAGAGGGAGTCCTTCCACCCAATTAAGACCTGTATGCTGACAGACCTTAGAAAGACGGTTCTTAAGGACCCCGTTCATCCTCTCTACCATCCCCTGGCTTTGAGGTGAGTAAATACACCCAAATCTCTGCTTGATTCCCAACTTTTGTAGTATAAGCTTTACCGTCTTATCCACAAATTCCTTACCATTGTCTGACGCTATCCTATCTGGAATTCCAAACCTAGGTATGAATTCCCTGCATAGGAACTTTGCTACAGACTGAGCATCCTTTTTTCGAGTGGGGCATGCTTCTACCCATCTGCTGAACCTGTCCACTACAACTAACATGTACCTGTATCCTGCAACAGGACGAATCATGTCCACATAGTCAATCACCAAGTGTTTCATTGGCCCGTTTGGGGTAGGGATATGCCCAGTTCCCACTGGTATTCCAGGTCTGATATTGTTTTTCAAACAGACCACACATTGACCAAGGATATGGTCTATTTGTTCCAATAAATATGGAGCCCAAAAACCATATTCCTTGGTGATCTTGCGTCTTACCTCCCCCCTGGCCACATGAGCTAATCCATGGGCTTCCTGTATCAGCATGCCTAATAAATCTGGGGGTGCCACAACCAGTCCCTCATGATTTCTCCATAGACCTGTGTCATCCTGACTAGCCCCCCTTGTTAACCATAGGTTTTTGTCTAGCGCATTTGCCCCACTCTGTAACATCAACAAATCCTCAAGCGTGACCATGCCCTGTAACTGTGTTTCATGTGTGACCAGCAGAACTTTACCTGCTTTGTCTGCTCCTGTAATGGCTTTGGCTGCATCATCTGCAGCCCTGTTACCTTGTGTGACATGTGATGAGTCAGATCTGTGTGCGGCACACTTCACTATGGCTAATTCCCTTGGTTTCATCATGGCTTGTAACAGCTTCATGATTTGAGCGTGGTGCTGAATAGGCGAACCATCAGTTTTCTTAAAACCCCGTCCCTTCCATACAGCTCCATGTAGATGACACACATTATGGGCGTAGGCAGAGTCGGTGTACACTGTCACTCTTCGTCCGGTTCCCAAGTTGCATGCTTCTGTGAGGGCAATCAACTCAGCCAATTGAGCTGAACAAGGCTGAGGAACAGCCTCGGCTTGTTCCACAATGAACCCTGAATTTTGGGATCGGACTATGGCATACCCAGCACGTAAACTTTCTCCTACCCGGTAACAAGATCCATCAGTCCAATGCTCAACGTCAGCTTCCTTTAAAGGCAAAGCTAGTAGATCTGCTCTAAGCTTAGAGTACCTCATAGCTTCCTTCACACAATCGTGTGGTTCCCCATCTTCTGGGGTTGGCAAGGTCTCTGCTGGGTTAAGTGTGTTACATCTTAGTAATGTTACATCTTCCCTTTCCAACATCCTGTAATAATTCCTAATCCTAGGCATCGTCAAAGTATACTTGCCTTGATTCAAAAGATTCCTTAGACTGTGGTGGCAGAGAATGGTAATTGGGTACCCCATTGTTAAGGTTGTTGCCTTCTCGTACATAAGATATGCCCCGGCCATTGCTCTGTAGCATGGCGCGAAACCCATTTCTACCTCTGAATATGCGACAGAGTAATAGGCTATGGGCTGTGGACTAGGTCCAATGCCTGTTGGTTGCGTAAGAACAGCGCAGGCATACTTCCCTTTGGCTGAAGAAGAAACATACAATCCAAATTCTTTGGAATAATCTGGAAGCGCTAAAGCTGGCGCTTCTTGCAATTTGTGTTTAATTGTCTCAAACGCCAAATCAGCTTCCCTTGTCCAAGTAATGCAACATTGGAGTTTATCACTACCTGTTTCCTTAATCATCCCCCTCAATGGAGCGACCAGTCTAGTGTAATCCTCCACCCATGCTGAACTATACCCAGTAATGCCCAAAAACATCATCATTTCCCTAACCGTTCGTGGTTTTGGAGCCTTCTGAATAGCTTCCAAGTGTTCGTTAGTGACACTGCGATGTCCCTGTGTAATAGATTGTCCTAAGTAAGTTACCTTTTCCTGGCAATACTGTAGCTTCTTTTTAGACACCTTGTGTCCCTTCTCCGCCAAAACCTTTAACAGTTTAACGGAATCCCTGTGACATGTTTCTTCATCTGGGGCACAAAGGAGTATGTCATCCATGTACTGAATGGCAGTACTACTTATCGTCTGCCCTAACCCGTCTAAGTCCTCCTTCAAGACCTGATTAAAAACATGAGGACTGTGTTTGTACCCTTGTGGCATTCTGGTATATTGATAATGTTGACCTTTGTAGGTAAACCCAAATAACCCTTGACTTTCTACACTAAGAGGTATAGAAAAGAAAGCCCCGCATAAATCAATCACTGTAAATACTTTGGCTGTAGATGGAATCTGAGTCAACAGCACATGAGGATCAGGAACTTCAGCTGGATAGCTGACAACTACCTCATTCACAGCCCGTAGGTCATGTACCAGACGATATGAACCATCAGGTTTCGTTACTGGCAGAAGAGGTGTGTTACTTAACGGATATTGAGTTATCTTCAAGACTCCTGCCTCTAACAATCCTTTGATCTGTGGCTCAATTCCATCAATTGCTTCCTGCTTCAATGGGTATTGGTTTTTCCAAGGGGGTTTTGCACCCGGTATGAGTTCAACTCTCAATGGACGAGCTGATTTCACAAATCCAATGTCTGTACTGTTCTTTGCCCACAGGTCTGCTGGCACATTCTGTATCATTTCTTCTCTGAGGTCTTTTTCAGGTTGTACAGGAAGGATTAGCTGGTTCATTAGCTTCACAGTCTGCGGATGTCCTATTCCTTGAGCAGAGATCATCAGTTTTGTGAACTGTCCATCAATGCTCCTCCAGATAGCAGGGTTTTCTTTTGTCGTTACAAATCTGGCTTTTTCTGAGTCTGCCATCATTGCCCCTAAATGCTTCTGTTTATAGTGTTCAGATATCATAAGTGTCACATGAGGGATGCTACCCTCAATCTTATGCTCCTGATCTAGATAAGTGTCACTGTTTATCTTCATAGCCACTCCCTGAGGGCCTAGGATTATACAACTTGTACTAAGCTGTACCTGTTTTGGCTGATGGTTCAGCCACTCATCTGGGTTTGCATCTGCAACTTCTCTAAAATACTGGAGTGTACAATGCAATGGATCAGTAGGCCTTCTGGCCTCTGACATGTGTGCCAGGATATAATTGTCCCACATCCTTGCTGGTTCCATTAGGTCTGGGCTAAGCCCTCCCACCCAATACACCATAGATGCGTTGTTGTCCATCATGACAGACAGCTGTCTGTTCTCTTGTGGCACTGTCACCTGACAGCCGTCAGGTGTGCATTTCACTGTACAGTTCAATTGGCATAGTGCATCTCTCCCTAGTAGCCCTATTGGCGTGTGTTCTGATACAAGTATTGACAGATCTGCTCTCTGTCCTTTGTACTCTAAGCTTACAAGCTCAGTAGTAGGGATCAGCTGTTTAATTCCCTCGAATCCGATTGTCTTCACATATTTCCCAGACATAGGAAGGTGCGTGGCATCTTCAGGCTTCAGACAGGTGTAGGCTGCTCCACTGTCCACCATCAATTCTAATGGACGTTGGTTGACCGACACCCATATGGTAGGTTCATCTTCAGGCCTGTTCGTCACCACCAGCTGGCACCCCCCTCTCGGATCTTCTGGGCACCCCTATAGCCCAGCTGCTGGGCCTCCGTAGGGGTTCACCACTCCTGGAGCCGGTGTAGCAGGGGGCCTATATCTTCCTTTTTGTTTCCCCCCTGCGCCCCCCTGGTTCTTCTTCCAGCAGGTACGGGCTAAGTGTCCATCCTGGCCGCATTGGAAACATGGTCCTAACATCTTCTTCCCGGCTGCGGTCCATCCCTCTTGTGGTGGTCCTTGGCCAGGCTGGTTGTATGGCTGGTACGGAACCACTTGCACCCCTGGTGGCCCCTGTGGGTATGGATACCCCCCTTGTGGCCCCTGTGGGTATGACTGGGGAGGGACAGTTTGCAGTTGCTGTGGTTGAGATGGGACCTGTAGGGCTATGGTCTGCACTCTCTCTCTGGTTTTCTTGCCTTCAGTCAATTGTACTTGAGTTAGTTTTCTGAGTGAGTCTTCGTCTTGTGCCTTCTGTATCTGAATCTTCTTTCTAAATAATTCTACTTGGTGTGCTACGTTGTCTATATAAACAGCCTTGTTCATGTGTCGTAGCCCCACCACTTCTGCTAACTTGTTCTTAACTGGGGTAGGGAGACCTTGTTGAATCTTTTCCCTGATTATGGCTTTTTCTAACGGGTTATCTTCGGCATCCTTCCCTGTCACACTTCTCCATTGAGAGTGCACACGGGCTACAAAACCCCTGGGATTCTCATCTTCTCTCAGTGGCATCACAATGATATTGTCTGGGTGAATGTGAGTAGGGTATGTCTCTCTGATTGCCTTCCACAGCCTGCCTCTGTTTGCTGCGAAGAGCTCTGGGTCATAAACTGATGTACCGATATATTTATGAAGTCCTGCCTTCGTCAATATTTCCTGCATGGTGTCCAATCCTGTAATAAAGGCTAAGAGTCTTTTCAGGTCTCCCATCGCGGCTTGCGTCCCTGTCAGTCTCACGTCCATCTCGTTAGTCCAA
This sequence comes from Nansenia antarctica, assembly GCF_963989245.1. Classification (NCBI taxonomy): domain Eukaryota; kingdom Metazoa; phylum Chordata; class Actinopteri; order Argentiniformes; family Microstomatidae; genus Nansenia; species Nansenia antarctica. The sequence continues at coordinate 30,559,040 of NC_137678.1, read as the reverse complement.
GGGTGACCCCCATCTTCTAGGACTGGGAGTTTTTCGATCACTTCAGACAGATCTGTATGACCCCAAGGACGATATTCTATCTTGTTATCTCGAAACAGCACCGGGAAGATCCCCTGAATTTCCTCTTCCTCCGATGCCTTCCCTCTTGGTCTAAGGCCATAATTGCTTACTAGTGGCTTCGTTCTTTCGTCCCGCCTTGGTGTCGCTGTAGACCTTGGGAGGTTCGGCTGGGATGTATGTGATGGCACTTGACGATACTCTCTTGAGAGGTTCGGCTGGGATGTATGAAATGATGTCACTTGAGCTATCTGTTCTTCCAGTTCCTCTATCTGTCGTATACAACTTTCCTCCTCTCTTAGGCTTCTCTGGAGTTTTCTTGCCCTCTTTCTTAACTCCTCCTTATCCTTTTTCACCCTTTCTTCCTCCTCTTCCTCCGACATCTTCTTCTTTTGCTTTAGAGACTCCTGCTCATCTTCAGAACCACTTTCTTCTTTTCCCTTTTTATAGCGTCTTGTCCTTCCCTGTTTTTCGGCCCTGGCTATTAGTTTTCTGATCTGAGCACTGTAACCTCCCTGTGCATTGCTGTCAGCACCGGAACATTCGCCTTCACCTCCACTGCCATCTTCACTGTCATCTGTCTTGTTCTCTGGTTCGAAATCCACGGTCACTTTCGCTCTTCCCCTCTCTAGTACATTATCACCCCCATCTTTGATAGTGAAGGCTCCGTTCGTACTTAGGACGGGGACCTGAGGGTAGATCCGCTGAGAATTGTCCTCCAGTATCTTGGCATAGGGAGGAGGACTGGAGATTGGAGCTGTGTGTGAGAATGGAATGTTCACTTTCTCTTCCATTGCTTTGGCCAATTCATCTCTTTTTTCTGGATCCATGTGAGCTGTTTTCTCATTCCAAGCTAATGCTACTTTCTGCCCCTCTACCTTGAAGAGGTCTAAAATAGCTAACTCTAACCTGCGTTTCTCTGATCTAATCTTTCCTTTTTGATGCGCCTTATGTGCATTGATAAGTATCTCCAATGTTGCAATTAATTGTAAGTCAAAGGTGCCCTCTTCTGGCCATGGTTGTTCAATGTCTGCCCAACGAATATTCCATTTCGTTGACATTTTGCTAATCTCCTTAACAAGAGGATTCATTTTTTCCACTATAGCCACAGGGGATGAATTTGCTAATATTCCCTTATCTGTATTAACAGCCCTCACAATGTTACTGGGTTTGGCTCCCATGTCTGAAATATTTATACTGCTTAATATGCTGAAAATATGCTATAAGGTGTACTTTTCTTACAACCCACCTTCTGTTGCCGTATCTGCTAAACAGATGCTAGTCCAACTTTTAACTGCGTCAACTGTCTACACAGAACATTACAATTCAGAACAACGGATTGTTTCAGTGGTATTGTGTATTATTGACTTAAATGTAATCTATGTGTGTGTGTGTGTTTTAATTTAAATTTAATTAAAATTTTAATTCAATTTAATTTAAATTATTTAAATAATTATAACTAATTAATCACTAACAATCAACTATCACTATTAATTAATATTAATTAATTATTAATAATCATAACTAAATAATCATTCAATTTAAATTTAAATTCAATTTAATTTCAATTCAATTCAATCCAAATTTAGTTTAGTTTTAATCTAAATGTTTTTCCCTTATTGTGTATGAATGTGTATCACTTAATTGCTCAATCAATACTAATTATAGTTCAGGTCAACTTTAATTATTAAACTACAAAGGCTGTTCAACACAATTTATCAAATTACAAAGGCAGGTCACGCTCTAAGTCTTTCTGATCCACAAACCCTTGATTGATCAATCCTCAGATAGAAACTGTTCTGCTATTCTTTAATCAAAAACTGTGAAAAAGAACTTAACTTGAAATAAAAAGATGTAAAACACGAATAATGACAACAACCTGTAAAGAAATCGATTTATTTTGGAAGGAATAAAATGATTAATTATTAATTACAATCTGTAAAGAAATCGACTTGTTATTTGAAAGGAATGCATAATTAATTAGACTTAGTCATTAACACTTCATTGATGTAACCCTGTGAAAGAAAACGTTACCATTGGACTATTACAATCTGTCCACTAGATGGCAGCAAGTTCCTTCCATAGATCTGATAGGCTCAGATGGAATCTGATTCTGTAAGCAACCGAAAATGTCTTATCGATTGCTTCAGACCACCCTGCCGTGATCTTCAAGTCGCAATCTATTATTTTCTACAATCCATAAACAACCCAACCGTCAAGCGAAAAGAATGAACGATTAGTTAGAATTATTCATTATATAATCATATACATTGATTTAAAACCTGTGGAGTAATGGTTTTCATTAGACAGTTGAATTATCCATAGACCGTAAAAAACAATAGGCTGTGAAAGTAATAGGTTGTCAAGGGGCTAACTCCAATTAATCAGCTCCTCCGTGCAAGATGCAGTCTATGAATGCCTTGAACCATCTAAAATATCCCGCTGATCAATTCACTCCATCTCCAACTTTAAGTAAAATGGAGGAAAAAGGAATCCGTCTCCAGTCTCTGCTGGGCTACGCCCCTCTCCGCGCATGTGCCCGCTTTTCACCAGACTTGCGAATGAAAACTCAACAAATATCCCCAAACTACTTTAAAATACCCCAACGATCAACCCACTTTATCTCTATACCACTACAGTCTATGTGAAATGGATTTTAACTTTATCTTTTATGCAACAATCAAATTCAGGTTCCCTTTGTAGTAGAAAGGATTTTCAACTCCGTGTGTGCATGTGTGTTTTTGCAGCCTTTTTTTCTCTGAAATGAGACACACAGAAAGGGAGGGGATGGGCTCTACCCCACGGTTTTTCCTTGAAAAACCACGGTCTTCTCAAACAGAGCACATTCACGACTCCGCAATATCAAGATTATCTTTCAATGCAGTTAAACGTATTATTTCACTTTAATATTCTCTAATGCCTTTTTTCCACAGCCTCTGTACTTGAACGCCTTGAGCGCCTGCAGGCATAAGGCTCGACGGCACTAAAGTAATTAGCTGACAATGGTCCTCTTGTCTTCTCAAACAGGAATTCTCATTCCTTATACATACAATAACACAATTATCAGACTCTCTTCTGATTTATCACAAGATATCAGCCCACTGTGAGAACGTCTTCCACGCAGTATTCTACTGACAGCGCATTCGCAAAACGCGCACTGAAGCAATTCATCCTTTGCTCCACAATACACACGATACTTCTACAATATCGTACAATTACACATTTATGTACAATTACAGATTTCTAAATCCGGCTCTTTAAATTCAATCCAATTGTAATTATCTTATATTTCTAACAGATACTCAACACAAATCTAAATTCTTTTGTTTAGCTTAAGACCATTTAATTACATCAAAGCTGGAAGTCTGACAGAGAGAGAGAGGGACAGTTAGAGAGAGAGAGAAAGAGAGCAGAGAAAGGGGGAGCAGAGAAAGGGGGGGGAAGCAGAAGTCAATGGGTCACAGAGGGAGAGACAGAGAAAGAGCAGAGAAAGGGCAGAGAGAGGGGGGAATTGGCTACTTACCTCCAGGCGCTGAGAGAAGTTGAAGAGATGCAAAAATTGACGGTCACTATAATTACTTATAAGCTATTAATTTACTCCTGGCTGGCTCGCCATTATTTCGTATATATTGGTATCTGTTACTACTAAAAATGAAGAAGAGTTCTTGAGCAAATTTAAGACTTGTTTATTCAAAAAAGCAGGTTACACAGCATGGCCCCTCAATGGAGCTGATGGTCCGAATCGGTCACAGGATATTAAGTCAAAAATATGGATGTGAAGAAAAAGAGGCAGAGCCCATCTGTGTAGAGGATTTTATACCCTGTCACTGCCACTGTCGCTGAGCCAATCAAAACAGAGTCCACGTCATTTTAATTTGGTTGAATACAAAGTATACCAGTGAGATCATAGTAGGTGAGGTCATTCTCTGTCCTGCAAATAGGATGTTATTGTCTTATTATAATGCAATTCACCCTATGGTCTAATACAATTCCAATGCAATTTATGTTATGGGCGTCTTGCTGGCTCGGGCCCTAATGCAATTATATCTTCCCATGATGACATTCCTATGGGCGTCTTGCTGGCTCGGGCCCTAATGCAATTATATCTTCCCATGATGACATTCCATCCTCTGCACATGCATGTCAAAAGGCCATTGTGTGTATTAGAGGGCCATGGCTATGGTTACAGAGCATGAAAATACACTACAAAGTACATTCTCAATTGTCATTCTTATGCTAGGGACCTATATGGTGGGTGTAACACTGGCAACACTGCTTGCTACGTTCTTGCAGCTCGCGTGGACACAAGTTCTTCCATCAGCGCTCGCCTGCCGCTTCGATTGCAGACTCAAGTTAACGCGCGTGCAGAAAGATGCCACGAAACTCATGTCCGGTAGCTTTCTTTCAAGGAATTTCAAAAATAAAAGTCCTATAAAACAATTGTTATTTCTCGCCGTGAGAAATAGAGATGTGGAGTGAGAGCGTGAGAACTGGTTGAAATGCGTGAGTCTCACGGCGATTGCGTGAGACTTGGCAGCTCCGTGTTTGTTATCGCATAACCAGTCGTTCAGAATGCTCTCAGTATTTCCCCTACAGTTGCCTTGGGGTGGGCGGGCCAGACCTCCACACACAGCTTCGTGCCGTGCTGGAGAATGGTTTTGTTTTTGTTTTGTTTTGTTTTGACCGAGAGAGTTTTTGCAGGGTGAAAGCTCTGCAGAAGAAAGTATGCAAGTTGAAACGTTAGCAAATATAATTACTGTGTTCTGACAGAGAAAGTTGGTTCAAATTAGTCGTTATTATTGTGACTAGAAAGTGTCTGATTATAGTTTCATGATGTGAATAATAGTGTCAAAGAACTAGCAAGCTAGCTAGCGTGCTCAGAGGTGATTAGATGAGCTAGTCTGCTGCACACATGCCAGCTAAAGAGCTAACTGGATGCACTTTATTATTTTACTTAAAGTAGATATACAATCTTTCTTATTCTGCTAGAATTGGGCTTTATGGTAATACCATAATGGTATATTTACAGTACATGGACAGTGGATTGAAGCATTGGAACAAACCCTCACTCATTGGAAATGTCTGTTTTTTGTAGTTGGACATACGATTTTCTTACAGGTGAGAGAGTAAGTAAAGACAGTATCTGACTGCATTGCCCACAGCAACCCAATATTCAATTAGAATGATGTTATGATTTGATATGAATTCAATGTATACCTCTTATTAAATTATAAATACTCTGGTTGTTATATTTGCCTTTTGGTTGACAGCAAAAGAGGTAGAGAGGAGGATAGAGAGGGAGAGAATGAGAGAGAGCAGGATGGTGTCGGCACACCAGAGAGACAGCAAGAACCAGGTGAGAAAGTGGACATGTAGTCAAGACCACATAAGTAGCCTTGAGAACCGATGGTTCTCGAGCCTAACGGCCCTTAAGGGGCAGGAGCCTATCTCCTGTTTCTGTAGCGTGAGGCAGCTTGATGTACAAGTACAGTCCATGCCACCCCCCCCCCCCAAGGCAGCAAACACCGGTGTAGATGCATACTGTATGCATAAGTGAGAGTGGTGGTGCTTATGGGGTGTCGCTACGGGACAGGTGTCGCTCTGACTGGGAGGTCAAAATCACAGTATACCCACTAGAAAAAAATAGACTACACCACTGTGTATTATTCATAACTGTACATAGGCTACACATATCATAATATCTTATCACTATTGCATGGAACTTGGGTAAACCCGCTGTGGAAAAAAAAAAAACTCAGCCCCAACAAATCTGAAGGGATTGGGAGACATACTGTACAGTTTATCATTTTCATAACTGTCTGTACATATACATATCTTATGTATCACTATTGCTATATATAGCCTATATATAAACACATTATGTTACAAATATCAGTCTTATCCACTGTATCTAATTCAGCACTGAAGCCTGAAGGTTGAGCACAGTGTGTGCCCCCTTGCTACCTCTGCTGATATAAAAGAGAATTGCAGCCTTGGAGAAAAAGATGGCAGCCGAATCCCAAGGCAAATACACAGGCACACACAGAAATACTGCAAAATCGCTTTATACTAACTCGATTTTGAAAATGTAAAGATTCTGGGTGGTAGAACGCACATATCTAGGAAAAGTCATGAAAGGAGGGTCCTGACATTTGATCAAGTGCAAAGGTAGACTTTTTTTTGTACTCACTGGTGCCCGATGACACCTCACGGCTTTCCTAGTGTTAATAAGAAGTGTTGCCTGTGGAAGAAAACGTTGAAGAAACCCTTTAGTTCTGGAAATGTTCCTCAAAGGGCTCTCCCTCAGGGACAGTATGTTCTAGGTCAAACCTTTTTTTTGACCGCAAGTGTTAAGGAGGAAAAATGTCTCTCCTTGTTCAAAAGTACAGCTTACAGTAAGTGGTCTTGTTTTCTATTCTATTCTTAGGAATTCTTGAAGATCAAGCAACAGAAACAAGAGGCTATTCAGAAGTACAAGCAGAAGAAAATGGAGAACTTTCAGATGCTGAGCAAAAAGACAAAGAAAGGACAGCCGAACCTGAACCTTCAGATGGAGTACCTGCTGCAGAAGATCCAAGGGGAGTCTGGGAAATGACCAGAGACTTACAGAGAATGAACATGGACATTTTAGAAAACAATGGTTGCACAGTGTAACTTCCACAGTGATTGTGTCAGAGACTGATTGTGACGTTAGAATTATTATAAGGTTCTATCTCAATTTTTGTCAAAATTGAGTTTTTTTTTTACATAATCTGATCCATTAGGTGTTTATTAATGCCTGTGTGGTGTTATTTTTTAAATGTTGACATTTTTGAGTTAGTAATTCATAAAATACAAAGGTTCCATCTCACAAAACATAATGGAATGTAAAAACGTTGACGCTCAATATCTCTGAACTACCCTAAACGGAGATAGAACCTTATCATTCTAAGCTCACGTGATTCTTTTTTTGGCCACAGAAACAGCAGTTGTGGAAACGTTGTGGAATCAAACAGTATTATGATTGATTTTTTTGACATGTCATTGGTGTGTTTTAGTTTCTGACCACAAGGTGGCGTTCAATGAGATGTGGATAAGTAAACTGTTCTTGTAAAATATTGAATTATTCCTTCCAAAAAAAAAGTTTCATTAAAAATGATTAAGACAGGTTTGGAAATTAAAGTCTGGTTTATCATTGCCTGTTTATACACACATTTTCCCTCCTGGGTTCTCCTGAATTTTAAATGTGGTAGTAAGTATCTTTTCTATCTTATCTTATCAATATTAAATTGAAAGAGTTTATGAAAACACATTTTTGGGAGTTGTTATAGACCACAAACTATGTTGGAAAACACACATAAACTACTTAAAGACTAAAATATCAAAGTCTATTGCAATACTGCATAAAACGAAAGACATACTTAATCCAAATTCATTACACATATTGTACTGTTCTCTAATAGTTCCATACATAACTTAATGTGTGGAAGTGTGGGGAAACACATACAAAACAATCACACATCCAATTTATTTACTACAGAAAAGAGCTATACGAATTATAAACAGAGCTGCCTATCAAGAACCAACCAACAAATTATTCATAAACACCTATGATCTCAAATTTAAAGAATTGGTGGACTTCAAAATGGCACAAGTAATGTATAAAGTAAAAAATAAGATGCTTCCAGACTGTATCCAGAGACTATTTCAAGTTAGACAGAGTAATTACGAACTCAGAGGAATATGTATGTTTATGAAAACAAAGATTAGAACAAATGCAAAACAAAGATGTATAACAGTTAAAGGAGTTAATTTATGGAATACTTTTGAAAAGGAAATGAAAATGTGTAGTACACTAAAAGGATTAAAAAAAGTATTTAAAAATAAGATGATTAACACGTATAAAACAGAGGTTTAAATATAGTTTTTGTTTGGTATTTTTTTTAACTTTTTGTTGACTTTGTTTTTGTAAGTGAAATTTTGTTTATAAAAGTTTCAATGTTTTGATTATGCATTCATGGGGGGACATGCATACATGTAACAAGGGTAGACGCAATAAGCCACGGCTTCAGCCTACACCTTTTTGGTCCTGGTGTTATGAATTGTGACTGTGTACATTTTTAAATATCTGTATTGTGAATTGCATAGGGGACCCAAAAAAATATATGAGGAGGATGAGGAGTACAGGGCCCTGGTGGAGAGCTTTGTGCAGTGGTGCGACACCAACTACCTTTTGCTTAACACCAGCAAAACAAAGGAGTTGGTGGTGGATTTTAGGAGGAAGAGAAGGACCCCAGCCCCCATCACCATCAAGGCGGTGGAAGTCGAGAGGGTGGACTCCTACAGGTACCTGGGAGTACAAATTAATAACAAACTGGACTGGACTGACAACACCGAGGCTCTTCTCAGGAAAGGGCAGAGCAGACTGTTTTTCCTGAGAAGGCTGAGGTCTTTCGGCGTCTGCAACAAGCTGCTGCGAATGTTTTATCAGTCGGTGGTTGCCAGCGTTCTGTTCTTCGCCGTGGCCTGCTGGGGTGGAAACATCTGTGCCAGGGATGCTGCGAAGCTAAACAAACTGGTGAAGAAGGCCAGCTCTGTGGTGGGGACCGGGCTGGACAGCCTAGAGGTGGTGGCAGAACAGAGGATGGGGAAAAAACTGGCGGCCATGCTGGCCAATCCCTCCCACCCGATGTACTGCGAGCTGGCGGGGATGAGGAGCAAGTTCAGCCACAGATTTGTTCTCCCCCGTCAAAGTACAAAAAGATTTGGACAGTCCTTTGTTCCAGCTGCACTCCGACTCTACAACCAGGCCCTGCAGGGTGGGGGAGACCTGGCGCTGAGAGGCCGTTAAGACTGCTACTTGGACTACATGCACTTGAGCACTTTATGTTGCACTTATTGAGCCTGCACTGTTTTATCTATTTATTTATTGAATGTTTTCTGTCTGCCCTAACTAAGCTGTTTGACAACAAAATTTCCCCATTGGGGACAATAAAGGTTTTCATTCATTCATTCATTCATTCATATAACTAAAAATAAATAAACATTCTCTCAATCACCGTAGCGCATTAGAAACATTAGAAACGCATTAGAAACATCTCCGTCATAGATATCCATTACGTCTAACAGTAGGGTCATTGCCATGTCCTGATCAAGAAACTCATCCAGATTCACTGCATCATGCATCCTATTGGAAGAGAGAAAGAGGAAGTCAGTGAACTGTTTTACAATGCAGAAATACATTTAATAAGTCAACAATTAAACCTCTACCATTGTCTTCCAGTTGGCATTTATAAATCTATAGTGAAGTAGCCAACAGAAATGGGTCAAAATGAAATATGAGATTACTTACAGAATAAGGAGAGTTTCCTTTAGCCGTCCTTCCACCCAGTACTTACTGGGGATGCAAACGGATGATACCACTCTGCACAGTGGACAACCCCTAAAGTGGATATTAAGATACAATATTACTTTATTAAAAAGGGGCAGAAAACTAATATTTACACCAATAGCAGGTAATGTTAGTTTTTCTTTCTCTTTTGCAGTTGGTTTAAAATGAAAACTACACAACCTGTTGCAGCCCCCCCCCCCCCCCCCCTCTCACTTGATAACTTCCTCCGGAAGGTCTTTGGTGTTCCTCCAGGTAACGATGCATTCCAGGCAGAAGGAATGACTGCAGTTTGGTAGGATGCCAAAACGACGGTCCTCAGTCTTCTCTGATACCGTGTCCATGCAGATGCCACAGGTCAGATCTTTGCTCTGGTTGAAAGAGTCCGTTTGTATCATGAATTGCCTGTAATAAAATAGACACATGAAGCAGCCAGGCATCTCATCAGATTGCTTGGGCATGATGGCCACGTCTCAGGTGGGCAAAGCAAAGGGGCTAGTACAGTCGAAGTGCAGTTGTGTGTGCCATCTAGTGGCAGTTGCCTGTAATTGACGCAGATTTTCAACGTTCACTCACTTTCCTCAAAAAAGGACCTCTGCCAGTTTACCATTTTGGTCTGTTGTGGATTTATTACCACACTTGTCATCAACTTTCTATAATTCATTTCGATTCCTACTATGGCTGGATCTTTCTACCCCAACCGCTTGCTAGCTTGACAACGACACTGAAGTCCATAGCAAACACATCGTTGACCGGTTTGCTCGTTATAAAAAGCGATGTGCCTAGCTAGTTTACTGCTAAATCCCCAAACCCACCTTAAAAGCGGTCTCAAGCTGCGTGGTGGTGATGTCTCTTCCATCTTTAAAGGATTAAAGGATTTTAAGCATTTAAATTTCTTTTTTTTTAAAGGAAACTACCCAACGGTCAACTGACTACGTCATAGAACACCTCGAGAGAATCACACCAGCAGAGCTCGTGCTGCTTCACACTCCCAAACTACACTCATTTTTTTTTAATACGGTGCCTTTTCCGTCCCCAGTACTAAATCATGTTGTATTTTGTCTAAATTTGGACAAATACTAATTCCATTAGGTTTTTCATGTATAGTCAATTGTTATTTATTATGAATACAATGATATGGGCTTATAAGTTGTTGTTTTCTACATTTTAAAAGCTTTGGTTAAAGATGTAAATTGGATTTTGCATGGGATTTGGGATGTCCCCAGTGTTGTTCATTCAACTTCAATCCCAAAAATAACTATTAAAAACATATACATTTCCAAATATGTTATTATTATTTCATTTTCCTGATGAATATCTATTGAAATCAAATATAGTTTGTATCCATTTTTTATTTATTTTGTACCAAAAATTAAGGTTTTAATTACAATATTGCTTGTCCCTGCGATCACTGTCCACCCTGTTATGCTGTGTTAATGTCCCTTTTAAAAGAAAACCATATTTCTCAATCACATCACTCCCGTGGCCGGGCAAGGTCCGTTGTGGAGCGCACTATAGTGTTATATAATATATCCTATCCTATATTATATTAAATTATTATAGAGCTTATATATAGGCATGTTGAAGAGAGATAGACAGCTCCGGAGGGATATTAAAGAAAGACTGAAATACAATCATAAACAATAGTTCCCTTTAAATCTGGAATTAAACTCATTTTCTCGGCTGATAACAACATCGGTAATTTTATTACGAGCCACTTGCATGAATGACAGTAGGCAGAGCGTCTCACATGGCTGTAATACTGCATAACCAGTAGGTGATGTGCGTACGCAAGTCGAAAACACGACGTAGAGATTTGATCGTTTCCACGTTCAAATCGACTCACGTTGAAATGGTATAAATCACTACGTTGACGTGGATTTTGATCTAAGCACGTTCTATAAATGAGGCCCCTGAACATATGTTGTATTTATATACATATTGTTCATAGAGAAGCCTTGCATTCATCTAGCTACCAGACAGACTCCAGTGCATGCAGACTCCAGCCAGGACGTGTGAGGAGCAACAAGCGGATTTTAAAGCCCCTTGGCGACTGGCCCATGACATCACATGGTTGCAGAATGACTTTCCAAACGTTCATTTGTGGGGCAAGACCTCCTAAATAGGAACTGCGATTATTGCTCTCGTCGTTTTTTGCGCCATGAAGTGAGAAGTTTTGTGCGCTATCATCTTTTGTCTTTTTTGGACTGCAGTCATAATTAGTTGGTAAGTTGTTAATGATGTCGTTTCTGTCGTTTATCATATCCAACAGTTGTTTCACTTGCTATATAACGCAGGTCTTATTGAAATAACACGCAATGTTAGACTACGTTTGTTTACACTTTGAATGTATGGACTTGTTTTTTCCCCCACAACTTTGTTTATGTTTCCATGACAATACAACATCTGCAGTAGGTCAAACTGTACATATATACGCTAGACATATATGTAGTCAAAATAGAAGTCTGTTTGTAGCCTATGGACTTTTTTTTTTTACCGTGAAATTGTCCCGGTACAAAGAGGAACACATTCGGTTATGGTAGTGTCATAAGTCATACTGCAGTCATACTTGGGCCACAACTAGGCCCAAACGTACATTGAATATGAGAGACATAAGTCAGGTTAGACTTGTTTATTCCTATGTGAAAACTCTAAACAGCCAATGTATTGATAATGTGATGCCATGACATAACCTGCATGTCTTAGTAGGTAATTGATATACAGTATTTGGTGCAGTCAACCCTTACAGAGCATCTTGTTCTTTTTCTACTACTATGATTTACACATGACATTTGTTCAAGATTGATAGAGATCATTGCTCACTCCCACTCACTCTGTCACCACAGCAAAGAAGTTAGCAGCTCTGGCTGCAGAAACCACTTCCTCTTAAGTTGTTGTGGTGAACTGTGTGACATTGCTCTACCTACGATGCAGTCAGCAATGTAGTCCTTGACTAAGACTAAGATTACAAATAGACTGATAGCAGCATCACAGGATGTTACTCTCTTGACCACAGTGGACCTTTGTGTTCATTTGAAAGAGATCACAACTAGAAATATAGCTAGTGTTAGTCAGTGATCATCAGTAACTTAGAGAGAGATGCAGTAGTAGCCTATGTTATTTGGACGCACTGGCTATTTGGAAACATGCTACTGGCATATAATAGCCGACATCTCTACGGTTTCAGTCATGGGTTGTGTACAACTAGAGGTATTAAGATAAGCCTTGGATGTTTACTTGCCACTCTAAGTTGTAAGTACAAAGCTTAAGAGAAGGGGAAATAGCCTATACCCCCTTGGGAACTATACCCCCGTGGGAACGCGCCAACCGAATGTCCAACAAACACATTCTTCTTTGTCTCTCTTTCTTAGAGGAACCTCCCAATAACAACCAGTTACCTGTGACTGAGGCGTGTGTAGCCCCCAAACCCCTGAACCTGAACAGTCCCTGTTGGTGCCATCTTCTCTGACACCGGCTTCTTTTGGTTATGACCCCAGCGGGCCTAGCCGAGGGACCGTTGGGCCAGTGAGACTTTTTGGCCATGTCCGATTCCACCTTATTTCGGGCCACCCGAGTGAACTGCAGCGTGTCCGACATGGAGGAGAAGAGACGGGCAGAGCTCCGAGGCGGGGCAGACGCCATGCTGGACAAGACCAAGGAGTTCTTCCAGACCTGCGACGTGGAGGGCAAAGGCTACATCACGCGCACGGATATGAGGGTGAGCTGAAGGGAGGATGGGCTGGCCTGTCGGTCCAGACCTGGATGTCCTTTAAGCCCACCCCTAATGGTTGCAGGGTTCCCACGGGTCCTTGAAATCCTTGAAAGTTTGTGAATTTGAGAAATTTGGAAAATCAAGGTCTTAAAAGTTTTTGAAAATAGACATGGGTCATTGAAAGTGCTTGAATTCCCCCCCCCCCCCCCCTCTCTCTCTCTCTCTCTCTCTCTCTCTCTCTCTCTCTCTCTCTCTCTCTCTCTCTCTCTCTCTCTCTCTCTCTCTCTCTCTAAAAGATAATCTATATTCAAAGCTAGTCAACTAGTAAATACGTCTCTGTATTGCTTAACTTTACACATATTTCACAATATATTGTTTTGCTGTGCTGTGGTAGAGAAGGCAAGAGACCATCTAGTGTTCACACAAGCCTACTCTTTGTTGTCTGTGAGTGGATAGTTCCTATTATATAAATTCTCATCTAGATCAGTCTCAAAATATGCCGTGTTGGGTCCTTGAATTTGAGGGAATTGAGTCTTGAAAGTCCTTGAAAGGTGCTTGAATTTGATGTTTCAGAAGGTGTGGGAACCCTGTGGTTGGAGTTGGCTAAAGCCCATATCTGGGATCAGGGTGGGAGGGATCGGTGGTGGTAGACTTTTAGTGTATTGATGATAATTGCTGCGAGGGCAGTATGATTTTAGATACTGTACGTATGTCAAGGTTACGTTAGTTACACGTTATTTTATTTGTGCTCTTTAGCCCCCTCCCCTCCCCTCTCTTTCTCTCACTCCCTCCTGCACAACTCCAGTAAAGCTGTGCAGGATCATGTGACCTGTAGGATGTATCTCTGCTTCCATTCCCTGTCTCCTCCACCTCCTTCACAGCGAATGAAAATAGAAAGTAAAGGCTTTGGTAGCTTTGGGCTTTGGGGCGGCTGTGGTGCAGGAGGTAGAGCCGCCGTCTAATGATCGCGAGGTTGGCAGATCGGCGGTTCAAGCCCCGGCTGGCCACATGTCGAGGTGTCCTTGGGCAAGACACTGAACCCCAAATTGCTCCCAGTGAGCGGGCCGGCGCCTTGCCGTCATTGGTGTGTGAATGTGTGTGTGAATGGGTGAATGAGAGGCCGTTGTAAAGCGCTTTGGATAAAGGCGCTATATAAGTGCAGTCTGTTTACCATTTACCAGGCTTGAGCAATAACGTTACATTTTCGACATTACTGTCATACACTCATACAGTACCTGTGCTACTCAATAAAACTACTCAACGGTATGTCTCAATGTTTGGTAATGTTCTTCCTGTCCAGGCCTTCTCTAACCACTTCCTTTTGTTGGGGGCGTGTCCTCAGGTCAGTTCCTGCACGGCCGGAGGATCTCAGTGGCTGACGAGCTAAGCCCCGCCCCCTCCCCCACACCCACACAGAAGGTTCCAGAAGCCCTCTACCAAAGCCAATGGGAGGAGAGACTGACGGGGGGTGAGGAGGATGATGAGGAGAGACACTTCTCTATGCTGCTGGACAGTCTGGGCGCCAGCAACGTCTTTGAGGAGTAAGTCCACTGTACTTTCATCAGAATTCGTGAGCTCAGAATTATAAGGTTCTGTCTCCGTTTAGGGTAGTTCAGAGCTATTGAGCGTCACAGTTTTTACATTCCATTATGTTCTGTGAGATGGAACCTTTGTATTTTATGAATTACTAACTCCAAAATGTCAACATTTTAAAAATAACACCACACAGGCATTAATAAACACCTAATAATCAGATTATGTAAAAAAACTAAATTTTGACAAAAATGGAGAACCTTATAATTCTAACGTCACGATATCGTACTGACATGTAGTCCCAAACATCTTCTGATGTACAGATTCCAAATGTGCGTATCACATAAGCATTTTACGAGGGTCGTTTCAGGAATTCCAAAGTGTAGAAATCACAAAGAGAAAAGAGAATACAGGCATCACTCGGCTGGGTGTGTGCAGACGCAACCTGCAGCTGTGTGGACCAACTCCAGTAAAGCTGTGCAGGATCATGTGACCTGTAGGATGTGTCTCAGCATCCATTCCCTGTCTCCTCCACCTCCTTCCCAGTGTTGTGGAATGGCTGCATAGTTTTAATCTGCTCTCTCTCTCTCTCCCTTCTTTCTCTCTCCCCTCTCTCTCTCCCCTTTTTCTCTCTCTCTCCCTCTCTCTCTCTCTCTGTCTCTGTCTCTGTCTCTCTCTCTCTCTCTCTCTCTCCCTCTGTCTGTCTCTCTCTCTGTCTCTCTCGCCTCTTTCTCTCTCTCCCTCCCTCCCTCCCTCCCCCTCCCTCCCTCCCTCCCGCCCCCTCCCCCCCTCCCCCCTCCCTCCCTCCTCCAGCCCAGGGGAGGTACGCAGCCTGTGGGCGCAGCTCCGTAAGGATGAGCCCCACCTGCTGTCCAACTTTGAGGAGTTCCTGGCCAGGGTCACCGACCAGATCAAAGAGGCCACCCGGGAGAGGAGGGAGATGGAGAGCGCCCTCCATAGGTAGGAGGACTCAAATGTTTTCCAAAGAAATAATACTTATAGTACCATGATTTGGATCGACTGCAATTCAAGTTTTCCTTTTCCTTGTAATTGAGCCTTTCAAACCCGGGCCGTCATCTAATGTTATTTTACAACCGGGAAGTTGAAATCACTGAGCAGTAGGAATTCTATGCGTTGCACGTATGAACACATGCACATTAATAATAATAATGATAATAATAATAGCTTTAATTTATATAGCGCCTTTCAAAAACCCAAGGACGCTTTACTGGGAATGAAACGGACAGACAAAACAGAAAACAACAAAGCAAAAACTGAACCAATGACTAGGGGCCAAAGGCCTTGGAGAACAGATGTGTTTTGAGGGCTAGTTTGAAGGAGTCCAGGGTAGGGGGGGGGGGCGTTGCGGATCGCTATGGGGAGGGAGTTCCAGAGGGTAGGTGCAGCCACGCTGAAGGCTCTGTCCCCAAAGGTCCGTAGGTTGGTGCGGGGGGGGGGGATAGCAGGCCCATGTCTACGGACCGCAGGTCATTGATGCACCATGCAGATTTCAGTTCTTCCCGTCGTTCGTTGTGTGCGGAGCCTGCGGCTGACATGTGCCGGCGGGTGTGTTTACATTAGGCCTCGCGCTGCGGCCGTGGTGGTCAGTCTGCCTGCCAGACGCGTGTGGGTGTTCCTCTAAGTCTCAATAGAATGCTGCTCCCCTGATCCCTTTCAAATGACTTCTAATCTGAGGGGATAATATAACCGTTAGCAATCTGACAGCTTTTAAGTCTTAAAGAGTATCGATGGGAATGTTAAAGGAATGCAAATGGCATTAGCATGTTTCTGAATGAAAAGACCACTTTGTACTGTGTGTGTGTGTGCGTGTGTGTGTGTGTGTGTGTGTGTGTGTGTGTGCGTGCGCGTCCGTCTGCTGTTTGTAGATGGAAAAACACGGCTGTAAACAGTATAAAACTAGAAACCCGGTCGCTAAAGCCCAATGCACACGGCCCCGATTTTGTCGCACCGCCGACCATTCGATTCTCAATTCTTTGAATTATTTCAATTGGTGTGAATGGAGAATCGAATGTTGTCGTGCGATAAAATCGCATCGCACGCCGTAGCATTGTCTCATTCAAAACAATGGAATCGAATTCGGCGGTGCGACAAAATCGGGGCCGTGTGCATTGGGCTTAACAGTCGTTTGACAACAAAGTTTGCACCGCAAAGATGGATATATTATTTTCACAAATAACATTCAAGTAAAATTATGAATGGTCGTCAGAAGAGGACGAAGGGAAGGAAAGTCTAGATACTTCAGTGCAAAGGTCCAGGTGTAGTAAGTAGCAAGCTGTGCAGGAAAAAGTTTGTTTTCCGGTTGCTTGGCAACAGTCAAGTTCAAGAGCAAGAGTTCAGTTGGCGGAACTATTTGTGTTGGCAGAGCCAAATAAATTATTAAACAAACAAACAAATCGTTTGTCGGTTATTACTGTTAAAAATGCCGCTTGTAGAACTGTTGTATAAAATCAATATCACACTCAGGGTTGTGCTGTTATACTAAATATCAGCACTGCTGTGATTATCTGTGGTACTTGGCCTGCGGCCCTGTGATATTCAGTAGAACAGCACTCCCTCTCGTGTGATGTTGCTCATATCCCTTGTAGCACTTCCACACAGAATCTTTCTAGCAGAGGGAGAGGGAGAGAGAAAGAGAGAATGAGAGAGAAAGAGAGAGAGAGAGAGAGAGAGAGAGAGAGAGAGAGAGAGAGAGAGAGAGAGAGAGAGAGAGAGAGAGAGAGAGAGAGAGAGAGAGAGAAAGAAAGAGAGAGAGAGAGAGAGAGAGAAAGAGAGAAAGAGAGAGAGAGAGAGACCGGTTTAAAACTATGCAGCCATACGTATATATATATATATATATATATCTCCAGGGGGCAGGGGGTGCCCCGTTATGAAACTGTGGCGGGACAAATGAGACAGTGGCGGGCCACCACAGCCTAGCTAAACACTGTTCCTAGTTTGTTATTTCCTGTATTTGATCCATTATCCCCTCTGTAGGAAAGCAGCTACGCACGACAGTGAGATCCAACGCCTGTACGAGGAGATGGAGCTACAGATCAAAAACGAGAAGGAGAGGGTTCACCACAAGGTATCCCTACTGGGTCACTTTGTGACGTTAGAATTGTAAGGTTCTATCTCCATTTTGTCAAAATTGAGTTTTTTACATAATCTGATCCATTAGGTGTTTATTAATGCCTGTGTGGTGTTATTTTTAAAATGTTGGCATTTTTGAGTTAGTAATTCATAAAATACAAAGGTTCCATCTCACAAAACATAATGGAATGTAAAGACTTTGACGCTCAATATCTCTGTACTACCCGAAACGGAGATATAACCTTATAATTCTAAGATCACGCAGTGGCTATAACCCCGAGCCATCCCTCAACCCCTCAACCCAGTCAGGCTGATTTGTATTCACCTCAAAACGACACACGTCCAACCCTTGCTGTACCATCAAAAACATCTCTTTTATTTTACATTTACATTTACATTTTTGGGCCTTTAGCAGACGCCTTTATCCAAAGCGACTTACAATGAATACATTTGACTAAGTAAGTGAATCATCTATCCACCAGTCATAGCAGGAAAAAGAAATCTATGCTCAGGCCAGGGGCCATTGGCAGTCGTAGTGCTAGAAGAAGGAAGAATTGAATTGAATGCATTTATTTATTTATTTTGACAGTAGAGGGCAAGTAGATGTCTTAGGAGGTGACAGTTAAGGTGTAGCCTGAACAGATGGAGGTCTTCAGTCTACGGCGGAAGATAGGGGAGGGATTCTGCAGGCTCTACATTCTGTCTCATGCATACTGCACCCCCATTCTCAGTTGACCCCTGACCTTTCTGTCTGTACCCCGCTCCTCTGCTTCCCTCAGGACTCAGAGCGTCTCCAGTCCCGCAGTCAGGACCTGGAACACCAGCTGTCCAGTAAGGAGAGAGAGATGGACCAGCTCTTCCAGAAACAGAGAAGGGTGAGTGTTGCGGTGCTTTGTGGGTCTTGTAGTCTTTCTATCCTGTCATACTTGGGCCAGCACACATACCCACATGCACACCTGTTGGGGGTAGTGGTGGTCTAGTGGATAGTGGGTTGGACTGGTGATCGATCGGAAGGTTGTGAGTTCAAATCCCGCCTGAAAGCACACCACCACTAGTGTGTCCTTGAGTAAGGCACTTAGCCCTCAGTTACTCCAGGGGGGAAAGTCCCTGTAATTCGTAATTGTAAGTCGCTTTGGATTAAAAGCGTCTGCTAAATGGTGAATACACCTAACCAACTGCTTACTTACACACCTACTAAGTGTAGAGTAAATTCTAGATTCCTGAACAAGTCAAACCATTTTCATACCTTGCTGCAGTAAGGTAAATGTGACGACACACGTTTCAAGGTGAACCTACATAACAGTGCTGTATCGTACCAAGTTCATAAGCACCCGATACACCCAGTACAATGAACTACATTTCCCAAAGGCCCCAGGCGGTAAAACTGCATCCGCTCTGCACTTTTGCAATATTGAAATATTGAAATACAACTGTGAACATTTCAAACCTGCAAACTGCGACACTTTAAATGAATGTGCAATAATACCATGTGCAATATGACAACCCTTGTGTACATAAGGTTCAGAGATAGGAAATGTTAGGATATTTATAGCATAGCATAGAGTACAGCACAGTGTTGTATTTGTATAGTATAGTAGTATAGTATAGTGGATAGTGTATATATCATAAATCAAATTCAAATCAAATTTTATTTGTATAGCGCATTTCTTACAAGATGCAACTCAATGCGCTTCACACAATGAAAATGTTCAGTCAATCAGTCAATCAATCAATCAATACTGACAGAGCCGCGAGCAGGCAAAAGTAAAAAACCTGTATACTATGTAGCCAGGAAAAAATTCCCTTGCAGCCCTCTACCAATAGAGCGACTACTAGCCAGTTTGCTTACCAGTACCCAGCGGTCCCCCAGGGGAGGCCAGGACCACCGGCACAAAGCAAGCAAGCAAGGGCAAAAACCTGTACACCATGTATCCAGGAAAAATTCCTTGCATATTATCGGCGTACACACTGTCCATAAATTTTGTGTTATATTTGCATCGTTCTGCATCCAGTATGGTCACAGGTCCTGCCAAAAGAGAAACTTAAGCACAGTTATAATGCAACAACACAATAGAGACAGTAAGGATGACAGCAATACAACCTGATGGTGGTCCTGGTACACTCTTGTACCGGTTCCAGTACTGCTCTAGGTGCTATTTGGAGCTGACAGTGCCTCATCAGCACCCGGGTCCATTTTCCTGTCAATACAAATCTCAAAAACACGAGTATGGTGTAATGGCCTAGTGATCCTAGTTCTATAATGTCCAATGTCTCCCTTAGTATCAAAAGGCGACATTGAATAAGTAGGTTTTGAGGTCACGCTTAAAAATGTCCTGAGTTTTAGACAACCTCAGGCCCTCAGGTAGGGTGTTCCACAATCTAGGAGCATATATGCTAAAAGCTGATCCTCCAAATCTCTTTGTCCTAGCCTCTGGCACTATTAAAAGTTCCGTGCCACTAGACCGTAAGGGTCTAGCTGGTGTGTATCTTATGAGCATGTCCACCATGTAATTGGGTGCATCACAGTGAAGTGATTTATAAACTAGTAAAAGGATCTTGAAGTCTATTCTATGACTGACAGGGAGCCAGTGTAGTGATCTCAAGACAGGTGTGATGTGCGCTCTCCGTTTGGTCCTAGTAAGGACACGAGCAGCAGCATTTTGAACCATTTGTAGTCTATTTATCATTTTTTTGGGGAGACCTGTCAGGAGAGCATTACAGTAATCTAGCCTACTAGTAACAAACGCATGCATTAATTTTTCAGTGTCTGCCTGGGAGAGAAATGATTGTACCTTAGTGATGTTTCTTAGATGGTAGAAGGATGTTTTAATAGTGTTATTTATATGAGTTTCAAAATTTAGATCTGGGTCAATTATGACACCAAGATTCCTGGCCTGACACTTAGTGTTAAGAGCTAGTGTTTTCAAGTGTGCAGATAATTTCTCTCTCCCAGTTTTCTCGCCAATGATCAATACCTCTGTTTTTTCTTGATTGAGTTGGAGAAAGTTTTGTGTCATCCAAATATTAATATCGGCAATACAGTCTATCAGGTGGTCGATCATCTTGTAGTCGTTGGGAGTTACTGAGATATAAAGCTGAGTGTCGTCAGCATAGCTGTGGTAGTTAACGCTATGCTTCTTGATAACAGAACTGAGGGGTAGCATGTATAGGCTAAAAAGCAACGGTCCTAAAATGGACCCCTGGGGAACTCCACAGGTTGTGCTATAATTTTTTGACTTATGGTCACCAAGGGCTAAAAAGTAGTCACGGTCAGCCAGGTAAGTCCTGAACCAGTTTAAGACCGGACCTGAGAGGCCAACCCAGTTTTCAAGTCTCTCAATAAGTATGGAGTGGTCTACCGTATCAAAGGCTGCACTTAAGTCTAAGAGTACAAGAATCGAGAGTTTTTTCGAGTCTGCATTTATCCTAAGGTCATTAGTTACTTTAAGCAAAGCGGTTTCTGTGCTGTGGTATGATCGGAAACCTGACTGAAGTGGGTCATACCTATTATTTAGGACTAAGAATTCATGAAGCTGTCTATACGCTGCCTTTTCTAAAATTTTGCTTAGAAAAGTAAGATTGGATATTGGTCTACAGTTTTTTGGATCAGAAGGATCTAGGTTACTTTTCTTCAGGGTGGGTCTAACCAGGGCAGTTTTTAGCGCCGCAGGAAATATCCCTTTAAGTAGGGAGTGATTTACAATGCCTAGTATGTCATCAGACACAGATTCAAAAATGTCCTTAAAAAAGGTGGTAGGAATAGGGTCAAGAGGACACGTAGACGGTTTAAGCTGTGACACAATTTTACCTAGTGTTTCCGTACTAATCATGGTGAACATGCTCATATTCATGTTCTGTGGTGGCGGATCTGTGGTGCTACACAAACCTAGTCTTTCCTGAGTAATACACATTCTAATATTTGTTATCTTATCCCTGAAGTGGGCTGCAAATTCCTCGCATTTGGTGACAGAGGCTGCGCCGTCTAGAGTCCTAGGAGCAGGGTTTACAAGGCAATCAATTGTCGAGAACAAGACCCTGGGGTTATTCTTGTTTGTAGATATTATCTTTGAGAAGTGATTTTTCCTAGCATTTCGCATTGCCAAGTTAAAGGCAGATAGATGTTCTTTAAAAGTATTCTGATCAATCTGTAGTTTGCTCTTTCTCCATCTGCGCTCAGCTTTTCTACATGTTCTCTTTAAGAGATTTATTTCACTGTTTCGCCATGGTGCTCTCCTCTTGGCTCCAACCTTTTTTAGTTTGGTAGGTGCCAGGGAGTCTAGGGCCATTTTTACTTTATTGTTAAAGGTAATTACTAAGTCGTTTTCACATAACGTGGGAGTTGTGTGATTACTGTTCATTAAAGCTTTGAAATGTTCAGCCACTGCAGGGGTAAGATAACGTTTTTTAACAACACGTTCAGCATTGCTTTCAGCTTTATGTGTTACAATGGTAAAGAAAATACAGAAATGGTCAGAGAGGGCCAGGTCGCTGATACCTGATATTGAGACCTCAAGACCCTTTGTAATCACAAGATCAAGGGTATGGCCATGATTGTGGGTGGGTTCATTGACATGTTGGACAAAATCCATGGATTCCAAGAGGTCAATAAATTCCCTAGCCCTCAAGTCAGCCTCATTATCAACATGAAAGTTAAAATCACCAGTGATAATAATCCTATCATAGTTGGGATGGATAATGGATAGGAACTCAGAGAAGTCAGGTAGGAAGGTAGGGGCTGGTTTCGGCGGCCTGTATACAGTTACCGTAAGAATAGGTGGTTGGCATGCCATAACTGTGGCATGATATTCAAAGGAGGAGAATATATCAAAGGATATGCTCCTGCAGTTTAGGTTATTTGAAGCTATGGTAGCTGTTCCTCCCCCCTTTTTTCCATTTCTGATTGATTGGAAAAAACTGTAGTTGGGGGGAGATGCCTCAATAAGGGCTGCTGCTCCATTTGTATCTAGCCAGGTTTCTGTGAGTAGCATGCAGTCGAGTTTTCTATCACAAATGAGCTCATTTATGATAAATGTTTTTTTGTTAGATAGGGACCTGATATTCAAAATTGCCATGGAGATGTCATTTTGACACTGGGGCTGACTCGTGGGCATACTTAATGAAATGGGTAATAGATTTCTCAAATTTGCGCCATGTATTGCCTTATTTGTGGTGGAGGGAGTCCGATGGGAGACAATAGTCTGGATGGCATGTTTGGTGTTAGAGGAATGGATCGGACTCATCCCACATCAGCGTTGACAGGGCACCGGCCAATGACATCGGACAGCGAGGTCCATGGACATCGACAGCAGGCGGGCACCATACCTGTTTGGGTGAAATCTATCTCTCGCAAACAGCTCACTACGGTTAAAGAACGTGGTGAAATTGTCTATAAATGGGATTTGCATAAGACAGCAGTATCCCTGTAGCCAAAGGTGAAGACTTCGAATTCTACTGTATTTGGTGTCGCCATACCTGGGACTCGGGAAGGGGCCCGAGATGATGCAGGTCTTACCTGTGCCCCTGACGGTGGCGATGAGGGCTCGGAAGTCGACCTTCAGCTCCTCCGACCTCTCCCGTCCGATGTCGTTGGCACCCACGTGGACGATGACGGAGGTGACCTGGGGGGGGGCATCCTTCACCAGCATCGGGACTGCCATGGCGATGTCCCTCACCTTGGCACCTGGGATGCAGTGGGTTTTGGCCTTCGGGACTACAACATGGCGGACCATGGACGAGCCTATTACAAGCACAGAGGGGGGGGGGGGGGGGGAGAAGAGCGGGTGCGGGGGGGGGAGGAGACGCGAACTGTAGTCTCCTCTGCCGGTGGCGTGATGGACCTGTAGGGGGCCCAGGGTGGGAGAGGGGGAGAGAGGAGAGGGGGGGCGTGTGGTCTCTGGGGCGGGGGCGGGGCCAGGCATGTGGTCTCTGGGGCGGGGGTGGTGACAGGCGTGTGGTCTCTAGGGGCGGGGGCGGGGCCAGGTGTGTGGTCTCTAGGGGCGGGGGCGGGGCCAGGCGTGTGGTCTCTAGGGGCGGGGGCGGGGCCAGGCGTGTGGTCTCTAGGGGCGGGGGGGGGGGCCAGGCGTGTGGTCTCTAGGGGCGGGGGCGGGGCCAGGCGTGTGGTCTCTGGGGGTGGGGGTGCAGGCCCTGGCTCTCTTCGGCTTCGGTGTGGACTGGTGGCTCTGCAGCGCCTCGAAGCTGTTCCGCAGCAGGAGGGCCTCATGGGGGTTGGCGCCAGAGGAGTCGTGGGTACGACTCCTCTTCCTGACGGTGATCCAAGTCTCTGGTGATATAGGGGCAGTGTGAGTTACACCTGGAATTGGGCTTACAGGTGGAGACTTTGATGTTGATATAGCCTTTATTTATGTAAACCAGCTCTTTTCCCCTCTTGTTTTTAGTAATTCTTTTTTTTTTCTCCAAGCACCAGGGGAGCCCCCCCTCCTAAATTTCGTTGTATGGTACCTGTACTGTATTAATGACAATAAAGACCATTCATTCATTCATTCATTCATTCATTCATTGTTTCAACAGTACTGCAGCAAATGTTTTTACTGGCCTGCAGCACAGCATGACATTTTAAGGACCGATACCACACTGTTCCACACTGTCCACAGCCTGACTGTAGAAGCCTCTAGGCACAGAGGGAGGTCGACACAGAGGACTGGGGGAGAAGCGAGCGTTTTTATTGCTGTACACAGCTCAGCACGTCACTGACGTGGCTGGCGGAATTGTATGAGCAAAATAATAAACACAATAAATAATAGCACGCCCTTTCGGGACTCGGTTCGCTCGCTAGCTCAGTACGGTCTCGTTCTCCTCAGCAAGTACTCGCTCTCCTGGCACGTACTCTCTCTCTCCCATTCACTGCCAGGGGGAACAAACACACACAGGTTTAAAAAGACCGGCTGGATGCTGGCTGATTACTGATACCTGTCCGTAAACAGCCCCGACACCCACCTTCCACCTTCCACCGACAGTCTGGCTCCCTCTGCAGGCCAGAACGCGCCATTGCTCCCCACACTGACATAACTCACCTTCTTCCTGTCTGGTGCCGTTCCTGTGTCGGCGTGCGTCTGTCTCTCTGTAGTGTCTGTCTCTCTGTAGTGTAATGTCTGTCTCTCTGTAGTGTAATGTATGTCTCTCTGTAGTGTAATGTGTCTCTCTGTAGTGTAATGTGTCTCTCTGTAGTGTAATGTCCGTCTCTCTGTAGTGTCTGTCTCTCTGTA
This sequence comes from Nansenia antarctica, assembly GCF_963989245.1. Lineage (NCBI taxonomy): Eukaryota > Metazoa > Chordata > Actinopteri > Argentiniformes > Microstomatidae > Nansenia > Nansenia antarctica. The sequence continues at coordinate 30,534,058 of NC_137678.1, read as the reverse complement.
GTGTAATGTCTGTCTCTCTGTAGTGTAATGTCTGTCTCTCTGTAGTGTAATGTCTGTCTCTCTGTAGTGTAATGTGTCTCTCTGTAGTGTAATGTGTCTCTCTGTAGTGTAATGTCCGTCTCTCTGTAGTGTCTGTCTCTCTGTAGTGTAATGTCTGTCTCTCTGTAGTGTAATGTCTGTCTCTCTGTAGTGTCTGTCTCTCTGTAAGGCAAGGCAAGGCAAGTTTATTTGTATAGCACATTTCATACAACAGGGGCAATTCAAAGTGCTTTACATGCATTATTTAAAAATACAGCAAGAGGAGCATAAGAAAATAAAAATTACAATGAATAAAAGCAAATATAAGAAGTAAATAGATAAAACATTTAAAAAGACAATAGTTAATGGAAAAAAGACATTGATAGAAGTGTTTGTGTTTAATCATAACTGGTGCAAAACATGAAGGTTTTTAGCTTAGATTTAAATATTTTAAGGGTTTGGGCCTGTTTGATTTCTTCAGGGAGTTTGTTCCAGGAGCATGCAGCAGCGTGACTGAAAGCTGCTGCACCGTGTTTTGTTTTTACTCTTGGAATTATTAGCTGATTTGTCTCAGCTGACCTTAGGGACCTTGCGGGAATATAGGGTGGGAGGAGATCTGATATGTATTTTGGTCCAAGACCATTTTGTGATTTGTATGTAATTAGGAGGATTTTGAATTCAATTCTCTGTGAGACTGGTAGCCAGTGCAGGGATCTCAGGATTGGTGTAATGTGTTCAAATTTCTCTCATTCTTGTTATGTTTTTCAGGTGATAGTAGGCTGATTTAGTTATTGAGTTTATGTGGCTGTTGAAGTTTAGATCGGAGTCTAGAATTACACCAAGATTTCTGACCTGTTTTTTACTGTGAAGAGAGAGAGAATCAAGTTTTGCACTGACTTTCGATCTTTTGTCAGGTGCACCGAATACAATTATCTCTGTTTTGTCCTTGTTTAGTTGGAGGAAGTTTTGTGTCATCCAGGCGTTTATTTGCTCAATGCAATTACAGAGATTGTCAATGGGACTATAGTCGTTCGGTGAGAGGGCTATGTAGATTTGAGTGTCATCCGCATAGTTGTGGTAGGCAATTTTGTTCTTTTTTATGATGTGTCCCAATGGAAGCATGTAGAGATTGAATAGAAGGGGGCCAAGGATTGACCCTTGGGGAACCCCACATGTCATTTTAATTTGGTCAGATACAAAGTTGCCAATGGAGACATACAGTAGTAGCTTCTGTCCTGTAGGTAGGATCTAAACCAGTTTAGGGCAGTGCCGAAAGTCCTACCCAGGTTTTTAGTCTATCTATTAGAATGTCATGGTCTACAGTGTCAAAGGCAGCACTAAGATCTAGTAGTACCAAAACTGAGATTCTTCCGGAGTCTGTGTTTACGCGAATGTCATTAAGGACCTTAATAAGGGCCGTTTCAGTGCTATGTAGGGGGCGAAAGCCAGATTGAAAGTCATCAAAGAGATCATTTAGGGTCAAATAATTGCTAAGTTGTTCGTGGGCAACCATTTCAATAATTGTTCCTGTACAGGGAAGGTTTGATATGGGTCTGTAGTTGTTTAGTACAAATGGGTCTAGGCCGTTCTTTTTTAGTAGAGGCTTAATAACTGCAGTTTTCAGGGCTTCAGGGAAGATTCCTGATGAAAGGGAGGTGTTAATTATTTGTATTAGTTCGCCTGCCATGCAGCTAAATATGTTTTTTAAAAAGCTTGTTGGCAGGACATCAAGGGCACAGGTGGATGGTTTAAGACGTGACATGATTTTATCTAGGGTCTTGTAATCAATGGTGTTAAATTGTGACATGGTTGTTATGTCCACCCTATTTGGGGTTGTTAATGGGGACATGTTTTTCATGCCTGACACAGAAGACCTAATGCCTTGTCTAATGGTTTCTATTTTATTGTTAAAAAAGGATGCAAGCTCATTGCATTTACTAGTTGAGTGAAATTCCTGAGCAATGGGTGTTGGGGGATTTGTTAGTCTGTCAACAGTTCTGAAAAGGATGCGGGCATTATTGATGTTATTGTTTATGATCTTAGAGAAAAATGATTGCCTGGCACTTCTTATTTCTAAGTTATAGTTCTGAAGATTCTCTTTAAAGATATCATAGTGGACTTGAAGGTTTGTTTTTCTCCATCTGCGCTCTGCTTTACGACATTCTCTTTTTTGGGTCTTTACGGATGGGGCAGTTCTCCAGGGAGCTTTTTGCTTACCAGAGATGCATTTGGATCTAATGGGTGCAATATCATCAATGGTTTTTGTGATTTTTAAGTTGAAATCGTGTAGAAGGTCATTTACTGAGGTTGGAATATAAGTTTTTTTGGGG
>NC_137678.1:30441710-30526710 GCF_963989245.1 Nansenia antarctica | reverse complement strand
AGATAAAGTATACCACAATCCCTCTTCATGCTGATGTTATGTCAGGGTTTGGCCACAAGGTGGTACTCTTGTCTGCAGATGTGATTCTGCAGTAAAAGTTTAATTGGTTCCTGGTTGTCCTGGTAACTGTAACGACTGTGTGTGCTATCATTTAGCTCACATTAAGATGGGATCAATCAATCTGGAACAATCTAGAGCAGGGGTCTTCAACCTTTTTCAACCCAAGGACCCCTTGGATGAGAGACAAACAGAACAGGGACCCCCACATGTAATATATATATATATATATATATATATATATATATATATATATATATATAAGCCTATAATAACTTTTATATTTACTTCATTCACCTTTTATTTCACCATATTAACCTATTTATATACTGGGTTATTAGCCTATATGTGTTTATGATTGATAAAACGTTCATGCATAATTATGATTGGTTAGTATTATTATTATTATTATTATTATTGTTTTTGTTGTTGTTGTTGTTCTTGATGAGGCTTATATTTTCTATTATTATTATTTTTCAACAATGAAACTTTTAGCTTCAGGAAGCAAGGTATGCCTACCTCCTGGGTGGAGGTTGTCAGGCAGAGCATCATGTCATCCTCAGGCTGCAGTCTGGAACTGTATTTGCTCTTCAGGTAGGTGAGGGAGGAGAATCCTCTTTCACAAAGATAAGTTGTTGCAAAAGGCAAGAGGCTCACCATGGCCTTTGCTGTCAGTTGGGGGAAGTATTTCTGGCAATGGATCCAGAACTGGGTGAGGGGCTGTGACTCGTACACATTCTTGTGTGTACTGTCTATCAGCTGATCTTCCTCAGCGGCTGTCAGGTTTGAGCCGTCGGATGCATTGTCTTTGAATGATAACCGTATCCATGTCTTGTGCTTTCTCCAAGACTCAGTCTCAGAAAAGTACTTCTCAAATTGACTTTCGAGTGCCTCCAAGTGATCAACAATTGCGCATTTCACATCAGGCGAGGGCGCATTGAAATGCGCAGCCAGCTCCGCGCGGTTTTGGCCAACCAGAATCTCGAGGATAGCTGTGCGTAATTCAAAGACGCGCGCCAATACTGATCCACGGGAAAGCCATCTGACCTCGGAATGGTAATGGAGCGCGTTGTGTTCCTCTCCTATAGCGGCGCATAGAGAAGCAAAGAGGCGGGTTTGTTATTATCAAACTAGTAACTAAATTAGTAACGTTATGCTAGTTATTAATTAACGTTAATTTCGCAATGAAGACCGAACTGCAGCGTTTTAGCCAACACCTAGCTTGCTAGACAGGTGTGTTTTTTTTCCAGCTGACGTTATGTTAGACTCTAGAATCATGGGCATCATTTATTTTGTAAATTGTTTTTGTCAGAAGTAGCTTATTATTGCCTATTAATGCTTGTACCTTACTCAATATCATTTTTGTTATATATTTTAATTCTCACTGATTATTTTGGTGAAAGTTGTCAATTATTATGACAGAAATTGGCGGACCCCCTGCAGTACCTCTGCGGACCCCCTAGGGGTCGCGGACCCCCGGTTGAAGACCACTGATCTAGAGTACAGTACAGCTCGTTGTTCTGGTGCCGTTCTGACAATTTAAAACATATTTTGACAACCTCAAATATGTCTCCCTTGTAAAAGAGACCGTGATTGATCTCAATGGGACACCCTGCTAAAATAAAGGTTAAATGCAGGGTTCGAGTAATAAGCTGAGCTTTGTGGGGGTCTCCAAAATAACAGTGCGAAATGTTCTCATGCACGCGCGCAAATCATGCCCACAGAGCGATGGGACTTAGAAGTTTTAATTAGCCATAGGCTACTCATTTCACCACATCAACAGCACCACATGAAACAACAGCTATAAACGATAGTCACGGGTATCTCGGCCAATCATTTTGTTGTTTTTGCTGTACAGTCCATTCACTTTCCCTGTTAGCACGACACATTGTCCACATCTCCATTTCCAGTGACATCGCACCTGACATAAATAATCATGTATGCTCGTCCATGGATTGTGCTTTCATCTAATGTTATGCTACTGTCTACGGGAATCAAGTGATTTGACATTAGAAATTAATTTGTTTTTCATCTCTTGTGCAATGTGCTTTACAATCTGGGCACATGAATGATCGGATTGGTGAGTAGGGCCGACTGTATCGGTATCCTTTCTTTAGCGTCAGTATAGGCTGCCCTGAACGAACTAGCTAGTCTGTCTCCTTATACATACTGGAGGTGAGTTCTGCTACTTTCTTCGGAAGCACTTGCTTTTGTTTGAGCTCTGCTCTTTCAACAGTTTCAACGTTAGGTGTCATAACAGGTGCAGCTGAATTCAAGTTTGGTTTCTTGGATGAAAACCCGAAACTTTCCAGGCTTGTCGACTCGGTCGGCAGCAGTGGCCTTTTTTTGGGCGGCATGATAGCTAGCTACTGAATGTTTTCTTCTCAATAATCGTGTTTTCACGTTCGCAAGCTCTCAACGATCATATTCTGATGTTGCACAATATTCTACTGCGCCCCATAGTGTCTTGGTGGTAAAGTGCAGGCAGTCAAAGACATTTTTGATCAAATAATGGTTGTGGTAATGTATTATTAGCGACCCCCACAGATGTATGATTTTACTGCTTTCATGGGAGCTCAGACCTTCCTTATGGGAGCTCAGCTCCCATTGGCTCCCACATAACTCGAACACTGGTTAAATGACATAAAACTAAATTATCTGAAGAGTTGTTTGGACACAGCAGTTGCAGGAATGTAAAGACTCAGTCCTATTGTATGCTGATGTGGGTGATACAATCTGGCTTCTTATCTTACAGAAGTTTAACTATTTAAGTTGGAAGATCCTGAACCAACCCTTTAAGTACATTGTACATTTTTCATTAATGTCTGTGTAATATTATAAAGATTCATTTCACAGACAGATTAGTTGGTTTATTTGAATCACTTACTTATCTTACATTATAAAACAGAAGATTTTTTTGTTGGTTTAATCAAAGTGAGCCATTATCTTATGTATTTCATTTGACTTGTGTTTTACCACATCAGTCAGTTAAGAGCAAATTCACCTAATGATCATTGTCATCACAATTCATGCTGTATTTGATACACTGGTGATGATACATCAGAAAATACAATTTTGCCTCCTGCCGTATATCCAAGTTGAATAATGAACACGAGCCACAGAACACTGTAGATACACAGTGGAGTTTTGGCTGGTCAGTGAGTGGTCAAGGCCTCGACACACTTATCATTCATTTATTCACCTACATGTTAGATAGAGCGATCGATAGACAATGAAGACCAACATGTTTCAGATTAGTTTATTTGGTAGGAGACTTGAGTCCAAGGTGCAGTCAAGTCAAATTACCAGTTGCTGCTGCAATTAAATCTTTTTTCAAAAAACAACTCCCAATTCAATATTCCTCCATAACAATTCACCAGCCCTATTGAAAGGCAGCTGAAAGCCAGAATGTGGGGGCAACTACACCAAGCTTTGTTGTTGATCTATGATAACGAAGATGATAACTTATACATACCATCAATATACTGTATGTCTTACACATACCCCCATCAATATTGAGACTTGTGCTTTTTTGGACCAAAACAGTGTTTGTAATCATAAATTAAATATTGCTACTGATCATTCCTTGATCGCTACTGAATAAACAGTCATTTCCACCATAAGAAAGCTTGAATTGTATCGTGCACCTTTACATTACAATGATTCTAATGTATTATTATGATTTGTGTCATAAATAGTGAACTATCATTTTATTAGGCAAATAGTTTGACCTAATGTTACCCTCTATTTTGCCATCATTGCAATACACAACATCTTCTCTTTTCTTTTATTCTTCAGGTCATCACCCACAGGTTCCTCTAATATCAAATATTTTAATTTGCATATTTTGAACCCCGCTGTGCATCTGGGGACAGAAAGGCTGACAAGACTTTAGTTAATGACCTTGGAATATTCACATTTTGATAGTAGTTCATCAATAAGGGGACCCAGTCAACATGAAGAAAGCTCTTACCGAAATGATACCAGACTTACTTAACAAAAGATCAGAATTAGCAAAAGACTAGCAAATTGCCTTATTTTTACATCATATTCCTCTTTATTTACCACTCTGTTTTTCAAATAGATCTGAGATGCACTTGTACATCAGGCTCATACGTGTGTGTTTGCTACATGCTTTTGCCATTACTTATCAGCATCATATCTGCGATTATACTTTACAGTAAAGAGTTAAAATAATGCTGTAAAGATTGTTGCCAAGGGGCTCAAGATCAGGTGGAGAATGGAGACCAAGGGGCTCAAGATCAGGTGGAGAATGGAGACCAAGTGGCTGAAATACAGACGCCCAATGGAGGCCGAAAGGCTGAAACGCAGACGGGCTGTAAACGTTGCTGTTCTATAAATGTTGCTGTTCTATAGTTGCATACCTTAGCACGGTACTATGTGCACCATTGCTTTGGGTGGCGTCTGTGCTGATCGATGGGGATTGGTACCTGTGCTGCAGATATAACCCTCCTCCAGACCAAGCAAAGCTTCCCTGCATGAACAAGAGTGACCTCACCCTTGATGAACAATTGACTATTTATGAGATCAAGAATTACTCATCTGTAAGTATTATTTCATGATTAATTTGCTTTGCTTTAGCTTTTGATGTTAAATGTATTGATCGTATTAACCCGAACATTGATTGTTTGTTTTTTCAGATCTCTGGATTGTGGGTGGTTTTTGTTATTGCTTCACTAATACTCATTGGAACCTGCCTCTCTGAAAAAAATCAAGCAACAAACAGAACAGGTACTGAAGGTTCAAATGAATCCATCCTTTGAATTTACATCCGCTTCATAATAATGTCTAGCTTTTAATTAGCACAATGGCAAAAGGGCGCCTCAGAAATAGTTATATGTGACACGGTTTCATTAAAAGGTCCGCATCTCGGCAATTGTGAAAGCTCGCAATCGAGCCAAACAAGTCTTGTTGTGAAAAAAATGGTTTTCCGGTTTTTGGCATAGGACCAAAATTGAAGCGATGAAGAACCCACTCGATATCATATCCAACAGTTTTACATTCATTAAATACCTACATTTAGTTAGCAAAGTCGGGTGGGGGGGTATTAGTGTGGCAGTGTGTGTAGCCACGCCCACCCCAGCTGTATGTAAGGAGCCATGTGCGTGTGGAGCTGTTTGTTGACAAGTTTACAAGATGGAGGCTGAAGCTCTCGCTAATGCTATCAACAGAATTTCATAAGCAGGCAGAAATGTCGACAGTGGGCAATTAATGAACTCCTTAATATTGGACTATACATAATGCAGGGCTCTCAAGTTTTGAACAGAGTTCAGAGTGAGATTTTGGCGGCGGCGGGGGGGACGTTCTTTGGCTTGATGTCCCTTGCCTTCCACATGCCTGCTTATGTCCCTCACGCCTTGATGGGCACAGGAGCTTTCTTGTCTGCAGACTGAGCACCAGTAGAAGGAGCTGGTGGTTCCCATGGTGATGAATGGCCATCGAGTTGACCACTCCTTCTGAAAGGAACACCTATAGGTGGCTGCTCCACTTAATCCCCTTTTCCCTGACATCTTTGAAATAGACAAATGCAATAATTAATACTATGCATAAAATATAAGGAAATAGCCTAGTAGGCCAAAGGTTTTCACAATGGAGAGGTTGTGCCAGGGGTGGGAAAGGAAAAACAAAAAATATTCCAAATGATTATTATGGGTATTGTTATAAAAGTATTATGCAGTGTTGAAGAAGAGGTTTGCCTGCCTCTGGTTCCAGTATAGGCTACTACTCCGCTACTGCATCTCAAAGCTCACAGTATCGTGAGTGAGTCAGTTACCTCAGTCAGGCTCTCTCTCAGCGCGCGTTATCGTGGTAACGAGAAACTCGCGCGGAAATTATGAGATGTGTAAAAGTATTTTCGGTTCATTATGAAACTGTGGCGGGACCAATTAGACTGGCAGGCCGCCACAGTCTAGATAATTAATGGGAAACATTGGCTGTGCTTTTGTAGTAACTCGTTACTGCCCAACACTGGCAGGGATTCAACCGGTTAGCTAGGCTAGTTCACATACTCTGGTCAAACTGTTAGTTAACATACCAGCTGCCTGGACACATATATTCCCCAGCAACGGAAATCAATGATGAGATGACTTACTGTACTCATAGGATATAGTCTTCTCCCACGTCGACCGGTCTGTAGCCACTTCGAGATGTGAATGATCAATTCAAATAATCTGTCCTCTTCTGTGTAGCGAGCATCTGAATCAATAGCTCCAGTCAGCCCGTGTCGTTGGAATCAGAACGTTGTTTGTTGTAGCGGGGATATCAACATTTTACCCGGATACAGCAATGCTATTATTTTCTGATTGGCTGTTCGGTAGCTATATATTTTTATTTGATTAGCTGGTGCGTGGCATTCTGCGCAACTTGGTGGGCGCCCCAGGTAATTTCTCTGCGTGAGAAATACAAGGTGTGGCGTGTGAGCGTGTGAACGGGTTGAAATGCGTGTGTCTCACGCCCAATGCGTGAGACTTGAGAGCCCTGCGTTATGTATAGTCCAATATGAAGGAGTTCATTAATTGCCCACTGTCGATATTTCTAGCGGCTTCATAAATTCGGTTTATAGCATTAGCTAGAGCATCCGCATCCATCTTGTAAATTTGTCAACAGGTCCAGGTGGCTACTTAAATACAGCTGGAGTGGGCGTGGCTACACACACTGCCACAATAATACGAATAATACCCCCCACCCGACTTTGCTAACTAAATGTAGGTATTTAGTGAATGTAAAACTGTTGGATATGATATCGAGTGGGTTCTTCATCGCTTAGTTTGTCGTCCTATGCCAAAAACCGGAAAAACGAATTTGTTCACAACAAGACTTGTTTGGCTCGATTGCGAGCTTTCACAATGGCCGAGATGGGGACCTATTAATCAAAACCTGTCACATATTTTCGATTCTGATGGGGCAAGACTGATGAACAAAGCTCGTTAGGTATTCAAGTTATAATCCTCAAGATACAATGACTATAGTGTGTAAAATAGAGTATAGAGTGTAACAAAACGAGCGAGAGAGAGCTTTCAGAAGGCTGTGAGAATATCTTGATCCTTATTCCGTATTCAAACATGAGCATTTTGTAATGCTCTGCGGTATAGAATGATATGCTGTAGTTTGGAATAAACATTCTGCTTCACCAAAGAGTGTAGTAATGTTGTCACTTGTCAGCTCTCGTCATCCCATTTCTATTTTCAACCCTCTGGGTATTTCCCTGATGGCCCAGATCTGATCAGATCAGGGATGGGATGACAACCAACCAGCACACTTCGGTTTTAGAACGCGTCTTGCTCTTCTTGCTCTACCGTACAGTCTTTCTCACCGTCGAACGTTGTCTGTGCTTCTGTGTTGCTCAGAACGGCACGCTCTACCACGTCATGACCCAGAAGTGTGTCCAGGCGGTCGACAAGACTGACAACGGCAGCCCTGCACCTGCTCTACGGCCCTGCTCTGACTCCCCCCACCATAAGTGGTTCTTTGAGGAGAGAACGTAGTGTGGTGATGGTTGAGGGAGGCAAACCAAAAACCTCAATCCCCCCCCCCCCCAGCAACCACCAAAATGGTAATAATCCTCATTGTGTCCTTCTGCTGAGGAGACGGGCACTTGAGGAGAGACCGAGAACTGAGAACGCACGTTTGGGGTGTTGCTGGACAGCTTTTTGAGTGTAATATTAACATATCTACTCCTCGTCCTTGGTTTTTTTTTTGGGGGGGGGGGTGTTATTTGTTTTTGTAGCATTTTGGGAAACTGTGGACATTGGAATGGACTGGTGTTCTTCTGATATCATTTTACATCCAGGATCGGGTGAGAATAAGGACAACAGGACTATCTTAACTGCTGGAGAAAAAAAAAAAAAACATTCATTTGGGCTGTATCCACTGGAGGTTCATTGCACCACATGCACACGATCTGTTCATCTGACTGAGACCAGCTCCTGCCTGTATTTTCATAATAGATGCCTCTCTCTCACCCATAACCACTTAGTGTCAGATATTTTTTTATTTTTGGGGGGCATTGCAGTGGTGTTGAGGTACTTTATGTGGCTCTACAGCTGAATAGTTTCATTGTTTCTTTATGTCAGACTCACCTTCTGGGAGCCAAAGCTTCCATCTTGTTTGTTGATTCTTCCCCTCAACCATGTTCTCATTTTTGGGGATATGAATCGCTGTCTAAATGTTCAGGTATTTTGAGAACATGTAAGGTCTTTGTTTTATATATGTTCTACGTCCTAATATGGCATTTACCGGTAATATGACCTGCAACCTAACCCTTAACTACTGATAATGGGTGTAAGTCCTATCCATTATCCATCCCAATTATGATAGGATTATTATCACTGGAGATTTTAATTTTCATGTTGATAATGAGGCTGACTTGAGGGCTAGGGATTTTATTGACCTCTTGAAATCTATGGATTTTTTGGTCGCCCCGCCCACCACCGGTAACATGGCAGCATAGACAAACTCGGCGTCCACTCTCCTTAAAACTTTTGAAATTCTATGGCTGTATGAAAGCAGATTGCTATTATTTTTTCATGCAAAGCAAATAGGCTAACCTACATATGTTTTTTTTCACTCGATTGTCTTAAGTAAATGCGAAAAACGAGACAAACTGAGGCTGCTAAGAAAGACATGACAGCTCAGCTACACAAAGAACTGGGCGAGGAGAATGCATCCTTGGCTAATGTCATAGAAGCGTCAATGGCAAGATATTTCAAAGAAGCTGATGATAAATCTGAAGCCCGTTTCAATAGACTTGAGAAACGATTAGACACTATGCATTTGACTTTGTCACGGCATACGGAGGATATCAGAAATATTCGCTCAGAAACTAAAAACACACAGGAGCGCATTTCAAATGTTGAAAAGTCATCTGCCTACAAACATGCGAGGCTAAACTAGTCGAGATGGAAGACAGATCACGCAGGGACAACCTAATTATTTTCAATCTTAAAGAGGGAGCTGAAGGCTCAAATGCCCTTTCTTACCTGAATGAGAATATCCTGACATGGTTCCCTATCTTCAAATCTGCACCGCCAGAGCTGATGAGAAGCCACCGTTTTGGGCGTCCACCAAGCCTAGGCTCGGGCAAAGTGCGCCCGCTAATCATCAAGTGCCTCCGCTACACAGACAGGGACCGCCTGCTAGGTGAGGCTCGGAAGAAGCTACCGGAGGTCGATGGCATCCAGCTGAAGTTTGCTGCGGATTACAGCGAGACTACAACAAAACGTCGGAAGCCCTGCTATAAAGTGATGTATGAGGCCCGCACCAAAGGGTTTATGGCTTTTCTTCTCTACCCAGCTACAATCAAGCTCTCCCAGGGAAACAACATCTTCACCTTCCAGGAGCTGGGTGAGGCTGAACAGTTTATCCTAGAACAGTGAATACGATGCCTGGACTGAGCTAGATACTATTTCTCCTTCTACAGGTTTATTCTCTCTCATTCTTCTTCTCCTCCTCCTCTGTGCTAACTACGCTATACGCTCCAAATTGATGGACAAGAACATTTTGAATAATGAGTTGAAACTTTTTTACTTTACTTTTCTCTTTCTGTATAAATGCTATTTATGTTAATGAAGGAAACTTTTGATTTATTTAACTTAGGCTATTCTCTCATTGGCTGTTATGTTCTGATTTAAAGGTTCTGATTTAAAGGTTCACTTAGATGAATCACAGGGCTCTTAGCCTACTGTAGGGCTTGTTCCATGGCCAGCGTAACATTTATTTTTGAATGGAGAGTGGAGGAGCTATGCCTGTTTCATGTCTACCGGACAATATAGGCTATAGTTAGGTAACGTTAGTATGATATCGTTCCTTCAGATATCATTAAGGTGTGGGTTAAGGTCTACTAGTAATAGTGGGTTAGGCGCGCGTCTGGTTTGGGAAGACGCATCAGCAGTGGTGGGTTGGGTAATGGGTATGGGTTTGTTTATTATGTTTGAGTGATGTTGTTTTTTTTGTTTGTTTGTTTTTTAGTTTTTTAGTTTCTTGTTTTGTATTGTCTTGTCTATAGCTTGGTCACCTTCTCAATGTACCCTTTACAATGTACCTACTTATGTTATAAACCATGCCTATGATCCCTCCTAATGTATCACAACAGATTGGAGGAGTGGTCAAGTTTTCCAGTTGGAACTGTAAAGGCATAAATCAACCAATTAAACGTAGCAAAGTACTTGGGCATCTTCAGCATTTGGGAGTTCATATTGCTTTCCTTCAGGAAACTCACCTTAAATCACCTGATCATACCAAGCTTCGGGGGAGATGGGTGGGACAAGTGTATCATTCATAATTTCAAAGCAGATCCAGAGGTGTGGCAATTCTAATTCATAAGTCTGTTAATTTCATTTGTTCTGGTGTCTTCTCTGACCCCAATGGTAGATCTGTGCTTGTAACTGGGAAACTGTATGGCACCCCGGTGATCATGCTTAATATTTATGGCCCCAACTGGGATAATAATGGATTTTTTAGATCAGTGTTTTCCTCGATACCTGACTTGTCCACACACCATCTTATTGTAGGGGGGGATTTTAATTGTTGGCTTAATCCATCATTAGATCGCTCATCTACCAAAACTACAACACCTTCAAATTCCTCTAAAACCATCAAATCCTTCATGGATGAGTTTTCACTCTCAGATCCTTGGCGTTTTCATAATCCAACTGATAGAGCATACTCTTTTTTTTCTCATGTCCACCATACGTTTACACGTATTGATTATTTCCTGATTGATAATCGCCTCATTCAATCTGTACTATCCTGTACATATGATACTATTGTTATATCAGATCATGCCCCAGTTTTAATGGATTTACAAATTAAGGGATGTGACAACACCCGCCCACCTTGGTGTCTGAATACTGGCCTATTATCAAATGAAGACTTTGTTGTCTTTCTTTCCAAGCAGATAGATTTTTTTATGGACACTAATAAGACGCCAGGGATCTCGGCTTCTTTACTGTGGGAAACATTGAAGGCATATCTGAGGGGAGAGATCATTTCTTATAGTGCGCATGAAACAAAAACTAGGAGGAAGAGATTGCTAAATCTTACTACACAGATCACACAGATCGACAAAGTGTACTCTGTCACTCCATCGCCAGACTTATATATATCTTGTTACAAGCAAAATATGATCTTCTTTCTACCACCCAAACTGAAGAACTGTTATTGAAATCTAGAAGCAGTTACTATGAATACGGAGACAAAACAAACAAACTACTAGCTCACCAATTAAGACAGATATCGGCGTCACATTTGATCCCACAAATCCAAATTCCGACAGGTATAACCACAGATCCGCAACAAATTAATGATCAATTTAAGCAATTTTATACCTCACTTTATACTGCTGAGCAACCTAATGATCCCTCTACCTTTAACACTTTCTTTGACCCACTTGACATTCCCACGGTTGATTCTGACTTGGCTAAGAAACTAGATGAGCCTATCACTATAGAGGAACTTGGGAGAGCCGCTCATGCCATGCAGGCAGGTAAATGCCCAGGCCCTGATGGCTATCCTATTGAATTCTATAGCAAATTCTTTGATAAACTGGCCCCAACCCTTATGGATATGTATAATGAGTCATTTCAACATCTCAAATTGCCACACACACTTACTCAGGCCTCAATTTCTTTAATCCTGAAAAAAAACAAGGACCCTCTTTTATGTGGGAGCTACCGCCCTATAAGTTTATTGTCAGTAGACCTGAAACTTCTCTCTAAATTATTAGCTATGCGTTTAGAACCTGTTTTACCCTCTATCATCTCCCCTGACCAGACCGGTTTTATACAAAACAGATACTCATTTTCCAATATTAGGCGTCTTCTAAATGTCATGTATAACCCCTCCACTTCATCAATGTCAGAAGCTGTGATCTCGCTCGACGCCGAGAAGGCCTTCGACCGGGTCGAGTGGGGCTACCTTTTCCACACTCTGGAGAAGTTCGGCTTGGGTAGAACTTTTATTAGCTGGGTGAAATTACTTTATACATCCCCCACAGCCTCAGTCAGAACCAACCACACCTATTCTGAATACTTTCCCCTTTTTCGCTCCACTCGTCAAGGCTGCAACTTGAGCCCATTACTATTTGCCATTGCAATCGAACCATTGGCCATTGCTCTCAGATCGAACCCTCGCATAACTGGGATTAGTAGATTCGGTGTTGAACAGAAGACTTCTATGTACGCAGATGATTTGCTCTTATATGTTTCTAATTTATCAACCACCACTCCAGCTACCCTTGACACACTTAACTCATTTGGTAAAATATCTTGCTATAAACTTAATCTGGACAAAAGCGAGCTGTTCCCTATAAATGCAGAAGCCCGTAACTACCCTTTACACACTTTGCCTTTTAAAATCGCCCCACTCGGTTTCACATACCTTGGCATTTTTTTTTCAAATAAATTTGAGGACTTATTTAAATCAAAATGTTCCCCTCTATTGACCAAACTACAAGAAGATTTTGAACGATGGTCATTATTACCTCTGTCTGTATCTGCACGAGTTAACTCGGTCAAAATGAACTCCCTACCAAAACTCTCATACCTTTTTCAATGTTTACCAATTTTTCTTACACAATCATTTTTTCGTAAAATTGACAGCCTGGTATCAAAATTCATCTGGAACGGTAAAGTTCCTAGGCTAGGTAGGAAGTTATTGCAGAGACCTAAACCTCAAGGAGGCCTGGCCCTGCCTAATTTTAGGTTTTACTATTGGGCAACCAACTTCAGAGTTTTACAGTTTTGGGCTCGGTTTGAGAATTCCCCTTTATTACCTGGGTGGCTGAAGCTGGAAACCTCCTCTTCTATCCCTGCGTCACTGACAGCTCTTGCACATGCACCTTTAAACTTCTCCTCTACTCTATACACAAAAAAGACTATTGTTAAATCAACACTCAGGATCTGGAATCAGTTTAGGAGACATTTTGGTTTAAAATCATTTTCTTTATTAGCCCCAATTGCGGCTAATCCTGTCTTTCCCCCCTCCTTGATGGATAGAGGTTTTCTATCCTGGTCCACTCTTGGTATTACAACATTCAGGGATTTATATATAGAAAACACATTTGCATCATTTGAACAACTGTCTGAGAAATATTCACTCCAGAGACTACATTTCTTTAGATACTCGCAAATACGTAGCTTTATCCATAATATCAATCCTCAATTTCCCAATCTCCCAGTTGCCACCCCTATTGACCCCTTTCTGAAACCTGTACTTATACAAAGGGCATTATATCTGTTATGTACAACTTTATTTTTACATTGCGCCCTTCCTCATTGCAAGATATAAAAAGGAGATGGGAGGAGGACCTAGGTGGAGAAATTACAGAAGACCTGTGGGAGAAAATTCTACGTAGGGTCCACTCGTCATCAATCTGCGCTAGGCATGGGCTGATTCAGTGCAAAGTTGTCCATCGCACACATTTGACTAAGGTTAGACTAGCTAAGATTTATGATGATGTCGAGCCCACCTGTGACAGATGCCACCAGGCCCCTGCCACACACAGTCACATGTTTTGGTCCTGCCCCTCCCTACATAATTTTTGGTCTGACATTTTCCAAACCATTTCAAAATGCATTGAAACTCCGATCTGGCCAACGGCCCTAACAGCTTGTTTTGGTGTGCTCCCTGCCAATCTCTCACTACCATCATATAAAGCTGGCCTGGTCGCCTTTACAACGCTTCTGGCCAGACGTTTGATTTTACTGCAGTGGAAATCCACCAATCCTCCATCTCACTGTGTGTGGCTTAGGGACATTTTATACTTTATTAAAATGGAGAAAATAAGATGTGTCAGGGGGGGATCAACACTTAGATTTTATAAAACGTGGGGTTCTTTCCTTAACTATATTAGGGCCTTACACCTGCCAGATGCTCCATAAGGAGTAGACCATCTGGTAGACCTACCTAAAATTACTCAATTGGGACAGCTGGGTTAGGTTGAATGTGTGTGATTAACTAGTGGAACCATTTATACGGGCCACATATATTTCTGACTCTTGACCACTATACATTAGGCTACTGCTTATTTGTTTTAGGGTATACAGACAATGTATTTGAATATCTGGACATCCAAGCTATGTGATGTGTGTTTGTTAGGTGTGGTTTCTCTTTTTTATTTTAAACTTTATTTTATTTTACTTCATTTATTTTTTACGTCCTTTTTTGTTGTTGTTGTTGTTGTTGTTGTTGTATGCGTCTGTGGGTATATATGGATGCTGTATCATTTGATAACCTCTCTGGCTGCTCATGCATTTGTATGACCCACTATTTTATGTTTTGGAAAATGATCAATAAACAAATATATATATATATATATTAAAAAAAATAAAAAAAATCTATGGATTTTATCCAACATGTCAATGAACCCACTCACAATCATGGCCATACCCTTGATCTTGTGATTACAAAGGGTCTTGAGGTCTCAATATCAGGTATCAGCGACCTGGCCCTCTCTGACCATTACTGTATTTTCTTTACCATTGTAACACGTAAAGCTGAAAGCAATGCTTGTTAAAAAACGTTATCTTACCCCTGCAGTGGCTGAGAATTTCAAAGCTTTAATGAACAGTAATCACACAACTCCCACGTTATATGAAAACGACTTAGTAATTACCTTTAACAATAAAGTAAAAATGGCCCTAGACTCCCTGGCACCTACCAAACTAAAAAAGGTTAGTAACATGGCGTAACAGTGAAATAAATCTCCTAAAGAGAACATGTAGGAAAGCTGAGCGCAGATGGAGAAAGAGCAAATTACAGGTTGATCAGAATATTTTTAAAGAACATCTATCTGCCTTTAATTTGGCAATGCGAAATGCTAGGAAAAATCACTTCTCAAATATAATATCTACAAACAAGAATAACCCCAGGATCTTGTTTTCGACAATTGATTGCCTTGTAAACCCTGCTCCTAGAACACTAGACGGCGCAGCCTCTGTCACCAAATGCGAGGAATTTGCAGCCCACTTCAGGGATAAGATAACAAATATGTGTATTTCTCAGGAAAGACTAGGTTTGTGTAACACTGTAGACCCGCCACCACAGAACATGACTATGAGCATGTTCACCATGATTAGTACTGAAACATTAGGTAAAATTGTGTCACAGCTTAAACCATCTACGTGTCCTCTTGACCCTATTCCTACCACCTTTTTTAAGGACATTTTTGAATCTGTGTCTGATGACATACTAGGCATTGTAAACCACTCCCTACTTAAAGGGATATTTCCAGCGGCGCTTAAAACTGCCCTGGTTAGACCCACCCTGGAGAAAAGTAACCTAGATCCTTCTGATCCAAAAAACTGTAGACCAATATCCAATCTCACTTTTCTAAGCAACATTTTAGAAAAGGCAGCGTATAAACAACTTCATAATTCTTAGTCTTAAATAATAGGTATGACCCACTTCAGTCAGGTTTCCGATCATACCACAGCACAGAAACCGCTTTGCTTAAGGTAACTAATGACCTTAGGATAAATGCAGACTCGAAAAAACTCTCGATTCTTGTACTCTTAGACTTAAGTGCAGCCTTTGATACGGTAGACCATTCCATACTTATTGAGAGACTTGAAAACTGGGTTGGCCTCTCAGGTCCGGTCTTAAACTGGTTCAGGACTTACCTGGCTGACCGAGACTACTTTGTAGCCCTTGGTGACCATAAGTCAAAACATTATAGCACAACCTGTGGAGTTCCCCAGGGGTCCATTTTAGGACCGTTGCTTTTTAGCCTATACATGCTACCCCTCAGTTCTGTTATCAAGAGGCATAGCGTTAACTACCACAGCGATGCTGACGACACTCAGCTTTATATCTCAGTAACTCCCAACGACTACAAGATGATCGACCACCTGATAGATTGTATTGCTGATATTAATATTTGGATGACACAAAATTTTCTCCAACTCAATCAAGAAAAAACAGAGGTATTGATCATTGGCGAGAAAACTGGGAGAGAGAACTTATCTGCACACTTGAAAACACTAGCTCTTAACACTAAGTGTCAGGCTAGGAATCTTGGTGTCATAATTGACCCAGATCTAAATTTTTAAACTCATATTTATAATACTATTAAAACATCCTTCTACCATCTAAGAAACATCACTAAGGTACAATCATTTCTCTCCCAGCCACCGCTGGGTGCTGGTAGGCAAACTGGCTAGTAGTCGCTCTGTGTAGAGGGCTGCAAGGGAATTTTCCTGGCTACATAGTGTACAGGTTTTTACTTTTGCCTGCTCGCGGCTCTGTCAGTATTGATTGATTGATTGACTGATTGACTGAAAAATGTTCATTGTGTGAAGCGCATTGAGTTGCATCTTGTAAGAAATGCGCTATACAAATAAAATTTGATTTGATTTGATTTGAAGTCATGTCTTATGTAGTTCTAAAATATCTACAGTAGCTTCAACAACAACATTTGACTAGAGCACTTAATCAACTTCAATGCAGCATTATCTTTTAGTGTACGTGTTTGATGTAACATGCTTCCTGTCAATGCAATGCAACCATACTGAGATTTTGATGTCCTCCAAATAGGATGGAGATAAAACAGCCATACCGTATGGGATAGTTAGGTACATTTCTTTCATGTTGATTTTGAAAGGCTAGATCTGCTGTTTGTTTACTTATGAATCACCTGTGGTGTCAGGGTGGGCTATTATACTTACTGATTCAGCACTTACTACAGTGAACAGATCCACTTAATGTTTATCACAACGGTGACAAAGGTAGATAAAGAGTTGACACTAATGGCTTATTTTGGAAGCCTTCTCATCTTTTGAATCCATATGCATTGAAAGTGCCTTACCTGATGCAAAAAAGAGATATGTGTAAATACCCATTACTATTTGTATCCCTCAATTTGATTGAATAGAAGAGATGTGTTTATATGGAATATATTATTCTCATGTCGATCGACTGCTCGATCGATCCCTATTCACTTAGCTGGGGCCATGCAGTCATTGCAATGGGACTTTGTCCCCCCCTTCCATCCCCAGCACGCCTGAGACCACAGCTCTTCCCATTGTTAACAGCCGCATGCTGACCGTCATATGCTGTTACTAGGGTTCTGAAAAAACCAAAACGGGTGTGTACGCACATTTTTGTGTGTCGACACAGTTATATTGAATGGGAGTTTACAGTATAAGAAGGTTTAGTCATTTCAGATGGCTCTTGAATAGGAAGATATGAGATCAAGATTCCGATATTTATATGAATACTGTTTATGGCCACATCCATGGCTTATAACATTGCTGTTGGAGGTTGGATCACAAGCAGCTCTACATCAAATTGAGACACATTCTTGTGTCAGGGAGCGGTAATAGGCTTGCTGCCTCTATTATTTGGATGGATTTGGAGTTGTTCCCATAGCCATCTGTCATAACAGGCATGTGCTTCAGGAAAAGATAAACAAGTTGTATGCCGATGTCATATGGTATGTGATATAATGTGATATGGTATATTACCACAGTAAAATAACTGGCCATTTGCTGGTCTGGATCATATCTTCCTGACAAGGTCTAGAATGAGAGCATTTATATCATCGTACATCATAATGTGTGACGTTGCGCTAGTTTGCCAGATGGTGTGTGTCTGTATGGAGCACCTGACTCTGTTAAGTAGCTCATTCTACTCACACATCACATAATGCACTTTGCAATGGTGTTTGTTTTTCTTACAATGGTCCAGTATTTAACTACTTTTCTGTGAAGCGTTTATGAAATTCAAAGTGAAGGAGCATATCAAAACAATCAACATGCTGGAACTCCATGTTATATGGGTCTTTATGCTGTTCATAATACAAGTGGCCTTAACTATCATC
This sequence comes from Nansenia antarctica, assembly GCF_963989245.1. Classification (NCBI taxonomy): domain Eukaryota; kingdom Metazoa; phylum Chordata; class Actinopteri; order Argentiniformes; family Microstomatidae; genus Nansenia; species Nansenia antarctica. Next base: position 30,508,817 of record NC_137678.1, on the reverse strand, counting down.
AGGAAATGAAGGATCTGTTATTTCTAGGATATGTCCATCAAATGGAATAGATTTGAAGACATTGTATTCATGTACTGTACCATTTCCTTGTCCTTAACTCCTTGTAAAGGATGCTGAAAAAGTATTTCAATAAAAATGTTTATCTCTGCATAATGTATGTTATAATTTGTATTACAGTTAACCTTTTAAGTAATGTACTATACTGTATACTGTGTACATACTTTTGCATGTTGTGTCTATTTACTTGACTCATTATGTGGCTGCTGCTTACACCAAGTTTGGAATACAAAATATATACAGTAGTATAAGTACACTCCTGCATTTCAGCTTAATTCAGTTATCTCTACACTGTTCTAAGAGGAATGTTTTAAAGTACTCACTATAAGCTACTTTAACTCACAAATACACATAACATTGACTGTTTGTATCACATTTTTTTCCAAGTTCCATTACGATATGACTCACCCACATCCGTGCTTGCATAGACTGACTGTTAATCCATTTCCCCTCATCCATATTGGAGATAGATAGAGATAATGTTCAAACCGTATCTGATTGGTTTAACCACCAGCTGCTGAGAGATGGGGAAATGTCGAGCTCATGCCAAGTCCCTCTGTTCCCCTCGCATCTCAGTGCTGCCCCGCAGTCTTCCTCAATTACTCATTCATGATGCTCCGCTGTTTGATTTTTCATACTCTGAGCGTGGGCCCTGGTTTGTGTGGTGTCATCTGCCTGCTTCTCTCTCGGCCAGAGGGAGGGAGGATTAGGCCCCTGTAGCTGCACTCTCTCTGCTCTCACAAACAAACTGGGGGAGACCTGGGGATTGTTCAAGAAGAGAGCATTGTGAGGGAGAAATGTGACATAATAGAGCAGATGTGAGCCTCTCATCATCAGAGGAAGAACAACGTTAGTGTTGTCTCTCCTCTCTGACACAGGGACTTGGAGACTGTTGAAGAGTAGAAATGTAGATGGGACATAGTGGAACAGCTGTGATTCTTGTGTCATTTGGAGAACAGAATGGTGATGTGGGTAGCATATTATCAAAAGTTGGTATTGTGCTATTTCTCTGCATTTGCCCTCACAGAAATGTAGAAAAGACTGTTGTGTTAGTAGGAATATTGATGCCGATAGAAATGAACGTAACCGGGTGATTTTCTCCCCTTAATGTAACATACCTGACAGTTTTCTTTTTACCATGGTAAATAGCATGATGAATCTGTCTGCAACATTGAAGCATTTCACTGTACTCAACACAACCTTGGAGTCGAGCTGCTGCTTCTCTCACACAGAATGACACGCTCTCGGAAGAACTCACTGGAACCCTTCACATCCTGACAGGCGCTAATGCTACCGAGACGTCGCTCTGCCAAAGAGCAGCCCTGAGTGCTTTGTAGCTACTGCTGTATTTACCTTCTCTTCACAATATCTCCTGCCAGTAGAGAAGACATGAGGAGTGTGTGATACAAGAATTAAGTATTCCCAGGAATCATGGAAAAACTGAAAAATAACCCTTTAAAGAAAGAAATGTTATAATGTGGAATAGTGAAATGGTGACGCATTTGCAACCATCTACACTCACCCACATCTGTACTGTACAGCATGTCCCTGGAGATAATGTAAATCAGACTCCATACAAACCCCTTCAAGATGCTCAAGCTTTGGTTGTCAGGGAGGAAATAACCATAGGACTGGGACATATATACATGCAGGCTATTTCTTCACTGCTTGTCAGTTTTTTTTTACTGATTTATTGCCATGGAATCAACTTATCAGTCAATTGTTAGAATTTGGTATTTTTGCTCTAGACACAGAGTCAGACATATTCAGCACCCCTGGAGCAATTAGGGGTTAAGTGCCTTGCTCAAGGACACATGCAAGCTCCCTCCTGAGGTGGGGATCAAACCAGCGACCTTCTGATTGCTAGCCGGCCACTCAAACCACTAGACTAGTTACAATGGCCTAAAACAACAATGGGTTGTAATCATACGACAGTCAGTATACAGTCATCTGAATCTTGCCCCTTTAATGACTGTCCAAAAGGCTTTTCATATCTACACAGTGGCTACAGAAGTAAAGCTGATGTTGTGGTTTTGACAGAGTCCAGCAGGAGAGACCAGCCTCACCTGTACCCAGCTGTGTGTACATGAAGAGTGACTGGTCTATGGATCGTGGAATAAACTTCAGAGAAAGACCTCCTCCTTCTGGTCAAAGGTTAGTTTGATGTTTATTCCCTGTAGTCAACATTGTGACACACAGACACACACTCATATGAACACACGACATCCATTATCTTCTGTTAAACATGTGAGAATGTTGGTATCTTTGTGTTTGACAGAGTCCAGCAGGAGAGACCAGCCTCACCTGTACCCAGCTGTGTGTCCATGAAGAGTGACTGGTCGATGGATCGTGGAATAAACTTCAGACAAGGAACTAGTAAACAAGGGTAGGTGTAACATGGGGATGTGATGAACTAACTGTGAGACGAGGCCACCTGTTTGTTTCATGAGGTCCTCAGGTAACTATAATGAACTCAGGTTCTACTATCAAGGATTTTGTACAGTTTATAATCACTTCATCTTCAGCTCTACAAGCTCAGCACATTTATCATTAAATGCAGAATTTCAAATGTTAGACTTAGTAATGGAGATATACAGCTGTGTGTTCATGAAGAGTGACTTGTCTATGGATCCTCCAATATGTTTCAGAGAAAGACCTCCTCATTCTGGTCAAGGGTTAGTTTGAGGTTTAATCACCATAGTGGTCTGGTATACACTCTTAACTTATTCTGTTTGGGAAACTGGGCCTCATTCACACTTCTCTGGATAAATACATCAGCTTATTTGTTGTTTTTACCCAGAATCCCCAGTGACCAGGTGGAGAGACCAGAGTCAGAGATTCCCATTGGTCAGTCTGTCCAGCGTCAAAGTGAACTGGCCTCCATATTCAGGGTGAGCTAAAGAGAAAGTATGACATGGAAAAACAAATAATCCCCATACAAACGTTTTTTTTTCTTGTTTCAATTACATGCCAAAGTCAAGTGATTATGACTATGACTTGGGTGTAAAGGTTTACCCATTATTAACTATCTCACTCCTCCTTTTTTATCTAAATGTTTCAGTTGCTTGAAGACAATGTCATCACTTTAGTGAGAAATCAGCTGAAGAGGTTCAAGAGGCTCATTTCTCAAGACTTCCCAGAGTGCTCTGAGAGTCAGGGGGAGGAAGAGGAAGAGGAAGAAGAAGAGAAGCAGGAGAGCAGTGCCAGAGAGGGGGCTCTGAAGATCACTCTGCACGTCCTGAGGAACATGAACCAGAAGGAGCTCGCTGACACACTGGAGAAACGTAAGAGGTATGTGAGGCATGTGAGGTACATGTTTTCACAGAGAAGTGTTACTGGGCTGGAATATTATTGGAAATATAAACACCACTAACTGTAATTACTATGTACTGTATATCCCTATTTGGTCACTCTTTATATTGTGTTGCCTCTATAACTTAGTATCTCTGTAATTACAGCATTAACAACATTGGTTGTTTGTGTATAATTGCATAGTAACAGGGTTCCTATATCATTCAACTACACTACATACTATAATTAATTACTATATAACAACTTGTTTATAAAAAACAATGTATTAAAACAATGTAATAACAGTTACTGCAGGTATTGTTTCAACTTAATGTAAAGTGTGCCACAAATATTTTGTTAATTGTTTTGTAAATCAGATGAGCTCCCTGTGTTGTGCCAACATGAACTCAAGTTTCAGTGTGTGTTTGAGGGAATAGCTGAGCAAGGCAAGCCAATACTTCTGGATAAGGTCTACACAGAGGTCTACATCACAGAGGGAGGAATTGGAGAGGTCAATAAGGAACATGAGGTCAGACAGATTGAGACAGCATCCAGGAGACCAGCAACACAGGAGACACCAATCAAATGCACCGACATCTTCAAGCCTTTACCTGGACAAGACAAACCAAACAGAAGTGTGCTGACAAAGGGAGTCGCTGGCATTGGAAAAACAGTCTCTACTCAGAAGGTCATTACGGGCTGGGCTGAAGGAGAAACCAATCAGGATGTCCAGTTCATATTTCCACTTCCTTTTCGGCAGCTGAATTTAATGAAAGGGAAGAAACGCAGTTTGAATGAACTTCTTGGTAATTTCTTCATTCTTCTTCTTCGGCGTATGGGTAGTTGTTTTTCCTCTCCACTCCACCAGGCTCGGGGCCGAGGGGCTACCCTTTTACCACCCCGAGACCTGGTTGAGGGGCTCACCCGGGCTATATTTCTGGACACCCCTCCAGAAGCCACGTCATCGTCTCGTCATCTAATACCGACAGACCATGCATCCCGTTGGGTGGGTGGTACACCGGGCAATCCAGGATAATATGGTCTGCGGTTTGGTCCTCTGCGCCACACTCGCACGACGCATTTGGGGCCAAGCCCCATCTGTGCATTGATGAGCGGAAACGCCCGACGCCGGTCCGGAGACGATTGAGCCTCACCCAGGATAGCCTTGGCAAGTCCATCCCGAGGGGCTTAGCGCCGGCGACTGGGATGTGGTCGCGGAGTTTGGAGGTGTTAGCCTCCCACTCCGCGCGCCACATATAATCCGCCCATCCTGCCGCACTGATGTTGAGATCTCTGCATTGCTGCCTGAGATCCTGTGCGGCAGGCACAAATGGGTGTCTCGACTTGAGACGCCGGGAGGGCTCCGCTGTTATAGTGAGCCTATCATGGAGCAGATGGTTATTAAGCTCCACGGCCCGGCAGGCGAGACGTGCTGTGGCTCCCATGCGGCGGAGGCCTGCGGGCTGGATGCCTGCTAGGATGGGAAGGTTGTCCACGGGGGTAGGACGCAGGCATCCTGTCACAATGCGCAAGGCTTCGTTTATAGGCGAGTCGATGAGGCGGGTGTGGGCACTGCGACACCATACTGGGGCGCAGTATTCACTAGTTGAATAAACGAGGGCTAGGGCTGCCGTGCGCAAGGTCCTTGCGCCGGCGCCCCAGCCCGAGCCAACCAGTCGCCTCATCAACGCCACACGAGCTGTTAACTTCTTGCGCAGTGACTCGAGGTGTCGGCGAAACGTGAGCGTCCTGTCCAATGTCACGCCGAGATAGATTGGCTCAGCGGAACATGGCAGGGGAGTTCCATCTAGGTGTACTCTAAGCTCACGTTTAGCCTCCCTGTTGTTAAGGTGGAAGGCAGCCGACACCGTCTTTGCCTCGCTAAGCTTCAATCTCCATTTCCGGAAGTATGCCACTAGTGTCTGCACGTCCTGGCTCAGAATCCCCTCCACAGACTGCCAATTTCCAGCAGAGTACACCACTGCGAGGTCGTCTGCGTAGGCGTACTTCCGCGAGAGTGTGTTGGGCAGGTCATAGGTGTAGATATTATAGAGGAGGGGGGCCAGGACCGATCCCTGAGGGACGCCGTTCTTAAGGCGTCGAAGCCTGCTTAGCTGTCCGCGACCGGTGGTGAGGGTAAAGCTGCGGTTACGGATGAGCTCCATGATCATTCTGACCATGTGCCTGTCCGGCAGCAGGCGGAGCAGCTTGCAGGAGAGGCCGCGATGCCATACGGTATCGTAGGCAGCCGTCAGGTCTATAAAGACGGCCCCGGCCTTCTTTTTTGCCGAAAAGCAATCCTCGATGTCTTGAGTCATAAGGGTGACTTGATCTACGGTCGACCTCCCGCGTCGGAACCCGGCCTGCTCACGTGGGAGCAGCGGGTCGACAATTGGTTCGATGCGGGCGTAGATGAGACGCTCGAGGATCTTGAAGGGGATGCATAACAGAGAGATGGGACGGTAACTCTTAGGGTCCCCTTCAGGCTTATTCGGTTTAGGGATCGCAACAACTAGGGCTCTTCGCCAGATTTTGGGGATCTTGAGTTGGCGCAAACAGGAATTTCTTCATTGAAATAAAAGAATCAGGAATCTCCAACTTTGACAAGTATAACGTTCTGTTCATCTTTGATGGTCTGGATGAGTGTCGACTTCCTCTAGACTTCCAGAACAACGAGACATGTTGTGATGCCACAGAGTCAGTCTCAGTGGACGTGCTGCTGACAAACCTCATCAAGGGGAATCTGCTTCCCTCTGCTCTCCTCTGGATAACCTCCCGTCCTGCAGCAGCCAATCAGATCCCTCCTGAGTGTGTTGACCGGGTGACAGAGGTACGAGGGTTCAACGACCCACAGAAGGAGGAGTACTTCAGGAAGAGAATCAGTGATGAGAACCTGGCCAGCAGAATCAACACACACATGAAGTCATCAAGGAGCCTCCACATCATGTGCCACATACCAGTGTTCTGTTGGCTCTCAGCTGATGTTCTGGAGAGACTGTTGGGTGGAGCAGAGAGAAGAGAGATGCCCAAGACTCTGACACAGATGTACACACACGTCCTGGTATTTCAGACCAAACAGAGGAAGGTGAAGTATCTTGGAGACCATGACAGAGATCCACACTGGGATAAAGAGCTAATTCTGTCACTGGGAAAACTGGCCTTCAAACAGCTGGAAAAGGGCAATCTGATCTTCTATGAGGAAGACCTGAGAGAATGTGGCATTGATGTCAAAGACGCCTCAGTGTACTCGGGAGTGTGCACTCAGATCTTCAGAGAGGAGTGTTGGCTGCACAACGTGTTCAGCTTTGTGCATCTGAGCATCCAGGAGTTTCTAGCTGCTTTATATGTGTTCCTCACATTGAACAACAGCCATGAGAATCCACTGGTCAAACAGAAATCATCATTCAGGAAGCGATGGTCATCATCCAGACGCAAACCTCTGGTTGACTTACACAAGAGTGCAGTGGACATGGCCTTACAGAGTGAGAACGGACACCTGGACCTGTTCCTGCGCTTCCTCCTGGGCCTCTCAATGGAGTCCAATCAGAATCTCCTACGAGGCCTTCTGATACAGACAGGAAGCAGCTCACAGACCAATGAGGAAACAGTCAAGTACATCAAGAAGAAGATCAGGGATAATCCCTCTCCAGAGAGGTGCATCAATCTGTTCCACTGTCTGAATGAGATGAATGACCATTCTCTAGTGGAGGAGATCCAAAGCTACCTGAGCTCAGGACGTCTCTCAGAAGCCTCACTCTCACCTGCACAGTGGTCAGCTCTGGTCTTTGTGTTGCTGACCTCAGAAGAGGAGCTGGATGTGTTTGACCTGAAGAAATACTCCAGATCAGAGGAGGGTCTTCTGAGGCTGCTGCCAGTGCTCACAGCCTCTAAGACGGCACTGTAAGTAGATGGACAGAATTACTCTAATTAAACTAGGACGATTTCAGGGTTATGAAAATGCATTGTAGAATAGTAATTAGTGAGTAGGCTGCTTGATGAAGTTAGTTAGTTGATGAAGATATTCTAATTTTTTGAGTTGCACCCGTATATATTATAAATACATATTACCGTACTATTGTGTACTTGGTCAACACATTCCTTGATTGCCTACTTTTCACATACTTTGTTGAAAAAGAAACATTTATAATTTATATCATTGTACACAAAGCAAACAATACATAATGGATGCAAGAGGCAAAGTGACTTTATGCTGATCACTTATTATGATTTACAGATTAAACAGAAGAAATTGCATTCCACTCGCGGTACCCGGATAATCACACCGTGGCTCTAATATTGACTTTTTGTCTGACACGAAGTAAAACAGAGCTAGCTGGCTGGCTGTTCACAGTTCAGCTAATGAGTTTGTCAGCTTTATTTTATCTGTGCAGAGATGAGAAGTTAGCTGGCCAGTGAGTTTACAGTTGGTGCAGTTGGAAGGAGCTAGCCACTAGTCTCAAACTGAAAGCTTGATCCATCTTTTAAGGCATGAAACGTATGTAAACATTATGATTTCGCCTTTAAAACAAAGTGAAATAACTAGAAAACATATTGGTCTAGTGAAATGTTAAAATCCTAAAACATTCCATGTAAGGGTTTTTGATGAAAATGTCATTATATCCTAATTAGGTGTGGTGACATGCAACTGGAAATGATAGAACACATCACATATTTTTTTCTGACTCAAAATGACTTAACCTGTATTCATTGCTCATTCAGGCTGAACGGATGTCACCTCACAGAGAGATGCTGTGAAGCGTTGGCCTCAGCTCTCAGCTCAGACTCCTGCCACCTGAGAGAGCTGGACCTCAGTCATAATGATCTACGTGTCGGGGGGGGTGAAGCTGCTCTCTGCTGGACTGGGGAGTCCACACTGTCAACTACAGACACTGAGGTGAGGTCTTTTGGGGTGTAGAAGCATGAGTATTTTGGGTCATCATGATGCACTAGTTGTTCTTCACTTAAATACAATGTGTCTAGCCTTTCAACTGCTGGAGGATTTAAAGCTGTAAAGATGTACATTAGAGAGAAACAATCAGATTCTTGATATCAGATGGAGTGACACTATTTCCCCAGGTTGTCATTCTGTGGAGTCCCAGAGGAAGGCTGTGCTTCTCTGGCTTCAGCTCTGAGGTCTAACCCCTCCCACCTGAGAGAGCTGGACCTCAGCTACAATCAGAGGAGACTCAGGACTGGCGCTGCTCTCTGCTGTACAGAAAGATCCACTCTGTAAACTACAGACACTCAGGTAAAGGCTGAATATGTGGCTGGACGCATCAATGAGATTAATGCACAGTATCTATTTCCCACATGATTGTGAGTGTGTCATCCAACCACTGTATGTTCTTCTGTGGTTGATATAGTGTGGACCCTGGTGGAGGGTGCTGGTTCAAACCTGGGCTGATCAAATGTAAGTCACCAACGCTGTAGAGAACAGGGGCCTCATTTATAGAAAGTACTTAGATCAAATTTTGATCTTACCCGTGTCGTACGTAGAAAACCACGTCAAAGTAGAGATTTATACAATTCCAACAAGAGTCAAATTTGACCTTGGAAACGATCATAGCTCTACGTCGAGTATTCAACTTGCTTACGCACATTACCTACTGGTTATGCAGAGTTATTACAGGCATGTGAGCCGCACTGCCTACTGTAATTCAAGTGGCTCGTAATAAAATTAACGATGTTGTTATCAGCTGAGGAAATGAGTTGAATTCAAGATTTAAAGGGAACTGATGTTTATGATTGTATTTCAGTCTTCCTTTATATCCCTCCGGAGCTGTCTATCTCCCCTTCAACATGCCTAGGGCGCTCCACAACGGACCTTGCCCGGCCACGCGCTAAATTATACTGGATTTTCTCCGGTGTCTGGGAGTTCACAAAGGGAGTGAGCAGCCATATAAGAATAAGACCACCTGATAAGAATAAGACCATTATATTATTACGGTATAAGCAGCACTTGAGTTGAGGGGGGATGGCATCCCCCCAGAAATAAAAACAGTCAAAATCGTCCCCCTTCTAAAACGGCCATCCCCTCTTTACATACTTTATGTCATTTAATCAATGATGACGTTCAAGTACTTTTTTTATAAATGAGGCCCCAGGACTGTGATATTACTCAAGAATCAGTAACACCAGAGTTCAAACAGAGCACAAGTGTTGTCATCTTTTGTCTTTTTTGGACTGCAGTCATAATTAGTTGGTAAGTTGTTAATAATGTCGTTTCTGTCGTTTATTATATCCAACAGTTGTTTCACTTGCTATTGAACGCAGGTCTTATTGAAATAACACGCAATGTTAGACTACGTTTGTTTACACTTTGAATGTATGGATTTATTTTTTCTTTCACAACTTTGTTTATTGAAGTTTCCATGACAGTACAAAATCTGCAGTAGGTCAAACTGTATACGCTAGACATATTGCACATACCTACATATATGTAGTCAAAATAGAAGTCTGTTTGTATGGACTTTTTTGACCGTGAAATTAATTTAATTAATTTAATTTTGCCATTTAGCAGACGCTTTTATCCAAAGCGACTTACAATTACGAATTACAGGGACATTGTCATGGGAAATTGTCAAGGGAAATTGTCATGGGTACAAAGATACTGTAGGAATGGTAGTGTCATAAGTCATACTGCAGTCATACTTGGGCCACAACTAGGCCCAAACGTACATTGAATATGAGAGACATGGTCAGGTTAGACTTGTTTATTCCTATGTGAAAACTCTAAACAGCCAATGTATTGATAATGTGATGCCATGACATAACCTGAATGTCTTAGTAGGTAATTGATATACAGTATTTGGTGCAGTTAACCCTTACAGAGCATCTTGTTCTTTTTCTACTACTATGATTTACACATGACATTTGTTCAAGATTGATAGAGATCATTACTCCCTCCCACTCACTCACTCTCTCTGTCACCCCCTTCCCACCACAGCAAAGAAGTTAGCAGCTCTGGCTGCAGAAACCACTTCCTCTTAAGTTGTTGTGGTGAACTGTGTGACATTGCTCTACCTACGATGCAGTCAGCAATGTAGTCCTTGGCTCACTGACTAAGATTACAAATAGACTGATAGCAGCATCACAGGATGTTACTCTCTTGACCACAGTGAACCTTTGTGTTCATTTGAAAGAGATCACAACTAGAAATATAGCTACTGTTAGTCAGTGATCATCAGTAACTTAGAGAGAGATGCAGTAGTAGCCTATGTTATTTGGACGCACTGGCTATTTGGAAACATGCTACTGGCATATAATAGCCGACATCTCTACGGTTTCAGTCATGGGTTGTGTACAACTAGAGGTATTAAGATAAGCCTTGGATGTTTACTTGCCACTCTTAAGTTGTAAGTACAAAGCTTAAGAGAAGGGGAAATAGCCTATACCCCCTTGGGAACTATACCCCCGTGGGAACGCGCCAACCGAATGTCCAACAAACAGATTCTTTGTCTCTCTTTCTTAGAGGAACCCCCCCAATAACAACCAGCCTGTGACTGAGGCGTGTGTAGCCCCCAAACCCCTGAAACCCCAGTCCCTGTTGGTGCCATCTTCTCTGACACCGGCTTCTTTTGGTTATGACCCCAGCGGGCCTAGCCGAGGGACCGTTGGGTCAGTGAGACTCGGCCATGTCCGATTCCACCTTATTTCGGGCCACCCGAGTGAACTGCAGCGTGTCCGACATGGAGGAGAAGTGACGGGCGGACCTCCGAGGCGGGGCAGACGCCATGCTGGACAAGACCAAGGAGTTCTTCCAGACCTGCGACGTGGAGGGCAAAGGCTTCATCACGCGGACCGATATGAGGGTGAGCAGAAGGGAGGATGGGCTGGCCTGTCGGTCCAGACCTGGATGTCCTTTAGCTCCACCCCTAATGGTTGCAGGGTTCCCACGGGTCCTTGAAATCCTTGAAAGTTTGTGAATTTGAGAAATTTGGAAAATCAAGGTCTTAAAAGTTTTTGAAAATAGACATGGGTCATTGAAAGTGCTTGAATTCCCCTCTCTCTCTCTCTAAAAAATAATCTATATTCAAAGCCAGTCAACTAGTATGTCTCTGTATTGCTTAACTTTACACATATTTCACAATATATTGTTTTGCTGTGCTGTGGTAGAGAAGGCAAGAGACCATCTAGTGTTCACACAAGCCTACTCTTTGTTGTCTGTGAGTGGATAGTTCCTATTATATAAATTCTCATCTAGATCAGTCTCAAAATATGCCGTGTTGGGTCCTTGAATTTGAGGGAATTGAGTCTTGAAAGTCCCTGAAAGGTGCTTGAATGTGATGTTTCAGAAGGTGTGGGAACCCTGTGGTTGTCGTAGGAGTTGGCTAAAGCCCATACAGATCTGGGGTCAGGCTGGGAGGGATGGGTGGTGGTGGTAGACTTTTACTGTATGGATGATAATTGCTGCGAAGGCAGTTTACTTGATTTTAGATACTGTACGTATGTCAAGGTTACGTTAGTTACACCTTGTGCTCTTTAGTCCCCCCCCTCTCTCCCTCCTGCACAACTCCAGTAAAGCTGTGCAGGATCATGTGACCTGTAGGATGTGTCTCATCTTCCATTCCCTGTCTCCTCCACCTCCTTCCCAGTGATGTGAAATGGCTGCATAGTTTTAATCTGCTCTGTCTCTCTCTCTCTCTCCCTCTCTCTCTCCCTCTCTCTCTCTCTCTCCCTCTCTTCCTCTCTCTCTCTCTCTCTCTCTCCCTCTCTCTCTCTCTCTCTCTCTCTCCCTCATATAATATAGTACATATACTATTATACATACTATTATGTCATACAGGAGAAGAGATGAGGACAGGCCCCCACCCCACCCCCCTTTCTCTCTATTGATCGACACACTCATACACACGACGCAAACACACACACAAACAGTGTGGGCGCTTGACACAGATTCATAGTTAGTTGGAGAAGAAATGGGTCACACACTCTTACGACGATGACGTCCCTTGGGAGTAATTGAATGAAGAGCCACGTTCACACTGTAATGAGAGGAGAGTGAGTGACATCACACGGTAATGAGAGGAGAGTGAGTGACATCACACTGTAATGAGAGGAGAGTGAGTGACATGCAGCAAGTGTCTTCTGCTGCTGCGGTGGCGTTTCATGTGTCTGTTAGCGTTAGAGGACCTCTCCACCCACGCACTGAAGCTGCCTCTCAATAGCCCTGCACCTTTCAACCCTACTGACACCCACTCACTCACTGACACACACACACACACACACACACACACACACACACACACACACACACACACATGCATACACACACACACACAGGATAGTCACATAAGCATATTTGGCTGATTTCTGTGGTGAGACTCAGCCCTAGTTTACAGTTGATTGGAACGTCCACCTTTGTTCGACCATGAGAATGTGACAGTTCGTGCGCTTAGAATTCTAAGGTTCTATCTCCGTTTAGGGCAGTTCAGAGATATTGAGCGTCAAAGTTTTTACATTCCATTATGTTTTGTGAGATGGAACCTTTGTATTTTATGAATTACTAACCAAAAAAATATCAACATTTTTAAAAATAACACCACACAGGCATTAATAAACACCTAATGGGTCAGATTATGTAAAAAAACTCAATTTTGACAAAAATGGACCTTATAATTCTAACGTCACGCTGCTAGCTGTAGACTAAATTATGTAAACCAAAAATATACTGTAGGTTTAGCTACTTTACTGTGCACATTCAGCGAGACTTGTTGGTTAATGTGCTGAGTATGTTATGTATATGCCAAACAGTCAATATGTGCTGTCAAGATAGCCCGTCAGTGTGAGTGTGTGATGGTTGCAAACAGTTAACTTCATTTAAGCAGGTATGTGACTGATTATTAACTAACTAACCTGGGGGGAAATGAATCAATCATAACCCCTGGAATGTGCTCTGTTTGTTCACCAGTGCTTTTGGGATTGACAAGACACAGTATGTGGTTACGTTTGACAGTGAGTCTTAGTTGAACCAATGTCTTTTTTTTTCACATTTAGGTCAGGGTTTCGCTTTCAAAAGGAAGGAGAAAGTGAAACACGAGTACAACAAACTCCTACGGAAGGAGAGGCGGAAGAACCCAGAGGTGAAATCCCAATACAGGGACGAGTATCCTGAGCACCTGAAACACCTGTACATGGCCGAGGCGGAGAAACTGAGAACGGAGGTCAGGACGAACCGAATAAACCGAACCAAAGGTAGAATGGCGGGCCGCGTAGAAGAGGAAGCTGATCACGTCGAGTTGAATGACGCACCAACGGGCCAATCTACATCCACAGACACACAAGATGCTGCTGTCATATCTGTCAAGACAGAAGAAGATGATGTCATATCCCCCGACCAGACTGACTCTGGCTCTCTGGCCCCGGCACCAGCAGAGGCTGACAGGTAAATAGCAAACCTAGTTCAACCTGCCCACTAGGGCCAAATAGTTGATTCCAAGGGCGTAGGTTTGGTCTCAACTTTGGTAGGGACACATCGGAATGATCTAATGGCTTCGCTCCAAAGGTAATGCGAATGAGTGGTTGGTCCTACACATTGGTCCTAATACATGGTCCCTACCGTATGCAAACCTACGCCCTTGGTTGATTCTCATTGTAGGGCTCTTGAACTCTGATCCTGGAAAGCTACTGCTGTGCAGGGTTTTGTTCCAGCCCAGCCCACTAACATTGGAACACAATTAGTTGATCTGGTGTGTTAGTGCATGAACAAAGGTATGGACACAACCAGCAGCGTAGCTTACCAGGAGTTGGAAACCCCAGTGCCGTATGTTATTTCAGTCAGCTTCAAAGTGCAATAGTCCTTTGCAGTGCATTGTACAGAATGTGAGTTATTGCTGTTTTTGTCTAGTAGGAAATAACTGTTTGCTGTGCATGGACAACACTATCACATGGCATGCATAGCTCATATTGAAGGAGGTTTCTAACAGTGTGGAAATGTCTTTTTTCAGTCTCCCTATGAGTAATCGGAGCAAAAAGAAAATGCTACGGAAGACCTCCTATCAGAAGACTAAGGAGGAGTTTGAGAATGTCATAGAACAGCGTGCAAATAAGAAAGAGGTAAGGAGGACTTCCTCTGCAATGCAATGTCTGCTGTTTAGTAGGACTTCATCTGGGAAACAGCACCTTCATGTGCCCAGATAAACTCCTCAAAAAATGTTCGGAAACGTTATTTCGGTCGATTATTCCTCCCCTTTAATAATACCAATTGGTACTGTATTTTATATCGTTGGAAAGCCTGATTAGTCACTTTTACAACGAGGTACAACTTGTAAGGATCATGCATTCGTGGAAGGAGCAACACAGCTAAACGTGTAATACCAATTGGTATTATTAAAGGGGAGGAATAATCGACCGAAATAACGTTTCCAAACTTTTTTCGAGGAGTTTATTTAAGCCTGCAATCTTAGAAAAGAACTTAGAGATAAAACACTGTTAATAAGAAGTGTTGCCTGTGGAAGAAAACGTTGAAGAAACCCTTTAGTTCTGGAAATGTTCCTCAAAGGGCTCTCCCTCAGGGACAGTATGTTCTAGGTCAAACTTTTTTTTTTTACCGCAAGTGTTAAGGAGGAAAAATGTCTCTCCTTGTTCAAAAGTACAGCTTACAGTAAGTGGTCTTGTTTTCTATTCTATTCTTAGGAATTCTTGAAGATCAAGCAACAGAAACAAGAGGCTATTCAGAAGTACAAGCAGAAGAAAATGGAGAACTTTCAGATGCTGAGCAAAAAGACAAAGAAAGGACAGCCGAACCTGAACCTTCAGATGGAGTACCTGCTGCAGAAGATCCAAGGGGAGTCTGGGAAATGACCAGAGACTCCATTTTTGTCAAAATTGATATTTTTGAGTTAGTAATTCATAAAATACAAAGGTTCCATCTCACAAAACATAATGGAATGTAAAAACGTTGACGCTCAATATCTCTGAACTACCCTAAACGGAGATAGAACCTTATCATTCTAAGCTCACGTGATTCTTTTTTTGGCCACAGAAACAGCAGTTGTGGAAACGTTGTGGAATCAAACAGTATTATGATTGATTTTTTTTATGTCATTGGTGTGTTTTAGTTTCTGACCACAAGGTGGCGTTCAATGAGATGTGGATAAGTAAACTGTTCTTGTAAAATATTTAATTATTCCTTCCAAAAAAAAAGTTTCATTAAAAATGATTAAGACAGGTTTGGAAATTAAAGTCTGGTTTATCATTGCCTGTTTATACAAACATTTTCCCTCTGTTGAGTCTAACATTGTCCCTCCTGGGTTCTCCTGAATTTTAAATGTGGTAGTAAGTATCTTTTCTATCTTATCTTATCAATATTAAATTGAAAGAGTTTATGAAAACACATTTTTGGGAGTTGTTATAGACCACAAACTATGTTGGAAAACACACATAAACTACTTAAAGACTAAAATATCAAAGTCTATTGCAATACTGCATAAAACGAAATATACATTTAAAAAAATATATAAAAAATATTAAAAATATATAAATAAAAATAAATAAACATTCTCTCAATCACCGTAGCGCATTAAAAACATTAGGAACCCGTCATCATCTCCGTCATAGATATCCATTACGTCTAACAGTAGGGTCTCTGCCATGTCCTGATCAAGAAACTCATCCAGATTCACTGCATCATGCATCCTATTGGAAGAGAGAAAGAGGAAGTCAGTGAACTGTTTTACAATGCAGAAATACATTTAATAAGTCAACAATTAAACCTCTACCATTGTCTTCCAGTTGGCATTTATAAATCTATAGTGAAGTAGCCAACAGAAATGGGTCAAAATGAAATATGAGATTACTTACAGAATAAGGAGAGTTTCCTTTAGCCGTCCTTCCACCCAGTACATACTGGGGATGCAAACGGATGATACCACTCTGCACAGTGGACAACCCCTAAAGTGGATATTAAGATACAATATGACTTTATTAAAAAGGGGCAGAAAACTAATATTTACACCAATAGCAGGTAATGTTAGTTTTTCTTTCTCTTTTGCAGTTGGTTTAAAATGAAAACTACACAACCTGTTGCAGCCCCCCCCCCTCTCACTTGATAACTTCCTCCGGAAGGTCGTTGGTGTTCCTCCAGGTAACGATGCACCCCAGGCAGAAGGAATGACTGCAGTTTGGTAGGATGCCAAAACGACGGTCCTCAGTCTTCTCTGACACCGTGTCCATGCAGATGCCACAGGTCAGATCTTTGCTCTGGTTGAAAGAGTCCGTTTGTATCATGAATTGCCTGTAATAAAATAGACACATGAAGCAGCCAGGCATCTCATCAGATTGCTTGGGCATGATGGCCACGTCTCAGGTGGGCAAAGCAAAGGGGCTAGTACAGTCGAAGTGCAGTTGTGTGCGCCATCTAGTGGCAGTTGCCTGCAATTGACGCAGATTTTCAACGTTCACTCACTTTCCTCAAAAAAGGACCTCTGCCAGTTTACCATTTTGGTCTGTTGTGGATTTATTACCACACTTGTCATCAACTTTCTATAATTCATTTCGATTCCTACTATGGCTGGATCTTTCTACCCCAACCGCTTGCTAGCTTGACAACGACACTGAAGTCCATAGCAAACACATCGTTGACCGGTTTGCTCGTTACATCTTGTTATAAAAAGCGATGTGCCTAGCTAGTTTACTGCTAAATCCCCAAACCCACCTTAAAAGCGGTCTCAAGCTGCGTGGTGGTAATGTCTCTTCCATCTTTAAAGGATTAAAGGATTTTAAGCATTTAAATTTCTTTTTTTTAAAAGGAAACTACCAACTGTTCAAGTCAGTTGAAGTCAGTTGTTCAAGTATCAACTGACTACGTCATAGAACACCTCGAGAGAATCACACCAGCAGAGTTCGTGCTGCTTCACACTCCCAAACTAACGGCAGTTGGGTCATTTTTTTTATACGGTGCCTTTTCCGTCCCCAGTACTAAATCATGTTGTATTTTGTCTAAATTTGGACAAATACTAATTCCATTAGGTTTTTCATGTATAGTCAATTGTTATGTATTATGAATACAATGATATGGGCTTCTAAGTTGTTGTTTTCTACATTTTAAAAGCTTTGGTTAAAGATGTAAATTGGATTTTGCATGGGATTTGGGATGTCCCCAGTGTTGTTCATTCAACTTCAATCCCAAAAATAACTATTAAAAACATATACATTTCCAAATATGTTATTATTATTTCATTTTCCTGATGAATATCTATTGAAATCAAATATAGTTTTTATCCATTTTTTATTTATTTTGTACCAAAAATTAAGGTTTTAATTACAATATTGCTTGTCCCTGCGATCACTGTCCACCCTGTTATACTGTGTTAATGTCCCTTTTAAAAGAAAACCATATTTCTCAATCACATCACTCCCGTGGCCGGGCAAGGTCCGTTGTGGAGCGCACTATAGTGTTATATAATATATCCTATCCTATATTATATTACATTATTATAGAGCTTATATATAGGCATGTTGAAGAGAGATAGACAGCTCCGGAGGGATATAAAGAAAGACTGAAATACAATCATAAACAATAGTTCCCTTTAAATCTGGAATTAAACTCATTTTCTCGGCTGATAACAACATCGGTAATTATATTACGAGCCACTTGCATGAATGACAGTAGGCAGAGCGTCTCACATGGCTGTAATAACGGCATAACCAGTAGGTGATGTGCGTACGCAAGTCGAAAACACGACGTAGAGATTTGATCGTTTCCACGTTCAAATCGACTCACGTTGAAATGGTTTAAATCACTACGTTGACGTGGATTTTGATCTAAGCACGTTCTATAAATGAGGCCCCTGAACATATAGTTTGTATTTATATACATATTGTTCATAGAGAAGCCTTGCATTCATCTAGCTACCAGACAGACTCCAGTGCATGCAGACTCCAGCCAGGACGTGTGAGGAGCAACAAGCGGATTTGAAAGCCCCTTGGCGACTGGCCCATGACATCACATGGTTGCAGAATGACTTTCCAAACGTTCATTTGTGGGGCAAGACCTCCTAAATAGGAACTGCGATTATTGCTCTCGTCGTTTTTTGCGCCATGAAGTGAGACGTTTTGTGCGCTATCATCTTTTGTCTTTTTTGGACTGCAGTCATAATTAGTTGGTAAGTTGTTAATAATGTCGTTTCTGTCGTTTATTATATCCAACAGTTGTTTCACTTGCTATTGAACGCAGGTCTTATTGAAATAACACGCAATGTTAGACTACGTTTGTTTACACTTTGAATGTATGGACTTCACAACTTTGTTTATGTTTCCATGACAATACAAAATCTGCAGTAGGTCAAACTGTACATATATACGCTAGACATATTGCACATACCTACATATATGTAGTCAAAATAGAAGTATGTTTGTAGCCTATGGACTTTTTTTTTTACCGTGAAATTGTCATGGTACAAAGAGGAACACATTCGGTTATGGTAGTGTCATAAGTCATACTGCAGTCATACTTGGGCCACAACTAGGCCCAAACGTACATTGAATATGAGAGACATAAGTCAGGTTAGACTTGTTTATTCCTATGTGAAAACTCTAAACAGCCAATGTATTGATAATGTGATGCCATGACATAACCTGAATGTCTTAGTAGGTAATTGATATACAGTATTTGGTGCAGTCAACCCTTACAGAGCATCTTGTTCTTTTTCTACTACTATGATTTACACATGACATTTGTTCAAGATTGATAGAGATCATTGCTCACTCCCACTCACTCTGTCACCACAGCAAAGAAGTTAGCAGCTCTGGCTGCAGAAACCACTTCCTCTTAAGTTCTTATGGTGAACTGTGTGACATTGCTCTACCTACGATGCAGTCAGCAATGTAGTCCTTGACTAAGACTAAGATTACAAATAGACTGATAGCAGCATCACAGGATGTTACTCTCTTGACCACAGTGGACCTTTGTGTTCATTTGAAAGAGATCACAACTAGAAATATAGCTACTGTTAGTCAGTGATCATCAGTAACTTAGAGAGAGATGCAGTAGTAGCCTATGTTATTTGGACGCACTGGCTATTTGGAAACATGCTACTGGCAATAGCCGACATCTCTACAGGTTTCAGTCATGGGTTGTGTACAATTAGAGGTATTAAGATAATCCTTGGATGTTTACTTGCCACTCTAAGTTGTAAGTACAAAGCTTAAGAGAAGGGGAAATAGCCTATACCCCCTTGGGAACTATACCCCTGTGGGAACGCGCCAACCGAATGTCCAACAAACACATTCTTCTTTGTCTCTCTTTCTTAGAGGAACCTCCCAATAACAACCAGTTACCTGTGACTGAGGCGTGAGTAGCCCCCAAACCCCTGAACCTGAACAGTCCCTGTTGGTGCCATCTTCTCTGACACCGGCTTCTTTTGGTTATGACCCCAGCGGGCCTAGCGGAGGGACCGTTGGGCCAGTGAGACTCGGCCATGTCCGATTCCACCTTATTTCGGGCCACCCGAGTGAACTGCAGCGTGTCCGACATGGAGGAGAAGAGACGGGCAGAGCTCCGAGGCGGGGCAGATGCCATGCTGGACAAGACCAAGGAGTTCTTCCAGACCTGCGACGTGGAGGGCAAAGGCTACATCACGCGCACGGATATGAGGGTGAGCTGAAGGGAGGATGGGCTGGCCTGTCGGTACAGACCTGGATGTCCTTTAAGCCCACCCCTAATGGTTGCAGGGTTCCCACGGGTTCTTGAAATCCTTGAAAGTTTGTGAATTTGAGAAATTTGGAAAATCAAGGTCTTAAAAGTTTTTGAAAATAGACATGGGTCATTGAAAGTGCTTGAATTCCCCCCCCCCTCTCTCTCTCTCTCTCTCTCTCTCTCTCTCTCTCTCTCTCTCTCTCTCTCTCTCTCTCTCTCTAAAAGATAATCTATATTCAAAGCTAGTCAACTAGTAAATACGTCTCTGTATTGCTTAACTTTACACATATTTCACAATATATTGTTTTGCTGTGCTGTGGTAGAGAAGGCAAGAGACCATCTAGTGTTCACACAAGCCTACTCTTTGTTGTCTGTGAGTGGATAGTTCCTATTATATAAATTCTCATCTAGATCAGTCTCAAAATATGCCGTGTTGGGTCCTTGAATTTGAGGGAATTGAGTCTTGAAAGTCCTTGAAAGGTGCTTGAATTTGATGTTTCAGAAGGTGTGGGAACCCTGTGGTTGGAGTTGGCTAAAGCCCATACAGATCTGGGATCAGGGTGGGAGGGATCGGTGGTGGTAGACTTTTAGTGTATTGATGATAATTGCTGCGAGGGCAGTATGATTTTAGATACTGTACGTATGTCAAGGTTACGTTAGTTACACGTTATTTTATTTGTGCTCTTTAGCCCCCTCCCCTCCCCTCTCTTTCTCTCACTCCCTCCTGCACAACTCCAGTAAAGCTGTGCAGGATCATGTGACCTGTAGGATGTATCTCTGCTTCCATTCCCTGTCTCCTCCACCTCCTTCCCAGTGTTGTGAAATGGCTGCCTCATATAATATAGTACATATGTTAGGTATAGGTAACTAGGGTTAGGTGCTAGGGTGCTACGGTAAGGGTTAGGGTTAGGGTTAGACATGCCAGCATGTCGACGTAGCACCTAAACCTAACCCTATTTTTCCCACATGTACCGTAACACATATACTATTATACATACTATTATGTCATACAGGAGGAGAGATGAGGACAGGCCCCCTCACCCCCCTCTCTCTCTATTGATCGAACACGCACACACACGACGCAAACACACACAAACAGTGTGGACGCTTGACACAGATTCATAGTCGGAGAAGAAATGGGTCACACACTCTTACGATGATGACGTCCCTTGGGAGTAATTGAATGAAGAGCCACGTTCACAATGTAATGAGAGGAGAGTGAGTGACATCACACGGTAATGAGAGGAGAGTGAGTGACATCACACGGTAATGAGAGGAGAGTGAGTGACATCACACGGTAATGAGAGGAGAGTGAGTGACATGCAGCAAGTGTCTTCTGCTGCTGCGGTGGCGTTTCATGTGTCTGTTAGCGTTAGAGGACCTCTCCACCCACGCACTGAAGCTGCCTCTCAATAGCCCTGCACCTTTCAACCCTACTGACACCCACTCACTCACTGACACACACACACACACACACACACACACACACACTGACACACACACTCACTGACACACACACACACACACACACGCACACACACACTTTACTCAAGCTCTGCTTTTTAATTAATGACACCAAGCTCTTGCTAGCAACAGGCTATTGTTTTTATTGTCTGTGTTGAGGGGTTTTGTACACATAGGCGACAGGATGTACTGTGGTGAAAGGATGTAGATGTCTGAGGACAAAGACAAACATGTTATTCGATGCCCCGATTAATTCTCTCTCAGCGTGGAGATAATGGTTTGTATCTCGGTCTATGGTTTTCATGGTTTCATTTCAATTCCTCACTCTCAGTCCTATTGTTTTAATGCTTACACAAGCACACAACAACCAGCAGCGTAGCTTACCAGGAGTTGGAAACCCCAGTGCCGTATGTTATTTCAGTCAGCTTCAAAGTGCAATAGTCCTTTGCAGTGCATTGTACAGAATGTGAGTTATTGCTGTTTTTGTCTAGTAGGAAATAACTGTTTGCTGTGCATGGACAACACTATCACATGGCATGCATAGCTCATATTGAAGGAGGTTTCTAACAGTGTGGAAATGTCTTTTTTCAGTCTCCCTATGAGTAATCGGAGCAAAAAGAAAATGCTACGGAAGACCTCCTATCAGAAGACTAAGGAGGAGTTTGAGAATGTCATAGAACAGCGTGCAAATAAGAAAGAGGTAAGGAGGACTTCCTCTGCAATGCAATGTCTGCTGTTTAGTAGGACTTCATCTGGGAAACAGCACCTTCATGTGCCCAGATAAACTCCTCAAAAAATGTTCGGAAACGTTATTTCGGTCGATTATTCCTCCCCTTTAATAATACCAATTGGTACTGTATTTTATATCGTTGGAAAGCCTGATTAGTCACTTTTACAACGAGGTACAACTTGTAAGGATCATGCATTCGTGGAAGGAGCAACACAGCTAAACGTGTAATACCAATTGGTATTATTAAAGGGGAGGAATAATCGACCGAAATAACGTTTCCAAACTTTTTTCGAGGAGTTTATTTAAGCCTGCAATCTTAGAAAAGAACTTAGAGATAAAACACTGTTAATAAGAAGTGTTGCCTGTGGAAGAAAACGTTGAAGAAACCCTTTAGTTCTGGAAATGTTCCTCAAAGGGCTCTCCCTCAGGGACAGTATGTTCTAGGTCAAACTTTTTTTTTTTACCGCAAGTGTTAAGGAGGAAAAATGTCTCTCCTTGTTCAAAAGTACAGCTTACAGTAAGTGGTCTTGTTTTCTATTCTATTCTTAGGAATTCTTGAAGATCAAGCAACAGAAACAAGAGGCTATTCAGAAGTACAAGCAGAAGAAAATGGAGAACTTTCAGATGCTGAGCAAAAAGACAAAGAAAGGACAGCCGAACCTGAACCTTCAGATGGAGTACCTGCTGCAGAAGATCCAAGGGGAGTCTGGGAAATGACCAGAGACTTACAGAGAAGGAACATGGACATTTTAGAAAACAATGGTTGCACAGTGTAACTTCCACAGTGATTGTGTCAGAGACTGATTGTGACGTTAGAATTATTATAAGGTTCTATCTCCATTTTTGTCAAAATTGATATTTTTGAGTTAGTAATTCATAAAATACAAAGGTTCCATCTCACAAAACATAATGGAATGTAAAAACGTTGACGCTCAATATCTCTGAACTACCCTAAACGGAGATAGAACCTTATCATTCTAAGCTCACGTGATTCTTTTTTTGGCCACAGAAACAGCAGTTGTGGAAACGTTGTGGAATCAAACAGTATTATGATTGATTTTTTTTATGTCATTGGTGTGTTTTAGTTTCTGACCACAAGGTGGCGTTCAATGAGATGTGGATAAGTAAACTGTTCTTGTAAAATATTTAATTATTCCTTCCAAAAAAAAAGTTTCATTAAAAATGATTAAGACAGGTTTGGAAATTAAAGTCTGGTTTATCATTGCCTGTTTATACAAACATTTTCCCTCTGTTGAGTCTAACATTGTCCCTCCTGGGTTCTCCTGAATTTTAAATGTGGTAGTAAGTATCTTTTCTATCTTATCTTATCAATATTAAATTGAAAGAGTTTATGAAAACACATTTTTGGGAGTTGTTATAGACCACAAACTATGTTGGAAAACACACATAAACTACTTAAAGACTAAAATATCAAAGTCTATTGCAATACTGCATAAAACGAAATATACATTTAAAAAAATATATAAAAAATATTAAAAATATATAAATAAAAATAAATAAACATTCTCTCAATCACCGTAGCGCATTAAAAACATTAGGAACCCGTCATCATCTCCGTCATAGATATCCATTACGTCTAACAGTAGGGTCTCTGCCATGTCCTGATCAAGAAACTCATCCAGATTCACTGCATCATGCATCCTATTGGAAGAGAGAAAGAGGAAGTCAGTGAACTGTTTTACAATGCAGAAATACATTTAATAAGTCAACAATTAAACCTCTACCATTGTCTTCCAGTTGGCATTTATAAATCTATAGTGAAGTAGCCAACAGAAATGGGTCAAAATGAAATATGAGATTACTTACAGAATAAGGAGAGTTTCCTTTAGCCGTCCTTCCACCCAGTACATACTGGGGATGCAAACGGATGATACCACTCTGCACAGTGGACAACCCCTAAAGTGGATATTAAGATACAATATGACTTTATTAAAAAGGGGCAGAAAACTAATATTTACACCAATAGCAGGTAATGTTAGTTTTTCTTTCTCTTTTGCAGTTGGTTTAAAATGAAAACTACACAACCTGTTGCAGCCCCCCCCCCTCTCACTTGATAACTTCCTCCGGAAGGTCGTTGGTGTTCCTCCAGGTAACGATGCACCCCAGGCAGAAGGAATGACTGCAGTTTGGTAGGATGCCAAAACGACGGTCCTCAGTCTTCTCTGACACCGTGTCCATGCAGATGCCACAGGTCAGATCTTTGCTCTGGTTGAAAGAGTCCGTTTGTATCATGAATTGCCTGTAATAAAATAGACACATGAAGCAGCCAGGCATCTCATCAGATTGCTTGGGCATGATGGCCACGTCTCAGGTGGGCAAAGCAAAGGGGCTAGTACAGTCGAAGTGCAGTTGTGTGCGCCATCTAGTGGCAGTTGCCTGCAATTGACGCAGATTTTCAACGTTCACTCACTTTCCTCAAAAAAGGACCTCTGCCAGTTTACCATTTTGGTCTGTTGTGGATTTATTACCACACTTGTCATCAACTTTCTATAATTCATTTCGATTCCTACTATGGCTGGATCTTTCTACCCCAACCGCTTGCTAGCTTGACAACGACACTGAAGTCCATAGCAAACACATCGTTGACCGGTTTGCTCGTTACATCTTGTTATAAAAAGCGATGTGCCTAGCTAGTTTACTGCTAAATCCCCAAACCCACCTTAAAAGCGGTCTCAAGCTGCGTGGTGGTAATGTCTCTTCCATCTTTAAAGGATTAAAGGATTTTAAGCATTTAAATTTCTTTTTTTTAAAAGGAAACTACCAACTGTTCAAGTCAGTTGAAGTCAGTTGTTCAAGTATCAACTGACTACGTCATAGAACACCTCGAGAGAATCACACCAGCAGAGTTCGTGCTGCTTCACACTCCCAAACTAACGGCAGTTGGGTCATTTTTTTTATACGGTGCCTTTTCCGTCCCCAGTACTAAATCATGTTGTATTTTGTCTAAATTTGGACAAATACTAATTCCATTAGGTTTTTCATGTATAGTCAATTGTTATGTATTATGAATACAATGATATGGGCTTCTAAGTTGTTGTTTTCTACATTTTAAAAGCTTTGGTTAAAGATGTAAATTGGATTTTGCATGGGATTTGGGATGTCCCCAGTGTTGTTCATTCAACTTCAATCCCAAAAATAACTATTAAAAACATATACATTTCCAAATATGTTATTATTATTTCATTTTCCTGATGAATATCTATTGAAATCAAATATAGTTTTTATCCATTTTTTATTTATTTTGTACCAAAAATTAAGGTTTTAATTACAATATTGCTTGTCCCTGCGATCACTGTCCACCCTGTTATGCTGTGTTAATGTCCCTTTTAAAAGAAAACCATATTTCTCAATCACATCACTCCCGTGGCCGGGCAAGGTCCGTTGTGGAGCGCACTATAGTGTTATATAATATATCCTATCCTATATTATATTACATTATTATAGAGCTTATATATAGGCATGTTGAAGAGAGATAGACAGCTCCGGAGGGATATAAAGAAAGACTGAAATACAATCATAAACAATAGTTCCCTTTAAATCTGGAATTAAACTCATTTTCTCGGCTGATAACAACATCGGTAATTATATTACGAGCCACTTGCATGAATGACAGTAGGCAGAGCGTCTCACATGGCTGTAATAACGGCATAACCAGTAGGTGATGTGCGTACGCAAGTCGAAAACACGACGTAGAGATTTGATCGTTTCCACGTTCAAATCGACTCACGTTGAAATGGTTTAAATCACTACGTTGACGTGGATTTTGATCTAAGCACGTTCTATAAATGAGGCCCCTGAACATATAGTTTGTATTTATATACATATTGTTCATAGAGAAGCCTTGCATTCATCTAGCTACCAGACAGACTCCAGTGCATGCAGACTCCAGCCAGGACGTGTGAGGAGCAACAAGCGGATTTGAAAGCCCCTTGGCGACTGGCCCATGACATCACATGGTTGCAGAATGACTTTCCAAACGTTCATTTGTGGGGCAAGACCTCCTAAATAGGAACTGCGATTATTGCTCTCGTCGTTTTTTGCGCCATGAAGTGAGAAGTTTTGTGCGCTATCATCTTTTGTCTTTTTTGGACTGCAGTCATAATTAGTTGGTAAGTTGTTAATAATGTCGTTTCTGTCGTTTATTATATCCAACAGTTGTTTCACTTGCTATTGAACGCAGGTCTTATTGAAATAACACGCAATGTTAGACTACGTTTGTTTACACTTTGAATGTATGGACTTCACAACTTTGTTTATGTTTCCATGACAATACAAAATCTGCAGTAGGTCAAACTGTACATATATACGCTAGACATATTGCACATACCTACATATATGTAGTCAAAATAGAAGTATGTTTGTAGCCTATGGACTTTTTTTTTTACCGTGAAATTGTCATGGTACAAAGAGGAACACATTCGGTTATGGTAGTGTCATAAGTCATACTGCAGTCATACTTGGGCCACAACTAGGCCCAAACGTACATTGAATATGAGAGACATAAGTCAGGTTAGACTTGTTTATTCCTATGTGAAAACTCTAAACAGCCAATGTATTGATAATGTGATGCCATGACATAACCTGCATGTCTTAGTAGGTAATTGATATACAGTATTTGGTGCAGTCAACCCTTACAGAGCATCTTGTTCTTTTTCTACTACTATGATTTACACATGACATTTGTTCAAGATTGATAGAGATCATTGCTCACTCCCACTCACTCTGTCACCACAGCAAAGAAGTTAGCAGCTCTGGCTGCAGAAACCACTTCCTCTTAAGTTCTTATGGTGAACTGTGTGACATTGCTCTACCTACGATGCAGTCAGCAATGTAGTCCTTGACTAAGACTAAGATTACAAATAGACTGATAGCAGCATCACAGGATGTTACTCTCTTGACCACAGTGGACCTTTGTGTTCATTTGAAAGAGATCACAACTAGAAATATAGCTACTGTTAGTCAGTGATCATCAGTAACTTAGAGAGAGATGCAGTAGTAGCCTATGTTATTTGGACGCACTGGCTATTTGGAAACATGCTACTGGCAATAGCCGACATCTCTACAGGTTTCAGTCATGGGTTGTGTACAATTAGAGGTATTAAGATAATCCTTGGATGTTTACTTGCCACTCTAAGTTGTAAGTACAAAGCTTAAGAGAAGGGGAAATAGCCTATACCCCCTTGGGAACTATACCCCTGTGGGAACGCGCCAACCGAATGTCCAACAAACACATTCTTCTTTGTCTCTCTTTCTTAGAGGAACCTCCCAATAACAACCAGTTACCTGTGACTGAGGCGTGAGTAGCCCCCAAACCCCTGAACCTGAACAGTCCCTGTTGGTGCCATCTTCTCTGACACCGGCTTCTTTTGGTTATGACCCCAGCGGGCCTAGCGGAGGGACCGTTGGGCCAGTGAGACTCGGCCATGTCCGATTCCACCTTATTTCGGGCCACCCGAGTGAACTGCAGCGTGTCCGACATGGAGGAGAAGAGACGGGCAGAGCTCCGAGGCGGGGCAGATGCCATGCTGGACAAGACCAAGGAGTTCTTCCAGACCTGCGACGTGGAGGGCAAAGGCTACATCACGCGCACGGATATGAGGGTGAGCTGAAGGGAGGATGGGCTGGCCTGTCGGTACAGACCTGGATGTCCTTTAAGCCCACCCCTAATGGTTGCAGGGTTCCCACGGGTTCTTGAAATCCTTGAAAGTTTGTGAATTTGAGAAATTTGGAAAATCAAGGTCTTAAAAGTTTTTGAAAATAGACATGGGTCATTGAAAGTGCTTGAATTCCCCCCCCCCCCCCTCTCTCTCTCTCTCTCTCTCTCTCTCTCTCTCTCTCTCTCTCTCTCTCTCTCTCTCTCTCTAAAAGATAATCTATATTCAAAGCTAGTCAACTAGTAAATACGTCTCTGTATTGCTTAACTTTACACATATTTCACAATATATTGTTTTGCTGTGCTGTGGTAGAGAAGGCAAGAGACCATCTAGTGTTCACACAAGCCTACTCTTTGTTGTCTGTGAGTGGATAGTTCCTATTATATAAATTCTCATCTAGATCAGTCTCAAAATATGCCGTGTTGGGTCCTTGAATTTGAGGGAATTGAGTCTTGAAAGTCCTTGAAAGGTGCTTGAATTTGATGTTTCAGAAGGTGTGGGAACCCTGTGGTTGGAGTTGGCTAAAGCCCATACAGATCTGGGATCAGGGTGGGAGGGATCGGTGGTGGTAGACTTTTAGTGTATTGATGATAATTGCTGCGAGGGCAGTATGATTTTAGATACTGTACGTATGTCAAGGTTACGTTAGTTACACGTTATTTTATTTGTGCTCTTTAGCCCCCTCCCCTCCCCTCTCTTTCTCTCACTCCCTCCTGCACAACTCCAGTAAAGCTGTGCAGGATCATGTGACCTGTAGGATGTATCTCTGCTTCCATTCCCTGTCTCCTCCACCTCCTTCCCAGTGTTGTGAAATGGCTGCCTCATATAATATAGTACATATGTTAGGTATAGGTAACTAGGGTTAGGTGCTAGGGTGCTACGGTAAGGGTTAGGGTTAGGGTTAGACATGCCAGCATGTCGACGTAGCACCTAAACCTAACCCTATTTTTCCCACATGTACCGTAACACATATACTATTATACATACTATTATGTCATACAGGAGGAGAGATGAGGACAGGCCCCCTCACCCCCCTCTCTCTCTATTGATCGAACACGCACACACACGACGCAAACACACACAAACAGTGTGGACGCTTGACACAGATTCATAGTCGGAGAAGAAATGGGTCACACACTCTTACGATGATGACGTCCCTTGGGAGTAATTGAATGAAGAGCCACGTTCACAATGTAATGAGAGGAGAGTGAGTGACATCACACGGTAATGAGAGGAGAGTGAGTGACATCACACGGTAATGAGAGGAGAGTGAGTGACATCACACGGTAATGAGAGGAGAGTGAGTGACATGCAGCAAGTGTCTTCTGCTGCTGCGGTGGCGTTTCATGTGTCTGTTAGCGTTAGAGGACCTCTCCACCCACGCACTGAAGCTGCCTCTCAATAGCCCTGCACCTTTCAACCCTACTGACACCCACTCACTCACTGACACACACACACACACACACACACACACACACACACACACTGACACACACACTCACTGACACACACACACACACACACACGCACACACACACTTTACTCAAGCTCTGCTTTTTAATTAATGACACCAAGCTCTTGCTAGCAACAGGCTATTGTTTTTATTGTCTGTGTTGAGGGGTTTTGTACACATAGGCGACAGGATGTACTGTGGTGAAAGGATGTAGATGTCTGAGGACAAAGACAAACATGTTATTCGATGCCCCGATTAATTCTCTCTCAGCGTGGAGATAATGGTTTGTATCTCGGTCTATGGTTTTCATGGTTTCATTTCAATTCCTCACTCTCAGTCCTATTGTTTTAATGCTTACACAAGCACACAACAACCAGCAGCGTAGCTTACCAGGAGTTGGAAACCCCAGTGCCGTATGTTATTTCAGTCAGCTTCAAAGTGCAATAGTCCTTTGCAGTGCATTGTACAGAATGTGAGTTATTGCTGTTTTTGTCTAGTAGGAAATAACTGTTTGCTGTGCATGGACAACACTATCACATGGCATGCATAGCTCATATTGAAGGAGGTTTCTAACAGTGTGGAAATGTCTTTTTTCAGTCTCCCTATGAGTAATCGGAGCAAAAAGAAAATGCTACGGAAGACCTCCTATCAGAAGACTAAGGAGGAGTTTGAGAATGTCATAGAACAGCGTGCAAATAAGAAAGAGGTAAGGAGGACTTCCTCTGCAATGCAATGTCTGCTGTTTAGTAGGACTTCATCTGGGAAACAGCACCTTCATGTGCCCAGATAAACTCCTCAAAAAATGTTCGGAAACGTTATTTCGGTCGATTATTCCTCCCCTTTAATAATACCAATTGGTACTGTATTTTATATCGTTGGAAAGCCTGATTAGTCACTTTTACAACGAGGTACAACTTGTAAGGATCATGCATTCGTGGAAGGAGCAACACAGCTAAACGTGTAATACCAATTGGTATTATTAAAGGGGAGGAATAATCGACCGAAATAACGTTTCCAAACTTTTTTCGAGGAGTTTATTTAAGCCTGCAATCTTAGAAAAGAACTTAGAGATAAAACACTGTTAATAAGAAGTGTTGCCTGTGGAAGAAAACGTTGAAGAAACCCTTTAGTTCTGGAAATGTTCCTCAAAGGGCTCTCCCTCAGGGACAGTATGTTCTAGGTCAAACTTTTTTTTTTTACCGCAAGTGTTAAGGAGGAAAAATGTCTCTCCTTGTTCAAAAGTACAGCTTACAGTAAGTGGTCTTGTTTTCTATTCTATTCTTAGGAATTCTTGAAGATCAAGCAACAGAAACAAGAGGCTATTCAGAAGTACAAGCAGAAGAAAATGGAGAACTTTCAGATGCTGAGCAAAAAGACAAAGAAAGGACAGCCGAACCTGAACCTTCAGATGGAGTACCTGCTGCAGAAGATCCAAGGGGAGTCTGGGAAATGACCAGAGACTTACAGAGAAGGAACATGGACATTTTAGAAAACAATGGTTGCACAGTGTAACTTCCACAGTGATTGTGTCAGAGACTGATTGTGACGTTAGAATTATTATAAGGTTCTATCTCCATTTTTGTCAAAATTGATATTTTTGAGTTAGTAATTCATAAAATACAAAGGTTCCATCTCACAAAACATAATGGAATGTAAAAACGTTGACGCTCAATATCTCTGAACTACCCTAAACGGAGATAGAACCTTATCATTCTAAGCTCACGTGATTCTTTTTTTGGCCACAGAAACAGCAGTTGTGGAAACGTTGTGGAATCAAACAGTATTATGATTGATTTTTTTTATGTCATTGGTGTGTTTTAGTTTCTGACCACAAGGTGGCGTTCAATGAGATGTGGATAAGTAAACTGTTCTTGTAAAATATTTAATTATTCCTTCCAAAAAAAAAGTTTCATTAAAAATGATTAAGGCAGGTTTGGAAATTAAAGTCTGGTTTATCATTGCCTGTTTATACAAACATTTTCCCTCTGTTGAGCCTAACATTGTCCCTCCTGGGTTCTCCTGAATTTTAAATGTGGTAGTAAGTATCTTTTCTATCTTATCTTATCAATATTAAATTGAAAGAGTTTATGAAAACACATTTTTGGGAGTTGTTATAGACCACAAACTATGTTGGAAAACACACATAAACTACTTAAAGACTAAAATATCAAAGTCTATTGCAATACT
Organism: Nansenia antarctica; assembly: GCF_963989245.1. Taxonomy (NCBI): domain Eukaryota; kingdom Metazoa; phylum Chordata; class Actinopteri; order Argentiniformes; family Microstomatidae; genus Nansenia; species Nansenia antarctica. The sequence goes on along the minus strand of NC_137678.1, from coordinate 30,477,324 downwards.
GCATAAAACGAAATATACATTTAAAAAAATATATAAAAAAAATATTAAAAATATATAAATAAAAATAAATAAACATTCTCTCAATCACCGTAGCGCATTAAAAACATTAGGAACCCGTCATCATCTCCGTCATAGATATCCATTACGTCTAACAGTAGGGTCTCTGCCATGTCCTGATCAAGAAACTCATCCAGATTCACTGCATCATGCATCCTATTGGAAGAGAGAAAGAGGAAGTCAGTGAACTGTTTTACAATGCAGAAATACATTTAATAAGTCAACAATTAAACCTCTACCATTGTCTTCCAGTTGGCATTTATAAATCTATAGTGAAGTAGCCAACAGAAATGGGTCAAAATGAAATATGAGATTACTTACAGAATAAGGAGAGTTTCCTTTAGCCGTCCTTCCACCCAGTACATACTGGGGATGCAAACGGATGATACCACTCTGCACAGTGGACAACCCCTAAAGTGGATATTAAGATACAATATGACTTTATTAAAAAGGGGCAGAAAACTAATATTTACACCAATAGCAGGTAATGTTAGTTTTTCTTTCTCTTTTGCAGTTGGTTTAAAATGAAAACTACACAACCTGTTGCAGCCCCCCCCCCTCTCACTTGATAACTTCCTCCGGAAGGTCGTTGGTGTTCCTCCAGGTAACGATGCACCCCAGGCAGAAGGAATGACTGCAGTTTGGTAGTGTCGTGTATTCTTATTGATTATGAATCAAAGAACAGTTAGTTTAAGATAATTTAATTAGTTAAAGGCAGGTTTATACATTACATCTGTTCCCCGTGGATCCTGGGCTGCAAGAGAGCGCTTGTCGTGTCTCTCTCCCCGTTCCCCTCCAGAGGGGAGGGGCCAGCGTGCATGTGTGTCCCTCCCCAACCCCCAAAGGTCCCTGCTGGTCATCTGTGTCCCTGCATGCCCTGGCATGTGTGTGTGTCTAAAACATACCACATATTCATACATAGATCATACATACTACAGAAATATACTACACATCCCCCCTCGGACCACCCAGAGGGTGTTCCGAAACTAAACCACCATAAAACAAAAACAAAAACACAAAACCCCACAAAACATCCCAAAAAAAAAAAAAAAAAATTTTTTTTTTTTTTTTTTTAAATAAAATTAAAAATTAAAAAATAAACAACAACAGACAGAAAAACTACACCAACACACAACACAAGAAGCACAATAACACAGACCAACCCAGGACCAGTATTAGGAACCAAAGATATCATAAACAAAAAATAGAAAACAACCAATAATAAAAAGAATTTTGAACATAACAATCACAATTAAACTAAACACAGTTTATCATGCACAAATCAATACAGAAACTTCCAACGACCGATGTTTTCTTTGTCCTTGAAGCGTCGGGGTCAGAGGTTACTAGCACTTGTACCCAGTTGGAGAACAGCCTTTACCGCTGTCTCAGATTGATAACACTTCCATAGTCAGGAGCTTTCCATTTTCGTTGCGCTAGGAACAGAACCTCTCTCCTAGCTTTGTATAACCACCACATCACTTCTCAACTGACCTCAATCACACGATATAGAAACAAACAAACAATACACAAATAATGACATTCAGTTATCATAACACATAATTCTCCAACAGTAAGCATAGGACAAAGGGAATGCATTAATGCATAGATCTTCACCTCAGGTGAGGACTAGTCTTCTGAAAAGTTCATTAACGTGGACTGAGTGACTGATTTTCCAAAAACAGTCAATGAGGCCCTGCCTTCTAAGAAAGTCAAAAATCATGTCTGCTATAATAGGTGCTCCTATCTTGGCAAAATAAGTTTCCCATGCCCCTAAGACCGTTTCCAGCCATGCTATTATCTGCTGTCCATTCCCGTCGTTCCCTTTGATCTGCTGCTTCACTACCCTATTCATAGTCTTTAATCTTTTCCTAACTGGTCGTCGTCCGTCAGTGTCATTGAGGTTAAGGCAGCCGCCTGGTCCCCTCCCACGCTGATCAAGGTCTGGGGAGTCGCCCTCAGCATCATCTGAAGCATGGTGCAGGCACTCGCCAGCATCCCCAGTAGCACAGGTGTCCAGGCTTTGGACACCCCCAGGCTGGACCTCCAGACTGTCAACACTCTCTGCTTCGTTGGTTTCTGGTTCATTGGCATCTGGACAGCTTTCCACTGTCCCCTCGGTTTCAGGCACTGCCGGTAATGTCACTGGCTGTAACACTGGCATTGCCACTGGCTCTGGCAACACCACAGCATCTCCTTGTAGCTCCTCCTTCTCAGGTTCTCTGGGGACCTCGGCACCTGTTGGCACAACATCCTGCCTACTCTGTACATCCACCCCCCTGTCCACCACCCGTGGCCCTATTGGGGTAGGGATATGCCCAGACACCACTGGTGTACCCACTCTGATGTTGTTTCTCCAACAGACCCCACATTGACCTAAAGCATGGTCAATCTGTTCCATCAAATATGGACTCCAAAACCCATATTTCTTGGTGATCTTGCGTCTTACCTCCCCCCTAGCCACATGTGCTAATCCATGAGCTTCCTGTATTAACATGCCTAATAAATCTGAGGGTGCTACAACCAACCCCTCATGATTCCTCCATAGACCTGTGTCATCCTGACTTGCCCCCCTTGCTAGCCAAACGCTCTTGTCTAACGTAGTTACTCTACTCTGTAACATCAATAAATCCTCAAGTGTGACCATGCCCTGTAATTGCTTTTCATGTGTGACCAGAAGACCTTTACCTGCCTTGTCTGCTCCTGTAATGGCTTTGGCTGCATCTTCTGCAGCCCTGTTACCTTGTGTGACATGTGATGAGTCAGACCTGTGTGTGGCACACTTCACTATAGCTAATTCCTTTGGCTTCATCATGGCTTGTAACAGCTTCATGATCTGTGCGTGATGCTGTATAGGCGTACCATCAGTTCTCTTAAAACCCCGCCCCCTCCATACAGCTCCATTAAAATGACAAACATTATGTGCATAGGCAGAGTCGGTGTACACTGTCACTCTCCGTCCGGTTCCCAAGTTGCATGCTTCTGTGAGGGCAATCAATTCAGCCAACTGAGCCGAGCAAGGCTGAGGAACTGCCTCAGCCTGTTCTACAATAAACTTTGAATTCTGTGCTTTAACTAAGGAATACCCAGCGCACAACGTTTCTCCTACCCCGTAACAAGACCCATCAACCCAATATTCTATATCAGCTCCCTTTAAAGGCAAAGCTTGTAGGTCTGTTCTATGCTTAATCACTTTGGCTGTCGATGGAACCTGAGCACCGCTGTCAGGTGTGCATTTTACTGTACAGTTCAATTGGCATAGAGCATCTCTCCCTAGCAGCCCTGTTGGCGTGTGTTCTGACACAAGTGTTGACAGAGTTGCTCTCTGTCCCTTGTACTCTAAGTCTACAAGCTCAGTTGTAGGAATCAGCTGTTTAATTCCCTCAAATCCGATTGTCTTCACATATTCTCTAGACATAGGGAGGTGCGTGGCGCCTTCAGGCTTCTGTGTCACCACCAGCTGGCACCTCCCACTCGGATCTTCCGGGCACCCCTATAGGCCAGCTGCTGGGCCTCCGTAAGGGTTCATCACTCCTGGAGCAGGTGTAGTAGGGGGCCAATATCCTCCTCCTTGGCTCCCCCCTGCGCCCCCCTGGGGCCTGTTGCAGCAGGCACAGGCTAGATGTCCATTCTGGTCACATTGGCATGGTTCTAGCATCTCCTTCCCTGCTGCTGTCCATCCCCCTGGTGGTGGTCCTTGGCCAGGCTGTGTGTACATCTGGCATGGAACCGCTTGCACCCCTGGTGGCCCTTGTGGGTATGGATACCCCCCTTGTGGCCCCTGTGGGTAGGACTGGTAAGTAGCAGGATACCCCCCTTGTGGCCCCTGTGAGTAGGACTGGTAAGTAGCAGTCTGCACTCCAGGTGGCTGTTGCTGTGGGGCTAAAGCCTGCACTCCCTCTATGTTCCTCTCGCTTTCAGTCAATTGCAAATGAGTCAATATTCTGAGGGATTCTTCGTCTCGTGCCTTCTGTATCTGAATGTTCTTTCGATATAACTCAACTTGATGCGCTACGTGGTCTATATAAACAGCTTTGTTCATGTGTCGTAGCCCCACCACTTCTGCTAGCTTATCCTTAACTGGGGTAGGAAGCCCTTCTTGTATTTTTTCCCTGATTATGGATTTTTCTAAGGGGTTATCTTCAGCGTCTTTCCCTGTCACACTTCTCCATTGAGAGTGTATACGGGCAATATAACCCCTGGGATTCTCATCCCCCCCCAGTGGCTTCACAATGATATTGTCTGGGTGAATGTGAGTAGGGTAGATCTCCCTGATTGCTTTCCACAGTTTGCCTCTGTTTGCTGCGAAAAGCTCTGGATCATAAACTGATGTATTGATATATCTATGAAGTCCTGCCTTCATCAATATTTCCTGCATTGTATCCAATCCTGCAATAAAAGCTAAGAGTCTTTTCAGGTCTCCCATCGCGACCTGCGTTCCTATCAGTATCACGTCAACCTGTCGCGTCCACGAATGTCCTCCCTCTTGAAGAACTGGGAGTTTCTCGATCACTTCAGACAAATCTGTATGATGCCACGGATGATATTCCATCTTGTTACCCCGAATCAGCACTGGACAGTTCTTTAGTGTATTTGATGACATTCGGTGACAATCTCCCTCTTTCTCCGGGCGTCTTCTCCCACCTTTCCTTTCGGCTGTGGCTATCATCTTCCTGCCCTGCGCGTTGTAGCCTCCATCTGCATTGTCGTCATCACTTGAGTCTGCACTGCCATCTTCGCTGTCATCTTCCTCGTCACTCCTGTCGTCCCCTTTTCCCCTTGGCTCCTTCTTCTTCTTCTGGGAATGATCCTCCAGTGCCTTAGCATAGGGAGGGGGACTGGGGGCAGGACACTGAGCTATTTTCTGTCCCTCTACCTTAAATAGATCTAAAATAGCTAACTCTAACTTGCGTTTCTCTGATCTAATCTTTCCTCTTTGATGTGCTTTGTGCCCATTGATAAGTATCTCCAATGTTGCAATTAATTGTAAATTAATGCTGCCCTCTTTCGGCCACGGCTGTTCAATGTATGCCCAACGGCTATTCCATTTCGTAGACATTTTGCTAATTTCCCTAACAAGAGGATTCATTTTTTCCACTACAGCCATAGGGGATAACGTAGCCAACATTCCACGATGTTCACTAATATCTTTTAACAGCTTCGTGGAATTCGACCCCATTCTACTTGGCTCAATATGCTGACAATATTCTATATTAGATAAGGTGTACGCTTCTTACAACCCACCTTATTTTGTCTTGTTTGCTAAACAAATGCTAGTCCAATATAACTGTATTGACCATCCCCACAAAAACCCTGCAACTTCAGAATAACAGACTTGCCTCTTGTGTATGTCAGTGCAGTATTAACTTAAATCTAATCTCTGTGTAAGTACTTTATACTTAAATGTGTTTCCTAATTGTTTACGAATGTATCTTAATTACTCATTCAATACTAATTACAGTTCTGGTCAACACAATTATTAAATCACACAGGCTGATCAACACCTAAGTATTCACCGATCCACAAAAACCCTTTTACTGCTCAACTCTCAAATATGTACTATTCTGCTATTCCTTAATCAAACACTGTGGAAATGACCTAACTAAAATAAAAGATGTAAATTACAAATATTAATTATAACCTGTAGAGAAATCGACTTGTTATTTGGAAAAGAATGAATGATTAATTATTAATTACACACTTAAAGAAATCGACTTGTCATTTGGAAGGAATAAAATGATTAATTATTCATTACAATCTGTAAGGGAATCGAATTGTTAAGTGAAAGGAATGAATGATTAGTTAGAATTATTCACTATATCATCATATACATTGATTTAAAACTTATGGAATCAATCAATTGTTTTGGGAAACAGAAAATGAATGATCTGAACAATTAATTCAATCAATTTGTAATTAATTAAATTAATTAAATTAATTGTAATACATTACAATCATTTATAACCATCTATTTATTAATGTATCGGACTGTTTCATCGACCTCAGCTGTATCTCCCTGAGGATTTAGTGTTTTAAAATGTATTGTCGTATTTCGACCAGCAGATGGAGCTGTGCTCCGGCTAACGCGCATCGATTGCGCATGCGCCAACTCTTAGCCAAGGCTATGAATGTTTTAACCGTAACTCTAAACTATTTAAAATACCCCGAGATCAATTCACCATATCTCTATCTTAAATACTATAGTCTATGTAAAATGATCCGTAAGAAATAAGGAATGTAATTAATCAGTCAGGTTCCTTTCCAAAGGAATGCTTTCCAAAGGAGTGCCTGTTTGCAGAGGCAAGAAGAGGGGGCTACAACCCGTCTCCCCTGAAAAATCACCGCGTGTTTGTAGCCTGCTCCAAAACAATCTCTCCAACACAACTTGTTTTCATAAACGATTACTTTTCACGACACAGCAACATCAAGACTATCTTTCAATCCAGCCCAACTACTATTTATCTCATTCAAATATTCTACGTTCACGTTTCCCTCATAAAGATGGCCTCTGTGTGTGTCCTTTAGACTCTCTGACCCACTGCAAATGGCGTCTAAATGCAAATGGCGTCTAAACTCCGCTGAAAGTACACTGCACGTTTCCCTCATAAAAATGGCGTCTAAGAATAGACTCTCTGACACACTGCAAATGGCCGCCCACACAACGGCGTCCTCTCACACAGACAAAGAGTAATGGCGTACTCTCTGCTACAATACAAAACAGACTACCGAGTCCACCCACACTCCAACACATAAACACAACCTCACCGAATTTTACACAAACACACACGATATTCCAATACCGTACAAACAAACCTTACCATTAAACACTATATTTTACAAAAAACGGGCTTCCAAGTCCGGCTCTCACAATCCACCCATCAAAGATTTATGAAAAGTTTGCATCTATTCCAACAAGATTACCGTTACACAGATTCTTTTGACTATAACTTATCTGAGATTTACAGTTTATTTTAAACACACCAATCGACTAGAGAGAGATTTCTGCAGAAAATCTACCTTCTTTGTTAGATTGAAGTTCGCAAAATACTGTAAATTAAGTTACATTTATCTCCTGGCTAGCTCGCCATTTACTGTCGTGTATTCTTATTGATTATGAATCAAAGAACAGTTAGTTTAAGATAATTTAATTAGTTACAGGCAGGTTTATACATTACATCTGTTCCCCGTGGATCCTGGGCTGCAAGAGAGCGCTTGTCGTGTCTCTCTCCCCGTTCCCCTCCAGAGGGGAGGGGCCAGCGTGCATGTGTGTCCCTCCCCAACCCCCAAAGGTCCCTGCTGGTCATCTGTGTCCCTGCATGCCCTGGCATGTGTGTGTGTCTAAAACATACCACATATTCATACATAGATCATACATACTACAGAAATATACTACAGTAGGATGCCAAAACGACGGTCCTCAGTCTTCTCTGACACCGTGTCCATGCAGATGCCACAGGTCAGATCTTTGCTCTGGTTGAAAGAGTCCGTTTGTATCATGAATTGCCTGTAATAAAATAGACACATGAAGCAGCCAGGCATCTCATCAGATTGCTTGGGCATGATGGCCACGTCTCAGGTGGGCAAAGCAAAGGGGCTAGTACAGTCGAAGTGCAGTTGTGTGCGCCATCTAGTGGCAGTTGCCTGCAATTGACGCAGATTTTCAACGTTCACTCACTTTCCTCAAAAAAGGACCTCTGCCAGTTTACCATTTTGGTCTGTTGTGGATTTATTACCACACTTGTCATCAACTTTCTATAATTCATTTCGATTCCTACTATGGCTGGATCTTTCTACCCCAACCGCTTGCTAGCTTGACAACGACACTGAAGTCCATAGCAAACACATCGTTGACCGGTTTGCTCGTTACATCTTGTTATAAAAAGCGATGTGCCTAGCTAGTTTACTGCTAAATCCCCAAACCCACCTTAAAAGCGGTCTCAAGCTGCGTGGTGGTAATGTCTCTTCCATCTTTAAAGGATTAAAGGATTTTAAGCATTTAAATTTCTTTTTTTTAAAAGGAAACTACCAACTGTTCAAGTCAGTTGAAGTCAGTTGTTCAAGTATCAACTGACTACGTCATAGAACACCTCGAGAGAATCACACCAGCAGAGTTCGTGCTGCTTCACACTCCCAAACTAACGGCAGTTGGGTCATTTTTTTTATACGGTGCCTTTTCCGTCCCCAGTACTAAATCATGTTGTATTTTGTCTAAATTTGGACAAATACTAATTCCATTAGGTTTTTCATGTATAGTCAATTGTTATGTATTATGAATACAATGATATGGGCTTCTAAGTTGTTGTTTTCTACATTTTAAAAGCTTTGGTTAAAGATGTAAATTGGATTTTGCATGGGATTTGGGATGTCCCCAGTGTTGTTCATTCAACTTCAATCCCAAAAATAACTATTAAAAACATATACATTTCCAAATATGTTATTATTATTTCATTTTCCTGATGAATATCTATTGAAATCAAATATAGTTTTTATCCATTTTTTATTTATTTTGTACCAAAAATTAAGGTTTTAATTACAATATTGCTTGTCCCTGCGATCACTGTCCACCCTGTTATGCTGTGTTAATGTCCCTTTTAAAAGAAAACCATATTTCTCAATCACATCACTCCCGTGGCCGGGCAAGGTCCGTTGTGGAGCGCACTATAGTGTTATATAATATATCCTATCCTATATTATATTACATTATTATAGAGCTTATATATAGGCATGTTGAAGAGAGATAGACAGCTCCGGAGGGATATAAAGAAAGACTGAAATACAATCATAAACAATAGTTCCCTTTAAATCTGGAATTAAACTCATTTTCTCGGCTGATAACAACATCGGTAATTATATTACGAGCCACTTGCATGAATGACAGTAGGCAGAGCGTCTCACATGGCTGTAATAACGGCATAACCAGTAGGTGATGTGCGTACGCAAGTCGAAAACACGACGTAGAGATTTGATCGTTTCCACGTTCAAATCGACTCACGTTGAAATGGTTTAAATCACTACGTTGACGTGGATTTTGATCTAAGCACGTTCTATAAATGAGGCCCCTGAACATATAGTTTGTATTTATATACATATTGTTCATAGAGAAGCCTTGCATTCATCTAGCTACCAGACAGACTCCAGTGCATGCAGACTCCAGCCAGGACGTGTGAGGAGCAACAAGCGGATTTGAAAGCCCCTTGGCGACTGGCCCATGACATCACATGGTTGCAGAATGACTTTCCAAACGTTCATTTGTGGGGCAAGACCTCCTAAATAGGAACTGCGATTATTGCTCTCGTCGTTTTTTGCGCCATGAAGTGAGAAGTTTTGTGCGCTATCATCTTTTGTCTTTTTTGGACTGCAGTCATAATTAGTTGGTAAGTTGTTAATAATGTCGTTTCTGTCGTTTATTATATCCAACAGTTGTTTCACTTGCTATTGAACGCAGGTCTTATTGAAATAACACGCAATGTTAGACTACGTTTGTTTACACTTTGAATGTATGGACTTCACAACTTTGTTTATGTTTCCATGACAATACAAAATCTGCAGTAGGTCAAACTGTACATATATACGCTAGACATATTGCACATACCTACATATATGTAGTCAAAATAGAAGTATGTTTGTAGCCTATGGACTTTTTTTTTTACCGTGAAATTGTCATGGTACAAAGAGGAACACATTCGGTTATGGTAGTGTCATAAGTCATACTGCAGTCATACTTGGGCCACAACTAGGCCCAAACGTACATTGAATATGAGAGACATAAGTCAGGTTAGACTTGTTTATTCCTATGTGAAAACTCTAAACAGCCAATGTATTGATAATGTGATGCCATGACATAACCTGCATGTCTTAGTAGGTAATTGATATACAGTATTTGGTGCAGTCAACCCTTACAGAGCATCTTGTTCTTTTTCTACTACTATGATTTACACATGACATTTGTTCAAGATTGATAGAGATCATTGCTCACTCCCACTCACTCTGTCACCACAGCAAAGAAGTTAGCAGCTCTGGCTGCAGAAACCACTTCCTCTTAAGTTCTTATGGTGAACTGTGTGACATTGCTCTACCTACGATGCAGTCAGCAATGTAGTCCTTGACTAAGACTAAGATTACAAATAGACTGATAGCAGCATCACAGGATGTTACTCTCTTGACCACAGTGGACCTTTGTGTTCATTTGAAAGAGATCACAACTAGAAATATAGCTAGTGTTAGTCAGTGATCATCAGTAACTTAGAGAGAGATGCAGTAGTAGCCTATGTTATTTGGACGCACTGGCTATTTGGAAACATGCTACTGGCAATAGCCGACATCTCTACAGGTTTCAGTCATGGGTTGTGTACAACTAGAGGTATTAAGATAATCCTTGGATGTTTACTTGCCACTCTAAGTTGTAAGTACAAAGCTTAAGAGAAGGGGAAATAGCCTATACCCCCTTGGGAACTATACCCCTGTGGGAACGCGCCAACCGAATGTCCAACAAACACATTCTTCTTTGTCTCTCTTTCTTAGAGGAACCTCCCAATAACAACCAGTTACCTGTGACTGAGGCGTGAGTAGCCCCCAAACCCCTGAACCTGAACAGTCCCTGTTGGTGCCATCTTCTCTGACACCGGCTTCTTTTGGTTATGACCCCAGCGGGCCTAGCGGAGGGACCGTTGGGCCAGTGAGACTCGGCCATGTCCGATTCCACCTTATTTCGGGCCACCCGAGTGAACTGCAGCGTGTCCGACATGGAGGAGAAGAGACGGGCAGAGCTCCGAGGCGGGGCAGATGCCATGCTGGACAAGACCAAGGAGTTCTTCCAGACCTGCGACGTGGAGGGCAAAGGCTACATCACGCGCACGGATATGAGGGTGAGCTGAAGGGAGGATGGGCTGGCCTGTCGGTACAGACCTGGATGTCCTTTAAGCCCACCCCTAATGGTTGCAGGGTTCCCACGGGTTCTTGAAATCCTTGAAAGTTTGTGAATTTGAGAAATTTGGAAAATCAAGGTCTTAAAAGTTTTTGAAAATAGACATGGGTCATTGAAAGTGCTTGAATTCCCCCCCCCCCCCCCTCTCTCTCTCTCTCTCTCTCTCTCTCTCTCTCTCTCTCTCTCTCTCTCTCTAAAAGATAATCTATATTCAAAGCTAGTCAACTAGTAAATACATCTCTGTATTGCTTAACTTTACACATATTTCACAATATATTGTTTTGCTGTGCTGTGGTAGAGAAGGCAAGAGACCATCTAGTGTTCACACAAGCCTACTCTTTGTTGTCTGTGAGTGGATAGTTCCTATTATATAAATTCTCATCTAGATCAGTCTCAAAATATGCCGTGTTGGGTCCTTGAATTTGAGGGAATTGAGTCTTGAAAGTCCTTGAAAGGTGCTTGAATTTGATGTTTCAGAAGGTGTGGGAACCCTGTGGTTGGAGTTGGCTAAAGCCCATACAGATCTGGGATCAGGGTGGGAGGGATCGGTGGTGGTAGACTTTTAGTGTATTGATGATAATTGCTGCGAGGGCAGTATGATTTTAGATACTGTACGTATGTCAAGGTTACGTTAGTTACACGTTATTTTATTTGTGCTCTTTAGCCCCCTCCCCTCCCCTCTCTTTCTCTCACTCCCTCCTGCACAACTCCAGTAAAGCTGTGCAGGATCATGTGACCTGTAGGATGTATCTCTGCTTCCATTCCCTGTCTCCTCCACCTCCTTCCCAGTGTTGTGAAATGGCTGCCTCATATAATATAGTACATATGTTAGGTATAGGTAACTAGGGTTAGGTGCTAGGGTGCTACGGTAAGGGTTAGGGTTAGGGTTAGACATGCCAGCATGTCGACGTAGCACCTAAACCTAACCCTATTTTTCCCACATGTACCGTAACACATATACTATTATACATACTATTATGTCATACAGGAGGAGAGATGAGGACAGGCCCCCTCACCCCCCTCTCTCTCTATTGATCGAACACGCACACACACGACGCAAACACACACAAACAGTGTGGACGCTTGACACAGATTCATAGTCGGAGAAGAAATGGGTCACACACTCTTACGATGATGACGTCCCTTGGGAGTAATTGAATGAAGAGCCACGTTCACAATGTAATGAGAGGAGAGTGAGTGACATCACACGGTAATGAGAGGAGAGTGAGTGACATCACACGGTAATGAGAGGAGAGTGAGTGACATCACACGGTAATGAGAGGAGAGTGAGTGACATGCAGCAAGTGTCTTCTGCTGCTGCGGTGGCGTTTCATGTGTCTGTTAGCGTTAGAGGACCTCTCCACCCACGCACTGAAGCTGCCTCTCAATAGCCCTGCACCTTTCAACCCTACTGACACCCACTCACTCACTGACACACACACACACACACACACACACACACACTGACACACACACTCACTGACACACACACACACACACACACGCACACACACACTTTACTCAAGCTCTGCTTTTTAATTAATGACACCAAGCTCTTGCTAGCAACAGGCTATTGTTTTTATTGTCTGTGTTGAGGGGTTTTGTACACATAGGCGACAGGATGTACTGTGGTGAAAGGATGTAGATGTCTGAGGACAAAGACAAACATGTTATTCGATGCCCCGATTAATTCTCTCTCAGCGTGGAGATAATGGTTTGTATCTCGGTCTATGGTTTTCATGGTTTCATTTCAATTCCTCACTCTCAGTCCTATTGTTTTAATGCTTACACAAGCACACAACAACCAGCAGCGTAGCTTACCAGGAGTTGGAAACCCCAGTGCCGTATGTTATTTCAGTCAGCTTCAAAGTGCAATAGTCCTTTGCAGTGCATTGTACAGAATGTGAGTTATTGCTGTTTTTGTCTAGTAGGAAATAACTGTTTGCTGTGCATGGACAACACTATCACATGGCATGCATAGCTCATATTGAAGGAGGTTTCTAACAGTGTGGAAATGTCTTTTTTCAGTCTCCCTATGAGTAATCGGAGCAAAAAGAAAATGCTACGGAAGACCTCCTATCAGAAGACTAAGGAGGAGTTTGAGAATGTCATAGAACAGCGTGCAAATAAGAAAGAGGTAAGGAGGACTTCCTCTGCAATGCAATGTCTGCTGTTTAGTAGGACTTCATCTGGGAAACAGCACCTTCATGTGCCCAGATAAACTCCTCAAAAAATGTTCGGAAACGTTATTTCGGTCGATTATTCCTCCCCTTTAATAATACCAATTGGTACTGTATTTTATATCGTTGGAAAGCCTGATTAGTCACTTTTACAACGAGGTACAACTTGTAAGGATCATGCATTCGTGGAAGGAGCAACACAGCTAAACGTGTAATACCAATTGGTATTATTAAAGGGGAGGAATAATCGACCGAAATAACGTTTCCAAACTTTTTTCGAGGAGTTTATTTAAGCCTGCAATCTTAGAAAAGAACTTAGAGATAAAACACTGTTAATAAGAAGTGTTGCCTGTGGAAGAAAACGTTGAAGAAACCCTTTAGTTCTGGAAATGTTCCTCAAAGGGCTCTCCCTCAGGGACAGTATGTTCTAGGTCAAACCTTTTTTTTGACCGCAAGTGTTAAGGAGGGAAAATGTCTCTCCTTGTTCAAAAGTACAGCTTACAGTAAGTGGTCTTGTTTTCTATTCTATTCTTAGGAATTCTTGAAGATCAAGCAACAGAAACAAGAGGCTATTCAGAAGTACAAGCAGAAGAAAATGGAGAACTTTCAGATGCTGAGCAAAAAGACAAAGAAAGGACAGCCGAACCTGAACCTTCAGATGGAGTACCTGCTGCAGAAGATCCAAGGGGAGTCTGGGAAATGACCAGAGACTTACAGAGAAGGAACATGGACATTTTAGAAAACAATGGTTGCACAGTGTAACTTCCACAGTGATTGTGTCAGAGACTGATTGTGACGTTAGAATTATTATAAGGTTCTATCTCCATTTTTGTCAAAATTGATATTTTTGAGTTAGTAATTCATAAAATACAAAGGTTCCATCTCACAAAACATAATGGAATGTAAAAACGTTGACGCTCAATATCTCTGAACTACCCTAAACGGAGATAGAACCTTATCATTCTAAGCTCACGTGATTCTTTTTTTGGCCACAGAAACAGCAGTTGTGGAAACGTTGTGGAATCAAACAGTATTATGATTGATTTTTTTTATGTCATTGGTGTGTTTTAGTTTCTGACCACAAGGTGGCGTTCAATGAGATGTGGATAAGTAAACTGTTCTTGTAAAATATTTAATTATTCCTTCCAAAAAAAAAGTTTCATTAAAAATGATTAAGACAGGTTTGGAAATTAAAGTCTGGTTTATCATTGCCTGTTTATACAAACATTTTCCCTCTGTTGAGTCTAACATTGTCCCTCCTGGGTTCTCCTGAATTTTAAATGTGGTAGTAAGTATCTTTTCTATCTTATCTTATCAATATTAAATTGAAAGAGTTTATGAAAACACATTTTTGGGAGTTGTTATAGACCACAAACTATGTTGGAAAACACACATAAACTACTTAAAGACTAAAATATCAAAGTCTATTGCAATACTGCATAAAACGAAATATACATTTAAAAAAATATATAAAAAAAATATTAAAAATATATAAATAAAAATAAATAAACATTCTCTCAATCACCGTAGCGCATTAAAAACATTAGGAACCCGTCATCATCTCCGTCATAGATATCCATTACGTCTAACAGTAGGGTCTCTGCCATGTCCTGATCAAGAAACTCATCCAGATTCACTGCATCATGCATCCTATTGGAAGAGAGAAAGAGGAAGTCAGTGAACTGTTTTACAATGCAGAAATACATTTAATAAGTCAACAATTAAACCTCTACCATTGTCTTCCAGTTGGCATTTATAAATCTATAGTGAAGTAGCCAACAGAAATGGGTCAAAATGAAATATGAGATTACTTACAGAATAAGGAGAGTTTCCTTTAGCCGTCCTTCCACCCAGTACATACTGGGGATGCAAACGGATGATACCACTCTGCACAGTGGACAACCCCTAAAGTGGATATTAAGATACAATATGACTTTATTAAAAAGGGGCAGAAAACTAATATTTACACCAATAGCAGGTAATGTTAGTTTTTCTTTCTCTTTTGCAGTT
Organism: Nansenia antarctica; assembly: GCF_963989245.1. Classification (NCBI taxonomy): domain Eukaryota; kingdom Metazoa; phylum Chordata; class Actinopteri; order Argentiniformes; family Microstomatidae; genus Nansenia; species Nansenia antarctica. The sequence continues at coordinate 30,462,153 of NC_137678.1, read as the reverse complement.
GGTTTAAAATGAAAACTACACAACCTGTTGCAGCCCCCCCCCCTCTCACTTGATAACTTCCTCCGGAAGGTCGTTGGTGTTCCTCCAGGTAACGATGCACCCCAGGCAGAAGGAATGACTGCAGTTTGGTAGGATGCCAAAACGACGGTCCTCAGTCTTCTCTGACACCGTGTCCATGCAGATGCCACAGGTCAGATCTTTGCTCTGGTTGAAAGAGTCCGTTTGTATCATGAATTGCCTGTAATAAAATAGACACATGAAGCAGCCAGGCATCTCATCAGATTGCTTGGGCATGATGGCCACGTCTCAGGTGGGCAAAGCAAAGGGGCTAGTACAGTCGAAGTGCAGTTGTGTGCGCCATCTAGTGGCAGTTGCCTGCAATTGACGCAGATTTTCAACGTTCACTCACTTTCCTCAAAAAAGGACCTCTGCCAGTTTACCATTTTGGTCTGTTGTGGATTTATTACCACACTTGTCATCAACTTTCTATAATTCATTTCGATTCCTACTATGGCTGGATCTTTCTACCCCAACCGCTTGCTAGCTTGACAACGACACTGAAGTCCATAGCAAACACATCGTTGACCGGTTTGCTCGTTACATCTTGTTATAAAAAGCGATGTGCCTAGCTAGTTTACTGCTAAATCCCCAAACCCACCTTAAAAGCGGTCTCAAGCTGCGTGGTGGTAATGTCTCTTCCATCTTTAAAGGATTAAAGGATTTTAAGCATTTAAATTTCTTTTTTTTAAAAGGAAACTACCAACTGTTCAAGTCAGTTGAAGTCAGTTGTTCAAGTATCAACTGACTACGTCATAGAACACCTCGAGAGAATCACACCAGCAGAGTTCGTGCTGCTTCACACTCCCAAACTAACGGCAGTTGGGTCATTTTTTTTATACGGTGCCTTTTCCGTCCCCAGTACTAAATCATGTTGTATTTTGTCTAAATTTGGACAAATACTAATTCCATTAGGTTTTTCATGTATAGTCAATTGTTATGTATTATGAATACAATGATATGGGCTTCTAAGTTGTTGTTTTCTACATTTTAAAAGCTTTGGTTAAAGATGTAAATTGGATTTTGCATGGGATTTGGGATGTCCCCAGTGTTGTTCATTCAACTTCAATCCCAAAAATAACTATTAAAAACATATACATTTCCAAATATGTTATTATTATTTCATTTTCCTGATGAATATCTATTGAAATCAAATATAGTTTTTATCCATTTTTTATTTATTTTGTACCAAAAATTAAGTTATTGTTTTAATATTTAATTACAATATTGCTTGTCCCTGCGATCACTGTCCACCCTGTTATGCTGTGTTAATGTCCCTTTTAAAAGAAAACCATATTTCTCAATCACATCACTCCCGTGGCCGGGCAAGGTCCGTTGTGGAGCGCACTATAGTGTTATATAATATATCCTATCCTATATTATATTACATTATTATAGAGCTTATATATAGGCATGTTGAAGAGAGATAGACAGCTCCGGAGGGATATAAAGAAAGACTGAAATACAATCATAAACAATAGTTCCCTTTAAATCTGGAATTAAACTCATTTTCTCGGCTGATAACAACATCGGTAATTATATTACGAGCCACTTGCATGAATGACAGTAGGCAGAGCGTCTCACATGGCTGTAATAACGGCATAACCAGTAGGTGATGTGCGTACGCAAGTCGAAAACACGACGTAGAGATTTGATCGTTTCCACGTTCAAATCGACTCACGTTGAAATGGTTTAAATCACTACGTTGACGTGGATTTTGATCTAAGCACGTTCTATAAATGAGGCCCCTGAACATATAGTTTGTATTTATATACATATTGTTCATAGAGAAGCCTTGCATTCATCTAGCTACCAGACAGACTCCAGTGCATGCAGACTCCAGCCAGGACGTGTGAGGAGCAACAAGCGGATTTGAAAGCCCCTTGGCGACTGGCCCATGACATCACATGGTTGCAGAATGACTTTCCAAACGTTCATTTGTGGGGCAAGACCTCCTAAATAGGAACTGCGATTATTGCTCTCGTCGTTTTTTGCGCCATGAAGTGAGAAGTTTTGTGCGCTATCATCTTTTGTCTTTTTTGGACTGCAGTCATAATTAGTTGGTAAGTTGTTAATAATGTCGTTTCTGTCGTTTATTATATCCAACAGTTGTTTCACTTGCTATTGAACGCAGGTCTTATTGAAATAACACGCAATGTTAGACTACGTTTGTTTACACTTTGAATGTATGGACTTCACAACTTTGTTTATGTTTCCATGACAATACAAAATCTGCAGTAGGTCAAACTGTACATATATACGCTAGACATATTGCACATACCTACATATATGTAGTCAAAATAGAAGTATGTTTGTAGCCTATGGACTTTTTTTTTTACCGTGAAATTGTCATGGTACAAAGAGGAACACATTCGGTTATGGTAGTGTCATAAGTCATACTGCAGTCATACTTGGGCCACAACTAGGCCCAAACGTACATTGAATATGAGAGACATAAGTCAGGTTAGACTTGTTTATTCCTATGTGAAAACTCTAAACAGCCAATGTATTGATAATGTGATGCCATGACATAACCTGCATGTCTTAGTAGGTAATTGATATACAGTATTTGGTGCAGTCAACCCTTACAGAGCATCTTGTTCTTTTTCTACTACTATGATTTACACATGACATTTGTTCAAGATTGATAGAGATCATTGCTCACTCCCACTCACTCTGTCACCACAGCAAAGAAGTTAGCAGCTCTGGCTGCAGAAACCACTTCCTCTTAAGTTCTTATGGTGAACTGTGTGACATTGCTCTACCTACGATGCAGTCAGCAATGTAGTCCTTGACTAAGACTAAGATTACAAATAGACTGATAGCAGCATCACAGGATGTTACTCTCTTGACCACAGTGGACCTTTGTGTTCATTTGAAAGAGATCACAACTAGAAATATAGCTACTGTTAGTCAGTGATCATCAGTAACTTAGAGAGAGATGCAGTAGTAGCCTATGTTATTTGGACGCACTGGCTATTTGGAAACATGCTACTGGCAATAGCCGACATCTCTACAGGTTTCAGTCATGGGTTGTGTACAATTAGAGGTATTAAGATAATCCTTGGATGTTTACTTGCCACTCTAAGTTGTAAGTACAAAGCTTAAGAGAAGGGGAAATAGCCTATACCCCCTTGGGAACTATACCCCTGTGGGAACGCGCCAACCGAATGTCCAACAAACACATTCTTCTTTGTCTCTCTTTCTTAGAGGAACCTCCCAATAACAACCAGTTACCTGTGACTGAGGCGTGAGTAGCCCCCAAACCCCTGAACCTGAACAGTCCCTGTTGGTGCCATCTTCTCTGACACCGGCTTCTTTTGGTTATGACCCCAGCGGGCCTAGCGGAGGGACCGTTGGGCCAGTGAGACTCGGCCATGTCCGATTCCACCTTATTTCGGGCCACCCGAGTGAACTGCAGCGTGTCCGACATGGAGGAGAAGAGACGGGCAGAGCTCCGAGGCGGGGCAGATGCCATGCTGGACAAGACCAAGGAGTTCTTCCAGACCTGCGACGTGGAGGGCAAAGGCTACATCACGCGCACGGATATGAGGGTGAGCTGAAGGGAGGATGGGCTGGCCTGTCGGTACAGACCTGGATGTCCTTTAAGCCCACCCCTAATGGTTGCAGGGTTCCCACGGGTTCTTGAAATCCTTGAAAGTTTGTGAATTTGAGAAATTTGGAAAATCAAGGTCTTAAAAGTTTTTGAAAATAGACATGGGTCATTGAAAGTGCTTGAATTCCCCCCCCCCCCCCTCTCTCTCTCTCTCTCTCTCTCTCTCTCTCTCTCTCTCTCTCTCTCTCTCTCTAAAAGATCATCTATATTCAAAGCTAGTCAACTAGTAAATACGTCTCTGTATTGCTTAACTTTACACATATTTCACAATATATTGTTTTGCTGTGCTGTGGTAGAGAAGGCAAGAGACCATCTAGTGTTCACACAAGCCTACTCTTTGTTGTCTGTGAGTGGATAGTTCCTATTATATAAATTCTCATCTAGATCAGTCTCAAAATATGCCGTGTTGGGTCCTTGAATTTGAGGGAATTGAGTCTTGAAAGTCCTTGAAAGGTGCTTGAATTTGATGTTTCAGAAGGTGTGGGAACCCTGTGGTTGGAGTTGGCTAAAGCCCATACAGATCTGGGATCAGGGTGGGAGGGATCGGTGGTGGTAGACTTTTAGTGTATTGATGATAATTGCTGCGAGGGCAGTATGATTTTAGATACTGTACGTATGTCAAGGTTACGTTAGTTACACGTTATTTTATTTGTGCTCTTTAGCCCCCTCCCCTCCCCTCTCTTTCTCTCACTCCCTCCTGCACAACTCCAGTAAAGCTGTGCAGGATCATGTGACCTGTAGGATGTATCTCTGCTTCCATTCCCTGTCTCCTCCACCTCCTTCCCAGTGTTGTGAAATGGCTGCCTCATATAATATAGTACATATGTTAGGTATAGGTAACTAGGGTTAGGTGCTAGGGTGCTACGGTAAGGGTTAGGGTTAGGGTTAGACATGCCAGCATGTCGACGTAGCACCTAAACCTAACCCTATTTTTCCCACATGTACCGTAACACATATACTATTATACATACTATTATGTCATACAGGAGGAGAGATGAGGACAGGCCCCCTCACCCCCCTCTCTCTCTATTGATCGAACACGCACACACACGACGCAAACACACACAAACAGTGTGGACGCTTGACACAGATTCATAGTCGGAGAAGAAATGGGTCACACACTCTTACGATGATGACGTCCCTTGGGAGTAATTGAATGAAGAGCCACGTTCACAATGTAATGAGAGGAGAGTGAGTGACATCACACGGTAATGAGAGGAGAGTGAGTGACATCACACGGTAATGAGAGGAGAGTGAGTGACATCACACGGTAATGAGAGGAGAGTGAGTGACATGCAGCAAGTGTCTTCTGCTGCTGCGGTGGCGTTTCATGTGTCTGTTAGCGTTAGAGGACCTCTCCACCCACGCACTGAAGCTGCCTCTCAATAGCCCTGCACCTTTCAACCCTACTGACACCCACTCACTCACTGACACACACACACACACACACACACACACACACTGACACACACACTCACTGACACACACACACACACACACACACACGCACACACACACTTTACTCAAGCTCTGCTTTTTAATTAATGACACCAAGCTCTTGCTAGCAACAGGCTATTGTTTTTATTGTCTGTGTTGAGGGGTTTTGTACACATAGGCGACAGGATGTACTGTGGTGAAAGGATGTAGATGTCTGAGGACAAAGACAAACATGTTATTCGATGCCCCGATTAATTCTCTCTCAGCGTGGAGATAATGGTTTGTATCTCGGTCTATGGTTTTCATGGTTTCATTTCAATTCCTCACTCTCAGTCCTATTGTTTTAATGCTTACACAAGCACACAACAACCAGCAGCGTAGCTTACCAGGAGTTGGAAACCCCAGTGCCGTATGTTATTTCAGTCAGCTTCAAAGTGCAATAGTCCTTTGCAGTGCATTGTACAGAATGTGAGTTATTGCTGTTTTTGTCTAGTAGGAAATAACTGTTTGCTGTGCATGGACAACACTATCACATGGCATGCATAGCTCATATTGAAGGAGGTTTCTAACAGTGTGGAAATGTCTTTTTTCAGTCTCCCTATGAGTAATCGGAGCAAAAAGAAAATGCTACGGAAGACCTCCTATCAGAAGACTAAGGAGGAGTTTGAGAATGTCATAGAACAGCGTGCAAATAAGAAAGAGGTAAGGAGGACTTCCTCTGCAATGCAATGTCTGCTGTTTAGTAGGACTTCATCTGGGAAACAGCACCTTCATGTGCCCAGATAAACTCCTCAAAAAATGTTCGGAAACGTTATTTCGGTCGATTATTCCTCCCCTTTAATAATACCAATTGGTACTGTATTTTATATCGTTGGAAAGCCTGATTAGTCACTTTTACAACGAGGTACAACTTGTAAGGATCATGCATTCGTGGAAGGAGCAACACAGCTAAACGTGTAATACCAATTGGTATTATTAAAGGGGAGGAATAATCGACCGAAATAACGTTTCCAAACTTTTTTCGAGGAGTTTATTTAAGCCTGCAATCTTAGAAAAGAACTTAGAGATAAAACACTGTTAATAAGAAGTGTTGCCTGTGGAAGAAAACGTTGAAGAAACCCTTTAGTTCTGGAAATGTTCCTCAAAGGGCTCTCCCTCAGGGACAGTATGTTCTAGGTCAAACCTTTTTTTTGACCGCAAGTGTTAAGGAGGAAAAATGTCTCTCCTTGTTCAAAAGTACAGCTTACAGTAAGTGGTCTTGTTTTCTATTCTATTCTTAGGAATTCTTGAAGATCAAGCAACAGAAACAAGAGGCTATTCAGAAGTACAAGCAGAAGAAAATGGAGAACTTTCAGATGCTGAGCAAAAAGACAAAGAAAGGACAGCCGAACCTGAACCTTCAGATGGAGTACCTGCTGCAGAAGATCCAAGGGGAGTCTGGGAAATGACCAGAGACTTACAGAGAAGGAACATGGACATTTTAGAAAACAATGGTTGCACAGTGTAACTTCCACAGTGATTGTGTCAGAGACTGATTGTGACGTTAGAATTATTATAAGGTTCTATCTCCATTTTTGTCAAAATTGATATTTTTGAGTTAGTAATTCATAAAATACAAAGGTTCCATCTCACAAAACATAATGGAATGTAAAAACGTTGACGCTCAATATCTCTGAACTACCCTAAACGGAGATAGAACCTTATCATTCTAAGCTCACGTGATTCTTTTTTTGGCCACAGAAACAGCAGTTGTGGAAACGTTGTGGAATCAAACAGTATTATGATTGATTTTTTTTATGTCATTGGTGTGTTTTAGTTTCTGACCACAAGGTGGCGTTCAATGAGATGTGGATAAGTAAACTGTTCTTGTAAAATATTTAATTATTCCTTCCAAAAAAAAAGTTTCATTAAAAATGATTAAGACAGGTTTGGAAATTAAAGTCTGGTTTATCATTGCCTGTTTATACAAACATTTTCCCTCTGTTGAGTCTAACATTGTCCCTCCTGGGTTCTCCTGAATTTTAAATGTGGTAGTAAGTATCTTTTCTATCTTATCTTATCAATATTAAATTGAAAGAGTTTATGAAAACACATTTTTGGGAGTTGTTATAGACCACAAACTATGTTGGAAAACACACATAAACTACTTAAAGACTAAAATATCAAAGTCTATTGCAATACTGCATAAAACGAAATATACATTTAAAAAAAAATATTAAAAATATATAAATAAAAATAAATAAACATTCTCTCAATCACCGTAGCGCATTAAAAACATTAGGAACCCGTCATCATCTCCGTCATAGATATCCATTACGTCTAACAGTAGGGTCTCTGCCATGTCCTGATCAAGAAACTCATCCAGATTCACTGCATCATGCATCCTATTGGAAGAGAGAAAGAGGAAGTCAGTGAACTGTTTTACAATGCAGAAATACATTTAATAAGTCAACAATTAAACCTCTACCATTGTCTTCCAGTTGGCATTTATAAATCTATAGTGAAGTAGCCAACAGAAATGGGTCAAAATGAAATATGAGATTACTTACAGAATAAGGAGAGTTTCCTTTAGCCGTCCTTCCACCCAGTACATACTGGGGATGCAAACGGATGATACCACTCTGCACAGTGGACAACCCCTAAAGTGGATATTAAGATACAATATGACTTTATTAAAAAGGGGCAGAAAACTAATATTTACACCAATAGCAGGTAATGTTAGTTTTTCTTTCTCTTTTGCAGTTGGTTTAAAATGAAAACTACACAACCTGTTGCAGCCCCCCCCCCTCTCACTTGATAACTTCCTCCGGAAGGTCGTTGGTGTTCCTCCAGGTAACGATGCACCCCAGGCAGAAGGAATGACTGCAGTTTGGTAGGATGCCAAAACGACGGTCCTCAGTCTTCTCTGACACCGTGTCCATGCAGATGCCACAGGTCAGATCTTTGCTCTGGTTGAAAGAGTCCGTTTGTATCATGAATTGCCTGTAATAAAATAGACACATGAAGCAGCCAGGCATCTCATCAGATTGCTTGGGCATGATGGCCACGTCTCAGGTGGGCAAAGCAAAGGGGCTAGTACAGTCGAAGTGCAGTTGTGTGCGCCATCTAGTGGCAGTTGCCTGCAATTGACGCAGATTTTCAACGTTCACTCACTTTCCTCAAAAAAGGACCTCTGCCAGTTTACCATTTTGGTCTGTTGTGGATTTATTACCACACTTGTCATCAACTTTCTATAATTCATTTCGATTCCTACTATGGCTGGATCTTTCTACCCCAACCGCTTGCTAGCTTGACAACGACACTGAAGTCCATAGCAAACACATCGTTGACCGGTTTGCTCGTTACATCTTGTTATAAAAAGCGATGTGCCTAGCTAGTTTACTGCTAAATCCCCAAACCCACCTTAAAAGCGGTCTCAAGCTGCGTGGTGGTAATGTCTCTTCCATCTTTAAAGGATTAAAGGATTTTAAGCATTTAAATTTCTTTTTTTTAAAAGGAAACTACCAACTGTTCAAGTCAGTTGAAGTCAGTTGTTCAAGTATCAACTGACTACGTCATAGAACACCTCGAGAGAATCACACCAGCAGAGTTCGTGCTGCTTCACACTCCCAAACTAACGGCAGTTGGGTCATTTTTTTTATACGGTGCCTTTTCCGTCCCCAGTACTAAATCATGTTGTATTTTGTCTAAATTTGGACAAATACTAATTCCATTAGGTTTTTCATGTATAGTCAATTGTTATGTATTATGAATACAATGATATGGGCTTCTAAGTTGTTGTTTTCTACATTTTAAAAGCTTTGGTTAAAGATGTAAATTGGATTTTGCATGGGATTTGGGATGTCCCCAGTGTTGTTCATTCAACTTCAATCCCAAAAATAACTATTAAAAACATATACATTTCCAAATATGTTATTATTATTTCATTTTCCTGATGAATATCTATTGAAATCAAATATAGTTTTTATCCATTTTTTATTTATTTTGTACCAAAAATTAAGGTTTTAATTACAATATTGCTTGTCCCTGCGATCACTGTCCACCCTGTTATGCTGTGTTAATGTCCCTTTTAAAAGAAAACCATATTTCTCAATCACATCACTCCCGTGGCCGGGCAAGGTCCGTTGTGGAGCGCACTATAGTGTTATATAATATATCCTATCCTATATTATATTACATTATTATAGAGCTTATATATAGGCATGTTGAAGAGAGATAGACAGCTCCGGAGGGATATAAAGAAAGACTGAAATACAATCATAAACAATAGTTCCCTTTAAATCTGGAATTAAACTCATTTTCTCGGCTGATAACAACATCGGTAATTATATTACGAGCCACTTGCATGAATGACAGTAGGCAGAGCGTCTCACATGGCTGTAATAACGGCATAACCAGTAGGTGATGTGCGTACGCAAGTCGAAAACACGACGTAGAGATTTGATCGTTTCCACGTTCAAATCGACTCACGTTGAAATGGTTTAAATCACTACGTTGACGTGGATTTTGATCTAAGCACGTTCTATAAATGAGGCCCCTGAACATATAGTTTGTATTTATATACATATTGTTCATAGAGAAGCCTTGCATTCATCTAGCTACCAGACAGACTCCAGTGCATGCAGACTCCAGCCAGGACGTGTGAGGAGCAACAAGCGGATTTGAAAGCCCCTTGGCGACTGGCCCATGACATCACATGGTTGCAGAATGACTTTCCAAACGTTCATTTGTGGGGCAAGACCTCCTAAATAGGAACTGCGATTATTGCTCTCGTCGTTTTTTGCGCCATGAAGTGAGAAGTTTTGTGCGCTATCATCTTTTGTCTTTTTTGGACTGCAGTCATAATTAGTTGGTAAGTTGTTAATAATGTCGTTTCTGTCGTTTATTATATCCAACAGTTGTTTCACTTGCTATTGAACGCAGGTCTTATTGAAATAACACGCAATGTTAGACTACGTTTGTTTACACTTTGAATGTATGGACTTCACAACTTTGTTTATGTTTCCATGACAATACAAAATCTGCAGTAGGTCAAACTGTACATATATACGCTAGACATATTGCACATACCTACATATATGTAGTCAAAATAGAAGTATGTTTGTAGCCTATGGACTTTTTTTTTTACCGTGAAATTGTCATGGTACAAAGAGGAACACATTCGGTTATGGTAGTGTCATAAGTCATACTGCAGTCATACTTGGGCCACAACTAGGCCCAAACGTACATTGAATATGAGAGACATAAGTCAGGTTAGACTTGTTTATTCCTATGTGAAAACTCTAAACAGCCAATGTATTGATAATGTGATGCCATGACATAACCTGCATGTCTTAGTAGGTAATTGATATACAGTATTTGGTGCAGTCAACCCTTACAGAGCATCTTGTTCTTTTTCTACTACTATGATTTACACATGACATTTGTTCAAGATTGATAGAGATCATTGCTCACTCCCACTCACTCTGTCACCACAGCAAAGAAGTTAGCAGCTCTGGCTGCAGAAACCACTTCCTCTTAAGTTGTTGTGGTGAACTGTGTGACATTGCTCTACCTACGATGCAGTCAGCAATGTAGTCCTTGGCTCACTGACTAAGATTACAAATAGACTGATAGCAGCATCACAGGATGTTACTCTCTTGACCACAGTGGACCTTTGTGTTCATTTGAAAGAGATCACAACTAGAAATATAGCTAGTGTTAGTCAGTGATCATCAGTAACTTAGAGAGAGATGCAGTAGTAGCCTATGTTATTTGGACGCACTGGCTATTTGGAAACATGCTACTGGCAATAGCCGACATCTCTACAGGTTTCAGTCATGGGTTGTGTACAACTAGAGGTATTAAGATAATCCTTGGATGTTTACTTGCCACTCTAAGTTGTAAGTACAAAGCTTAAGAGAAGGGGAAATAGCCTATACCCCCTTGGGAACTATACCCCCGTGGGAACGCGCCAACCGAATGTCCAACAAACACATTCTTCTTTGTCTCTCTTTCTTAGAGGAACCTCCCAATAACAACCAGTTACCTGTGACTGAGGCGTGAGTAGCCCCCAAACCCCTTAACCTGAACAGTCCCTGTTGGTGCCATCTTCTCTGACACCGGCTTCTTTTGGTTATGACCCCAGCGGGCCTAGCCGAGGGACCGTTGGGCCAGTGAGACTTTTTGGCCATGTCCGATTCCACCTTATTTCGGGCCACCCGAGTGAACTGCAGCGTGTCCGACATGGAGGAGAAGAGACGGGCAGAGCTCCGAGGCGGGGCAGATGCCATGCTGGACAAGACCAAGGAGTTCTTCCAGACCTGCGACGTGGAGGGCAAAGGCTACATCACGCGCACGGATATGAGGGTGAGCTGAAGGGAGGATGGGCTGGCCTGTCGGTCCAGACCTGGATGTCCTTTAAGCCCACCCCTAATGGTTGCAGGGTTCCCACGGGTTCTTGAAATCCTTGAAAGTTTGTGAATTTGAGAAATTTGGAAAATCAAGGTCTTAAAAGTTTTTGAAAATAGACATGGGTCATTGAAAGTGCTTGAATTCCCCCCCCCTCTCTCTCTCTCTCTCTCTCTCTCTCTCTCTCTCTCTCTCTCTCTCTCTCTCTCTCTAAAAGATAATCTATATTCAAAGCTAGTCAACTAGTAAATACGTCTCTGTATTGCTTAACTTTACACATATTTCACAATATATTGTTTTGCTGTGCTGTGGTAGAGAAGGCAAGAGACCATCTAGTGTTCACACAAGCCTACTCTTTGTTGTCTGTGAGTGGATAGTTCCTATTATATAAATTCTCATCTAGATCAGTCTCAAAATATGCCGTGTTGGGTCCTTGAATTTGAGGGAATTGAGTCTTGAAAGTCCTTGAAAGGTGCTTGAATTTGATGTTTCAGAAGGTGTGGGAACCCTGTGGTTGGAGTTGGCTAAAGCCCATACAGATCTGGGATCAGGGTGGGAGGGATCGGTGGTGGTAGACTTTTAGTGTATTGATGATAATTGCTGCGAGGGCAGTATGATTTTAGAGACTGTACGTATGTCAAGGTTACGTTAGTTACACGTTATTTTATTTGTGCTCTTTAGCCCCCTCCCCTCCCCTCTCTTTCTCTCACTCCCTCCTGCACAACTCCAGTAAAGCTGTGCAGGATCATGTGACCTGTAGGATGTATCTCTGCTTCCATTCCCTGTCTCCTCCACCTCCTTCCCAGTGTTGTGAAATGGCTGCCTCATATAATATAGTACATATGTTAGGTATAGGTAACTAGGGTTAGGTGCTAGGGTGCTACGGTAAGGGTTAGGGTTAGGGTTAGACATGCCAGCATGTCGACGTAGCACCTAACCCTAACCCTATTTTTCCCACATGTACCGTAACACATATACTATTATACATACTATTATGTCATACAGGAGGAGAGATGAGGACAGGCCCCCTCACCCCCCTCTCTCTCTATTGATCGAACACGCACACACACGACGCAAACACACACAAACAGTGTGGACGCTTGACACAGATTCATAGTCGGAGAAGAAATGGGTCACACACTCTTACGATGATGACGTCCCTTGGGAGTAATTGAATGAAGAGCCACGTTCACAATGTAATGAGAGGAGAGTGAGTGACATCACACGGTAATGAGAGGAGAGTGAGTGACATCACACGGTAATGAGAGGAGAGTGAGTGACATCACACGGTAATGAGAGGAGAGTGAGTGACATGCAGCAAGTGTCTTCTGCTGCTGCGGTGGCGTTTCATGTGTCTGTTAGCGTTAGAGGACCTCTCCACCCACGCACTGAAGCTGCCTCTCAATAGCCCTGCACCTTTCAACCCTACTGACACCCACTCACTCACTGACACACACACACACACACACACACACACACTGACACACACACTCACTGACACACACACACACACACGCACACACACACTTTACTCAAGCTCTGCTTTTTAATTAATGACACCAAGCTCTTGCTAGCAACAGGCTATTGTTTTTATTGTCTGTGTTGAGGGGTTTTGTACACATAGGCGACAGGATGTACTGTGGTGAAAGGATGTAGATGTCTGAGGACAAAGACAAACATGTTATTCGATGCCCCGATTAATTCTCTCTCAGCGTGGAGATAATGGTTTGTATCTCGGTCTATGGTTTTCATGGTTTCATTTCAATTCCTCACTCTCAGTCCTATTGTTTTAATGCTTACACAAGCAAGCCTGTCATTAAATAAGAACACCATTGGCATTGGCACAGACACACAACTATTGCTATTTTCTTTTGTGCACATTCCTATTTGCGTAGTTACCTCTGCATTGACAGAAGGAAGGGAGACACACACACACACACACACACACATTCACACACACACACACACACTCACACTCACACTCACACTCACACTCACTCACTCACACACACACACACACACACACACACACACACACACACACACACACACACACACACTCACACTCACACTCACTCACACACACACACACACACACACACACACACACACACACTCACACTCACACTCACAGTGGACAGTATTGTGGCTGGTCAAGGACATGTCGTACTTTATGTTGTATTTTTCCTGTAGAATAGCTTGTTATTTAAATGGAGATCCTGTATGAGAGGAATGTTGGCCATGTGTGCGTTCCAGAACATCTCTTCGCAGAGGACACGCTAATCCTGTTTGCCGCTCAGAGATCACTCTCGGCATGGTAGTGATTGCATATTGCCGTCGTGTGCTTTTCCTTTCTCATGTTCCCGCTCGTACCAAAAGCATGTCTGAAACGTGAGTGGGTAGTGTTAGATTTGGTCAATATTCCTATTCATTATATATCCATTGTGTATTCATTATAAGGTACCGGTAGCTTAGAAACTCTAGCTTAGAAATGTGGTGGAATACCACCCAGGGTCACTCTACCGAAAACTGCCTTCCAAGAGAATCCTAGCAATGTTTTGAGATCTTAATGGCTGGAGACTCAGCTAGCACTAGACCTTTTCTAAAGAAGTATAAGTCGTTAAGGTCCCTCGGGGGGAGGGTAGGGGGGAGGGTAGGGGGCCTAGGGGAGAGGGCAGGTGAAACTGAAGGAGAACTGATCATTTATGGTCAACAACTGGGAGAAGAGAGCATATATCTATGACTGTTTCACTGTTTTAATTTGCTGAGTTGAGTTGTGGATGGAAAGAGAGAAGGACTGTACTCTACCTGTTTGTAATAAACGCTATATCCTGAAGAAACCGACTCAACCCGTGGTTTTTGAAGTTCATCATTAGAACAAGGAAATAGTGTTGTGTGAGTGGAGGGTTGCCATTTTACATCGGAAGGTTGAAATGACAACAACGAAGGTCGAAGATCTTCAACCAGTAGTTTTATTCTTGAATACCAATAACCGAAAAAACAATCAGATCTATCAGTAGTACATTGTATGTGACATAGGCATTTTATGTCACAGTAGCTGTATGTTTTATCAGTGTATCTTTGTTTTGTTGCTGAAATGTCGTGACGTTAGAATTATAAGGTTCTATCTCCGTTTAGGGTAGTTCAGAGATATTGAGCGTCAAAGTTTTTAACATTCCATTATGTTTTGTGAGATGGAACCTTTGTATTTTATTAATTACTAACTCAAAAATGTCAACATTTTAAAAAATAACACCACACAGGCATTAATAAACAACTAATGGATCAGATTATGTAAAAAACTCAATTTTAACAAAAATTGAGATAGAGCCTTATAATTCTAACGTCACGATGTGTGCATCTCTCCTCTCCAGAGGCTCCACAGCAAGCTGCCTTTCACCGCTGAGGAACTGGAGAACGTGTTTGACACCCTGGATAGCGACAGCAACAGCTATCTCACACTGGGGGAGTTCACCTCTGGATTCAGTGGGTTTCTTCTCTCCCTGTTTCTGCTATTCAACACTAGAGAAAGAAAGTGATTGTTTTCATTCGAAGGCAGCGAATGAAAATAGAAAGTAAAGGCTTTGGTAGCTTTGGGCTTTGGGGCGGCTGTGGTGCAGGAGGTAGAGCCGCCGTCTAATGATCGCGAGGTTGGCAGATCGGCGGTTCAAGCCCCGGCTGGCCACATGTCGAGGTGTCCTTGGGCAAGACACTGAACCCCAAATTGCTCCCAGTGAGCGGGCCGGCGCCTTGCATGGTAGCTTGCCGTCATTGGTGTGTGAATGTGTGTGTGAATGGGTGAATGAGAGGCCGTTGTAAAGCGCTTTGGATAAAGGCGCTATATAAGTGCAGTCTGTTTACCATTTACCAGGCTTGAGCAATAACGTTACATTTTCGACATTACTGTCATACACTCATACGGTACCTCTGCTACTCAATAAAACTACTCAACGGTATGTCTCAATGTTTGGTAATGTTCTTCCTGTCCAGGCCTTCTCTAACCACTTCCTTTTGTTGGGGGCGTGTCCTCAGGTCAGTTCCTGCACGGCCGGAGGATCTCAGTGGCTGACGAGCTAAGCCCCGCCCCCTCCCCCACACCCACACAGAAGGTTCCAGAAGCCCTCTACCAAAGCCAATGGGAGGAGAGACTGACGGGGGGTGAGGAGGATGATGAGGAGAGACACTTCTCTATGCTGCTGGACAGTCTGGGCGCCAGCAACGTCTTTGAGGAGTAAGTCCACTGTATTTTCATCAGAATTCGTGAGCTCAGAATTATAAGGTTCTGTCTCCGTTTAGGGTAGTTCAGAGCTATTGAGTGTCAAAGTTTTTACATTCGATTATGTTCTGTGAGATGGAACCTTTGTATTTTATGAATTACTAACTCCAAAATGTCAACATTTTAAAAATAACACCACACAGGCATTAATAAACACCTAATGGATCAGATTATGTAAAAAACTAAATTTTGACAAAAATGGAGATAGAACCTTATAATTCTAACGTCACAATATCGTACTGACATGTAGTCCCAAACATCTTCTGATGTACAGATTCCAAATGTGCGTATCACATAAGCATTTTACGAGGGTCGTTTCAGGAATTCCAAAGTGTAGAAATCACAAAGAGAAAAGAGAATACAGGCATCACTCGGCTGGGTGTGTGCAGACGCAACCTGCAGCTGTGTGGACCAACTCCAGTAAAGCTGTGCAGGATCATGTGACCTGTAGGATGTGTCTCAGCATCCATTCCCTGTCTCCTCCACCTCCTTCCCAGTGTTGTGGAATGGCTGCATAGTTTTAATCTGCTCTCTCTCTCTCTCTCCCTTCTTTCTCTCTCCCCTCTCTCTCTCCCCTTTTTCTCTCTCTCTCCCCCTCTCTCTCCCTCTCTCTCTCTCTCTCTGTCTCTGTCTCTGTCTCTCTCTCTCTCTCTCTCTCTCTCTCTCTCTCTCTCTCTCTCTCTCTCTCTCTCTCTCTCTCTCTCTCTCTCCCTCTGTCTGTCTCTCTCTCTGTCTCTCTCGCCTCTTTCTCTCTCTCCCTCCCTCCCTCCCTCCCTCCCGCCCCCTCTCTCTCTCCCCCCCCCTCCCCCCTCCCCCCTCCCCCCTCCCTCCCTCCTCCAGCCCAGGGGAGGTACGCAGCCTGTGGGCGCAGCTCCGTAAGGATGAGCCCCACCTCCTGTCCAACTTTGAGGAGTTCCTGGCCAGGGTCACCGACCAGATCAAAGAGGCCACCCGGGAGAGGAGGGAGATGGAGAGCGCCCTCCATAGGTAGGAGGACTCAAATGTTTTCCAAAGAAATAATACTTATAGTACCATGATTTGGATCGACTGCAATTCAAGTTTTCCTTTTCCTTGTAATTGAGCCTTTCAAACCCGGGCCGTCATCTAATGTTATTTTACAACCTGGAAGTTGAAATCACTGAGCAGTAGGAATTCTATGCGTTGCACGTATGAACACATGCACATTAATAATAATAATGATAATAATAATAGCTTTAATTTATATAGCGCCTTTCAAAAACCCAAGGACGCTTTACTGGGAATGAAACGGACAGACAAAACAGAAAACAACAAAGCAAAAACTGAACCAATGACTAGGGGCCAAAGGCCTTGGAGAACAGATGTGTTTTGAGGGCTAGTTTGAAGGAGTCCAGGGTAGGGCGGGGGGGGCGTTGCGGATCGCTATGGGGAGGGAGTTCCAGAGGGTAGGTGCAGCCACGCTGAAGGCTCTGTCCCCAAAGGTCCGTAGGTTGGTGCGGGGGGGGGATAGCAGGCCCATGTCTACGGACCGCAGGTCATTGATGCACCATGCAGATTTCAGTTCTTCCCGTCGTTCGTTGTGTGCGGAGCCTGCGGCTGACATGTGCCGGCGGGTGTGTTTACATTAGGCCTCGCGCTGCGGCCGTGGTGGTCAGTCTGCCTGCCAGACGTGTGTGGGTGTTCCTCTAAGTCTCAATAGAATGCTGCTCCCCTGATCCCTTTCAAATGACTTCTAATCTGAGGGGATAATATAACCGTTAGCAATCTGACAGCTTTTAAGTCTTAAAGAGTATCGATGGGAATGTTAAAGGAATGCAAATGGCATTAGCATGTTTCTGAATGAAAAGACCACTTTGTACTGTGTGTGTGTGCGTGTGTGTGTGTGTGTGTGTGTGTGTGTATGTGTGCGTGCGCGTCCGTCTGCCGTTTGTAGATGGAAAAACACGGCTGTAAACAGTATAAAACTGGAAACCCGGTCGCTAAAGCCCAATGCACACGGCCCCGATTTTGTCGCACCGCCGAACATTCGATTCTCAATTCTTTGAATTATTTCAATTGGTGTGAATGGAGAATCGAATGTTGTCGTGCGATAAAATCGCATCGCACGCCGTAGCATTGTCTTATTCAAAACAATGGAATCGAATTCGGCGGTGCGACAAAATCGGGGCCGTGTGCATTGGGCATAACAGTCGTTTGACAACAAAGTTTGCACCGCAAAGATGGATATATTATTTCCACAAATAACATTCAAGTAAAATTATGAATGGTCGTCAGAAGAGGACGAAGGGAAGGAAAGTCTAGATACTTCAGTGCAAAGGTCCAGGTGTAGTAAGTAGCAAGCTGTGCAGGAAAAAGTTTGTGTTCCGGTTGCTTCGCAACAGTCAAGTTCAAGAGCAAGAGTTCAGTTGGCGGAACTATTTGTGTTGGCAGAGCCAAATAAATTATTAAACAAACAAACAAATCGTTTGTCGGTTATTACTGTTAAAAATGCCGCTTGTAGAACTGTTGTATAAAATCAATATCACACTCAGGGTTGTGCTGTTATACTAAATATCAGCACTGCTGTGATTATCTGTGGTACTTGGCCTGCGGCCCTGTGATATTCAGTAGAACAGCACTCCCTCTCGTGTGATGTTGCTCATATCCCTTGTAGCACTTCCACACAGAATCTTTCTAGCAGAGGGAGAGAGAGAGAGAAAGAGAGAATGGGAGAGAAAGAGAGAGAGAGAGAGAGAGAGAAAGAGAGAAAGAGAGAGAGAGAGAGACCGGTTTAAAACTATGCAGCCATACGTATATATATATATATATATATATATCCAGGGGGCAGGGGGTGCCCCGTTATGAAACTGTGGCGGGACAAATGAGACAGTGGCGGGCCACCACAGCCTAGCTAAACACTGTTCCTAGTTTGTTATTTCCTGTATTTGATCCATTATCCCCTCTGTAGGAAAGCAGCTACGCACGACAGTGAGATCCAACGCCTGTACGAGGAGATGGAGCTACAGATCAAAAACGAGAAGGAGAGGGTTCACCACAAGGTATCCCTACTGGGTCACTTTGTGACGTTAGAATTATAAGGTTCTATCTCCATTTTTGTCAAAATTGAGTTTTTTACATAATCTGATCCATTAGGTGTTTATTAATGCATGTGTGGTGTTATTTTAAAAATGTTGGCATTTCTGAGTTAGTAATTCATAAAATACAAAGGTTCCATCTCACAAAACATAATGGAATGTAAAGACTTTGACGCTCAATATCTCTGTACTACCCGAAACGGAGATAGAACCTTATAATTCTAAGATCACGCAGTGGCTATAACCCCGAGCCATCCCTCAACCCCTCAACCCAGTCAGGCTGATTTGTATTCACCTCAAAACGACACACGTCCAACCCTTGCTGTACCATCAAAAACATCTCTTTTATTTTACATTTACATTTACATTTTTGGGCCTTGTGAATACATTTGACTAAGTAAGTGAATCATCTATCCACCAGTCATAGCAGGAAAAAGAAATCTATGCTCAGGCCATTGGCAGTCGTAGTGCTAGAAGAAGGAAGAATTGAATTGAATGCATTTATTTATTTATTTTGACAGTAGAGGGCAAGTAGATGTCTCAGGAGGTGACAGTTAAGGTGTAGCCTGAACAGATGGAGGTCTTCAGTCTACGGCGGAAGATAGGGGAGGGATTCTGCAGGCTCTACATTCTGTCTCATGCATACTGCACCCCCATTCTCAGTTGACCCCTGACCTTTCTGTCTGTACCCCGCTCTTCTGCTTCCCTCAGGACTCAGAGCGTCTCCAGTCCCGCAGTCAGGACCTGGAACACCAGCTGTCCAGTAAGGAGAGAGAGATGGACCAGCTCTTCCAGAAACAGAGAAGGGTGAGTGTTGCGGTGCTTTGTGGGTCTTGTAGTCTTTCTATCCTGTCATACTTGGGCCAGCACACATACCCACATGCACACCTGTTGGGGGTAGTGGTGGTCTAGTGGATAGTGAGTTGGACTGGTGATCGATCGGAAGGTTGTGAGTTCAAATCCCGCCTGAAACCACACCACCACTAGTGTGTCCTTGAGTAAGGCACTTAGCCCTCAGTTACTCCAGGGGGGAAAGTCCCTGTAATTCGTAATTGTAAATCGCTTTGGATTAAAAGCGTCTGCTAAATGGTGAATACACCTAACCAACTGCTTACTTACACACCTACTAAGTGTAGAGTAAATTCTAGATTCCTGAACAAGTCAAACCATTTTCATACCTTGCTGCAGTAAGGTAAATGTGACGACACACGTTTCAAGGTGAACCTACATAACAGTGCTGTATCGTACCAAGTTCATAAGCACCCGATACACCCAGTACAATTAACTACATTTCCCAAAGGCCCCAGGCGGTAAAACTGCATCCGCTCTGCAGGAATTGTAAGGAATCATAAGTGCAATATTGAAATACAACTGTGAACATTTCAAACCTGCAAACTGCGACACTTTAAATGAATGTGCAATAATACCATGTGCAATATGACAACCCTTGTGTACATAAGGTTCAGAGATAGGAAATGTTAGGATATTTATAGCATAGCATAGAGTACAGCACAGTGTTGTATTTGTATAGTATAGTAGTATAGTATAGTGGATAGTGTATATAGCCTTTATTTATGTAAACCAGCTCTTTTCCCCTCTTGTTTTTAGTAAAAA
>NC_137678.1:30366710-30434210 GCF_963989245.1 Nansenia antarctica | reverse complement strand
CTGTATGAATTATGTATTTATGTCAATTGGATTGCGTGACAATATGCAAATTCTAGTTTTTGCGGATGTCTCTCTTGTTTTGTTTGGACTCTTTGGACTTGAATGAATGAATATATGTATATATTCATACTGTGTATATAGTATGTACTGTGTATGTATTATATAAAGCCTTGTAAAAGAGCTACACTGCACCCTCTAGTGTTCATGAACAGAACCTTGAAGTTCTTTTCAATATCACCCTGGACTCCTTCAAACTAGCCCTCAAAACTCATCTGTTCTCCAAGGCCTTTGGCCCCTAGTCATTGTTTCAGTTTTGTTTTGTTTGTTTTCTGTTTTGTCTGTCCGATCATTCCCCAGTAAAGCGTCCTTGGGCTTTTTGAAAGGCGCTATATAAATTAAAGTTATTATTATTATTATTATTATTATTATTATTATTAATATAGGACTGCTGTATTCCTCTTCACACTGTTTAACATGGCCTGTAACTCACAGGTATTGACTACAGTGTGAAGTCTCTTACCCTGGATAATACCCAGGTAGCAATGCAGTTGTGGGATACCGCTGGACAGGAGAGGTGAGTGACCACGTGGCCATACTATTCTGTTGTTCAGTCTGACGTCAAACGTGACATTTAGCAATTTCCGGGTCCAAACCAGAAATTCCCCGCACCAGAGTACCAGTGTACTACAGCAGTAGAATGACAGTTCAATCGTTTTTTAGACTCGGATTTATTCATACAACAAGGGACACAGCACTTTCCCGTTTTTCCCATATTTGTCAGCGTCTTTGAGCCTCAGAAAAGCGTTATATAAATATAATGAATTATTATTATTACTGAGGCATTTCGAAGACAGCGCCTCAGCCAACTTTGGACCCGGAAACACGTCACGACTTAACAACCGAATACTGTATCAATCACAAACATCCTGATTAAATGTGTTCCTATAATTCTGTGTTCATCAATCATGACCTTTAGTGAACCAAATGATGGCAAACACGCCTATTCCTTACTAGCTATAGTATTACAAATCTTTAACAAGTATAGGTTATCCAAGCATGCAAAAACATGTTATTTTGTATTGGGACACTTCATCCCCCATCAATATCAGATGGAGGATGTTAAATCCAAATGTTTTGAAAACCACCAAAAATATAGATTACTAGGATAACTAAACATAAGCTTTGGTGCCAACCTGAACATTTTGATAAGAGAAAAGCAAAGCAAATGATTGGCGGCTGGGTACACAGTTTATTATATTATTGTATTTATATGAATCATTTATTTATTTATTTGATGATGTCCACAATCCACAGTCAAGTCTGACTATGTGGTGACGTTTCCACAGGTATCGCAGCATCACCAAGCAGTTCTTCCGGAGGGCGGACGGGGTGGTCATCATGTATGACGTAACCGTGCAGGAAAGCTTCAAGGCTGTGCGACCCTGGCTGGCCAACGTTTATGTGAGCCCGAAATGACCTTTGACCCTTTGATCCACTTGTCGTACACGTACACATCTACTTCTGAACGCCTCACGTTGTGATGTCATCCGCTTGTGTTTACTTCCATCCTACAAGTAGCAGCTTCAAGTCAAATCTTAGCAACAGCCAAGGAAATTAAAACGTGTATAGCCTACGTGTCTGTGTCACTGGCCTGGACTCGAGTGTGTGTGTTAATAACACCCAACCAGCTGTGTTAATAACACCCAACCAGCCGTGTTAACCGTAGGCATTGCGGTTAGCGTTGCGGTTAGCATTGCGGTTAGCACGGCTGGTTGTGAAGCAGGAGATCAGGATTTGAGACCCGCTGAGGGGAAGTTACAAGAACCCCGGGGTTCACCACAACCAGATGAAACCAGCCTCTTCCCTCTGACCTCTGACCCCTGACCCCTGTCCTCCCTCCCCAGGAGGCAGCAGGAGAGGGCATCCCCATCCTCCTCCTGGGGAACAAGATGGACGTCGTCTGTGAAAGGGAGGTGAAGCTCAGAGACGCTGAAATACTGGCCCAGGTGAGTCTGAGTCTGAAATACTGGCCCAGGTGAGTGAGTATTGATATTGAAAAATCAACATGACTGCATCATATCACCAATGCCAGCTGTGGACTGTATAGGCTACTGACTAGGGCCTTTGAGTTGTTTTCCCTGTTGAGGGTTTCCTGGTGGTTTCCAGGTCCCTTTAGCTAATAGCTGAGGACCAAAGTGACCAAAGTGTCTCTGTGTCTCTGTCTGCTCCCCTGTAGGACACCAAGGTGATGTTCTATGAGGTCAGCGCGTACACCGGAGCCAACGTGACAGAGGCCATGGTACATCTGGCAAGGTAGGAGAACGGGATATACAGTAGGGTACATTCGCCTACTTTCCTCATCTCCATCAATGCAGTGCTTACAAGAATCAATCAGTCAGCGATGAGAACTACATTGTCTGGGAGGGATATGATTCTCATAGATCTAATTCAGCTCTTCCTCCCCAAATTCAAATATGAAAACGACCAACTGACTTCCAGGTCACTGTTTAGGGGACTTAACTGTAACTGTACTCCACTAGGTAGGGTAGGTGGTGGTTTGTGGTAGTGGTGGTCTAGTGCAGTGTTTCTCAACCCTCTCCTCGGGGCGCCCCAGCCGCTCCACATATTTGATCTGTTCCACCACCAGCACACCTGATTCAACTAATCAAGTCCAAATCATAATTGCTTTGGACTTGATTAGTTGAATCAGGTGTGCTGGTGGTGGAACAGATCAAATATGTGGAGCGGCTGGGGCGCCCCGAGGAGAGGGTTGAGATAGTGAGTTGGACTTGTGATCGTTGTGAGTTCAAATCCCGCCTGAAACCACACCACTACTAGTGTGCCCTTGAGTAAGGCACTTAGCCCTCAGTTACTCCAGGGGGAATGTCCCTGTTATTCGTAATTGTAAATCACTTTGGATTAAAAGCATCTGCTAAATGGCAAAATAAATGAGGTAGTAGGTTAATGTCTGTCCCTGTGTGTCTTTGTGGACAGAGTGTTGAAGGACCAGGAGGACAGGGTGAGAGGTGGGACTGTCCTACTGGAAGCTCTGCCTCTGAAGAAGAAGGCCTGCTGCAACTGACAGCCGATTGGCTGAGAGGAACGCTGGGAGATCCCTACTGTCACACCGCTTTTTCCTACCCCACACAATAATTAAGGCCAGGAGTTTTCCCGAATCATGTCACGAAAAAAAATGGACTCTACGTATGCGGTTTGGTAGGAGTTTAGAATGAGATTGAGAAGAAGAGAAATGATTGGATGGAGACTTCTGAAGTAAATTAATGTTTTATGTTCCCTTATTTTTGAACTTGACTTGATTTGTGTGAATGTCCAATTTTTTGGGTGTGTTCTTCTGCCCGTAGTGTACATAGTACTGATCCAAATTGAGAGACCAATAATAGTGAAATTATTATATTAGTCTAGATCAGCGGTTCCCAACCTTTTAGGACTCACGGCCCACTTTACAGATCTCTCCAGTATTCGCAGCCCACTCAGCTGCGCGCGATTTCTTTTTCGCGTGCACGCGCATGAAACGCGCACGAGCGCTCAAAACAACTACGTGGCAAAAAAATATATATATAGCGGTGAAACCATTAAAGCCGAGCGGCGATGTTTTATATAGCAGGTGATCAAATACCAAGATCGTAAATGTTGTATGTGTTCAATACGACCAAACATCCTTATGTGTGTGGGCAACTCCCGACTCCCGACTAGGGTTGCCAGATGGGCTCTGGTTTTTTTGGTGGAATTAGCGGTTTTAGACTGTGGTTAGGGTGGAAAATGTCGATCCCATCTGGCAACCCTGTTCGCGAGTCCGGGATGGAATGTAGCCAATCAAGAAGCGAGCTGACTTCTTCTTTTCGGATGGAAATATCGGCGCACACCACACAAAATACGATCAAGGCTGTTCAATCCAAGATTTTTTATCTTTTTAAAATTAAAACGTTTTTGTAACAAAAAAACGTCAATAATTATTATTTTTTGCCCATGATTTGGCGGCCCACTTGCAGTACTCTCGCGGACCACCAGTGGGCCGCGGCCCATAGGTTGGGAACCGCTGGTCTAGATGAATAGATTAAATGATAATTTTCGGAACTGTTATTTGTATATTTGAAAAATTGATCAATAATTTCAATGTATAGCAATCCAAGCGCACTGCTTGTCTTTTGTAGAATTTCTCTGTAAATAGGACCATATAATGTGGACCATATAAAATGTATCTTTATCTTATCACAGCATAGGCCCAAGAATCAATAAATCAAATCTTCATTCTTTACTAATCATTCTTAATTATTTTATTAATCTGTTTGTTCATCATCTCTCGCACACCACACCCCAAAACAAAATGGCTGTAACATATTGCACTTGATCCATCTCCTGCAACACCGCATGTCCTATCGTAACATCTACATTTTCCTTAGTCTGGAAAGTAACCATAGTTATTGTGATTATCTTAAATAATCTAAACTATAACATGAAACAATGATATCTGACGGAAATCAATTTAGAACAAAAAGCAAAAAAACATCCAAATAACTTACCAATATCAAATACCAACAAAATATACATACTTGTAAGTTAACATCATGAGAATGCACTGAATGACTATCCTGCTACCAACTCTCTAATAAACAAAACGTTTCCTCTGTGTTCAGATAGAAAGACATCCATAAGTCAGAACTGAAGTGTCCACTTTGTGTCCTTGTATGGAAAAGAAATTCACAGAGCTAAAACATAATAGTGGATGACCCATATCAATGTTATTAATGACCACTGGACCAGTAATACAAATCCTTATCTAACAGATAAGCCTGCATTTTATTGATATAACTAAAATTAAATAATAATAAAAAATAAAATCAAGTTCATAGAGGATATTACATTCAGTCTTGCCCAATCAGGGCAACTTTAACGTGGTCGGGGAGTTGTGGCGAGTGATGGTGCTGATATTGCTCGAAGTGGCTCGTCCTGATGACATCACTCAGGTTGCTGGAATGTGGACGTCCAATCAGATGCGTCTCGTGTCCCCCACAGGCCTATGGGAGGGCCTCTGGGAGAGCCTGTACCCTGCCCCTCTCAAGGTGTGTCCAGAGGGGGGGGTGGTGTGGGAGGGTGCACATCGCCCTCTACTGGGTTGTTAGCGTTAGCGCATCTTGTAGTCATGGGCGATAGCTGCCTCGCACAGTTGTCCTTTGAAGTCCAGTTCAAAGGTGAACTCAAGGTCACGCTGTAATACAAGAAAGATTTTAGATGATAGACTAGGACATAATGATGAGAGTATGCTCAATTTAGTCTTAAGAAATGTTTAAGACTCCCCCCCTGCACTTGTGTGGGCTACAGATCGAGTGCAACAAGCTCTACATTCTCACCACATTCTTTTCGTTGGGCCTGACTGCAATGCTGCCCTGTATCTCCTCTCCTTTTCGCACAGTCAGGTAGTCTTCCAGGTAAAACACCGTCTGCTTCCAGTGGGTGCTTGGGGCGTCTGGAGCTGGAAAAGGGAACGAGGAGGAGAAGGAGAAAGAGGGAGAGGTGTGGTGGGTAGAAAAGGAGATGGAGAGAGAGAGAGAGAGAGAGAGAGAGAGAGAGAGAGAGAGACAGAGAGAGAGAGACAGAGACAGAGAGAGAGAGACAGAGACAGAGACAGAGAGAGAGAGAGACAGAGAGAGAGAGAGAGACAGAGAGAGAGAGAGAGAGAGAGAGAGAGAGGAGAAAACGAAGATTGTCAAAGACGGATAAAAAAGGTGGAAATAGATGGAGAGGCTGTGTGTGAGAGAGATTATCTTACAAGGAGCCCTGAGGCCAGAAGTAAATACAAATATAGAACCGTCAGCTATTACACAGCGTTACAAGCACGAAGTCAGAGAACACACATTAGCATAATGTTACATCACCCACATCCAGTTACTGAATGTAAAATAGGGATTGGGTTTCCATTCCACATTGGTTATCAAAAGTATAAATGTTTTCTCAGCACAGTACAGTAACCTCATCCAGCACCCCCAGAGGGCAGACAAGATCGGAAGTAATGAGAAACTGCGCTGACCGCAAAACACGCTTTGATGTCGAGGGCGTTGTGATAGGAATCATTAAACAGGATGTTGCATTTAACCCCTATGTACGTACTAGAACAGAATATTCCAAACTACAGATTGACTGATAGGGGGGGGGGTCGAGTCAAGAGCCACTCTCCGTTAGAACTGTTATTACAGCTGCGCAGATGACCTGATACATCGTGAGCTTAGAATTATAAGGTTCTATCTCCGTTTAGGGCAGTTCAGAGATATTGAGTGTCAACGTTTTTACATTCCATTATGTTTTGTGAGATGGAACCTTTGTATTTGATGAATTACTAACTAAAAAATGTCAACATTTTAAAAATAACACCACACAGGCATTAATGAACACCTATCAGATTATGTAAAAAACTAAATTTTTACAAAAATGGAGATAGAACCTTATAATTCTAACGTCACGACATCAATCTAATGAACTGTAGCAGCGTGTCTACAAAGATGACCACCTGGTCACACTGTTCAGTGTGTGGTCACATTGGTGGTGAGGTGAGGCCTCACCTGTGGAGAAGCCAGTCTTCTTGTGACACTTGGTGAACTCGATGTTGAAGTAGGTGACCAGAGCGTGGATGTAGTCGTTCCTTTTGATCTGCAGGCAGAAGGCCGAGGTGAAGGACAGGTCCTCAGTCTTCACCGTGTAGATGTCCACTTCCTGGGTCAGGGGTCACAGGATGAGAAGGTGTTCCTAATAAAGTGTTCGGTGAGTGTACATATGTTATGGTACATGTGGGAAAACTAGGGTTAGGGTTAGGTGATAGCATGTATCAAGTCACCCTTGCGCCTAACCCTAACCCTAGTTTTCCCACATGTACCGTATTCCCACATGTACCGTATTCCCACATGTACCGTATTCCCACATGTACCGTAACATATATACTAATTCAATAAGCTTCATCGGTACACACATACTATATATATATATAGTACACTCACTGAACACTTTATTAGGAACACCTGTACACCTTCTCAATCATGCAGGTGGTGAAATGCTGTGAGGAATGTTTTCTTGGCACACTTTGGGCCTGTTAATACCAGTCAATCATCACTTGAATGCCACAGCCTATTTGAGTATTGTTGCTGACCATGTGCATCTCTTCATGGCCACAATTTACCCATCTTCTAATGGTTACTTCCAGCATGATAATGCATCATGTCTCAAAGCAAAAGGCGTCTCAAACTCAAACATTAACATTCTTCAGTGGCCTTCCCTTTGGGATGAGGTAGAACGGGAGATTTTCAGATTGAAAGTGCACCTGAGAAATCTGCAGGAATTGCTTGTGTGATGCAATCATGTCACCATGGACCAAAATCTCAAAGGAATGTTTCCAACAGCAGTTGGAACAGTGGAATGTATGCCACGAAGAATTGAGGCTGTTTTGAGAGGAGGAAGGGAGGCCCTACCCAGTATTAGTATAGTGTTCCTAATAAAGTGTTCGGTGAGTGTGTGTGTGTATATATATACACACACACACACACACACACACACACACACACACACACACAGTATATAGATATGGCCAAAACAGAGGAATTCTACACTCTCTTTCTAACACTCACATACACATGCACACACATACACCAGGGTCAGACAAACACAAGCGCACTCCTCTCAAACACACTCAGAGACACAAATAATAGCATTTATCACCAAACCTCTGTCTCTTCAACCTCGTTTCTATGGGACTTAAGTGAAGGAGATGATTGTTATGCTTCATGACTCAGCAGTCACGCTTCATGACTCATGACAAAGCAAAGCCTCTTCTTTCATTACAGAAACCAAAAAGACATCAGCATTCTCTTTCTGCTCCAAAGCCTGTCACTCTTTCCATCTCCAACGTATTCTTATTCTTTCTTTCTCCTCTATTTATTGCTCTTGCTCTCTCTCTGTCGCTGTTTTGTATTTCCTTTCAAAGCACCAGTGGTTCCTGTGAATAGTGAATAGGTCACACACACACACACACACACATACACACACACACACACACACATACGCACACACGCACACACGCACACAGACACACAGAACACATACACACACACAGACACAGAACACAAGTGACGCAAGAAACACAAAGGTTTCTCTCACACTCTCCATCCTGAGAGGGCCGAGTACTTTCAGTCACAAAGAGAGGCCGGGTGGCCCTTCAAACATCCTGAGCAGAAATAACGAACACGCTAGAGCAATTATGATTATCGTCATTGTCCTAGCATTTTTGCATTACATTTTTGCCATTTAGCAGGTCTACTACGCCTTGTTCCAAAGCGACTTTATACATTTGTATACATTTGCAAGTGAATCATCAATTCACCAGTCGTAGCAGGAAGAGAAATCTGGCTGATTTTAGTTTTTTTTCTAGCTTCTTTCGGTATTTCTGCCCAGGTGGTTCGAGGAATAGAAGCGGAATGCTTGCTTTGCCGTTCCGTTTCTGTTTCTTCTGAGGGGAATCCGAGGCATCCGCTGCATTCTGCGCTCTGGTTTCTGTTCACTCACACATTCACCTTTAATTCATCAGGTATACCTTCGTCTTTTTGTTCATGACACATTTCCATTTCAAACAATGATTCCTGGGGTGCGGTTAGCTGGAGTATATGGAGAGAGAGAGAGAGAGAGAGAGTCCTGGGCCTGGCCTACACCCTGAAGGCAGTAAAAATGTAGGCTCCCTCCCTCGATCTGTCCTTGGCTCAACCTGGCCCCGAAACGGGTATACATTTGCATGCATTAGCGCTCTCCCGCAGTCTGCCTGCTCCCCGCTGGGCCGCCCGGGCTGATTAATGACCCGCGTGTGCCGTGCGCCATATCTCCTAGCGACACGCCCCTACGCCGCACCAGACCCCCACCAAGAGGCCACTAAAACACACACACACACACACACACATACAAAACAGGCACAGACACAGGAAACACACACACAGAGCCAGAACACACAAAACAGACACAGACACAGAACACACACACACACACACACACTTAAACACACACACACACACACACACACACACACGCACTCACACACAGAACACACACACATACAGAACACACACACACACACATACA
This sequence comes from Nansenia antarctica, assembly GCF_963989245.1. Taxonomy (NCBI): domain Eukaryota; kingdom Metazoa; phylum Chordata; class Actinopteri; order Argentiniformes; family Microstomatidae; genus Nansenia; species Nansenia antarctica. The sequence continues at coordinate 30,425,081 of NC_137678.1, read as the reverse complement.
GAACACACACACAGAACCAGAACACACCAAAACAGACACAGACACAGAGAACACACACACAAATACAAACACACACACCCACACACACACCGAGACCACACAAACACACACACACATACACACACACACACACCACACACATAAACACACACACACACACACACACACACACACACACACACACACATACCAGCCCACTCCTGCACTAGCTCTTGTTCTCGTTCCCTGCTATGTCTATTTAAAATGTAATCACAAGGCTCATCAAAGACGTCTCATAGCTGTGATCTTATGAGAACATACTGAGGAAGGTGAACTCACACCATAATGATGCTGTTGTAAGATTGGACCGACTGTATCTGTTCACTCTCATTCATTTAGCCTCCATATGGAGAGTGTTCTCTTGAGTAATGTTGATATTTTGTTGTTCTCTCATGTGAAACATGATAATGTGAGTATGTGTGTGAGCTTGAGTGTGTGTGTGTGTGTGTGTGTGTGTGTGTGTGTGTGTGTGTGTGTGTGTGTGTGCGTGTGTGTGTGTGTGCGTGCGCGCGTGTGTGTGTGTGTGTGTGTGTGTATGCGTCTGTGTGTGTGTGTGTGTGTGTGTGTGTGTGGGTGTGTGTGAGCATGCTTGTTCACTGATTCATTATTCAGTATGAATGTGTTGGTGATATGGTCCCCTCAGTGCAGTTTGAGTCTCATCACCGCTTCCTGCTGACTGGAAATGAACATGTGAGATTCCCGGTGACGGACATTCAGAAGCACCAATCAGATTGTGTTCTCAGTTTAAAAAAAACAGAAAGAAAAAGATAACAGTAAAACGTGTTTACCTTTTTTCTCTGTTTCTAAAACACTAAACACTAAAGCCTAAACTCATTTGTCGAATCAAACACTCTTTTTGGCCAAACCGTAAACACTGTTCAGGTACTAAGACACAATTTGCAAAACTCATCCGCTCTTTGTTGCCAAACCTTAAACACATTCTCAGTCACTAAACACATTTCACACTGTGATACACTTGTGTTGCAAAATTGTGAACACTGGCAGCAGAATATGAACACAACTCCAACACAGTTGTCATCTGTTACACACAACAACTCAAAATGTAACACACACGTTTCTAATGATGTGATCAGACTGGGCAGGATAAAAGTCAGGTCAGAGTGCACAGGTGGCACATGTGCGTCCATCTACAATGGACGGAAACATACAGAGAGGCAGAGGAGGAAGGGTTTGTGTGAGAGGTGGTGGACGAGGAGGAAGGGAACGAGGAAGAACCCGAGGAAGACCAAGAACAATCATTACTGATGAAATCCGTGCAACTATTGTACACCATGTTGTTGTTCATGGGACAACAATGAGGGAAGCAGGAGAAAGAGTCCAACCCAATTTGAGGAGATTTTCTGTGGCCAGCATCATCAGGACATTCACAGTTTGTAAGTGCATATTCCCCTTTGTCGAACTGAAAGACGACCAAATGGGGGTGGCAGGACTGCACTTTTCTCCCAACAACAAGAAGCACTCATTGTTGACATGGAGGTCCTTCAAAATAATGCCATCCGACTCTGTGAAATCCAGCAGAGAGTGATTGAAGACAATGTCAACTTTGCTGGTGTCCTCGCATGCAACAGACAAGTGTACAGAGTACCCTTTGATCGCAACTCTGCAAGAACCAAAGATCTAACATATCAGCATGTGCAAGTAAGTGTAACTGTCACAAGATGAAAATGGAACTAATCAGGGGAGGTTCGCGGGCATGTTTATGGGCACTGCTGCCTTGGGGTTTTGCTGATTGACTGCACTAACGAGCGGATTGGCTGCTGCTCCCTTTAAAAACCCTGGAGTTTAGAAGCGAAAGGGGGGGGGAGACATGGGGGTTGTATTGTCGTGAGTGGACGCATGCTGTTTTGTACGACAAACCTATATTGCAGCTAGTGGAGTGCCTGTGTGGCGGATTGGCTGCCTGGTCGAGGCGCTGCTTGGTGGAGTGGTGGCCGCCGCCGGCGGACTATTCGGTGGAGCTGAGCCGACGATGGTTGACGTTAGAATGATAAGTTTTTTACATAATCTGATCCATTAGGTGTTTATTAATGCCTGTGTCGTGTTATTTTTTTAAATGTTAAACTTTTTGAGTTAGTAATTCATAAAATACAAAGGTTCCATCTCACAAAACATAATGGAATGTAAAAACGTTGACGCTCAATATCTCTGAACTGCCCTGAACGGAGATAGAACCTTATCATTCTAAGCTCATGGGTGGTTGCCGACGGGCTACTCAATTCAATGCTACTCATCGACGGAGAGAGCGTGGAGAGAGTCTCAACCCTCCGATTCCTGGGGGTGCACATGCAGGATGACCTGTCCTGGAAGGACAACACAACAGCCACCATCAAGAAGGCACAACAGCGGCTCTACATCCTGAGAGTCCTCAGGAAGGAACACAGCAAGCAGGAGATACTGGTGACCTTCTACCGCGGCGCAGTGGAGAGCATCCTCACCTACGGCATCTGCAACTGGTTCTCCAGCTGCACAACCGCGGAGAGAAATGCGCTACAGAGAGTCGTGAGAACAGCCCAGAAGATCACCGGCGCCCCCCTCCCCTCTCTGGAAGAGCTGTACAACACACGCTGTCTCAGGAAGGCCTCCAAGATCTCCAGAGACCCAACCCACCCTGGGTACGAACACTTTACCCGGCTGCCCTCGAAAAGGCGGTACAGGACCATGGCCGCAAGGACAAACAGACTGAAGAACAGCTTCTACCCCAGGGCCATCCAGGCCCTGAACACAGCAAAGACCTAGGTTCTGGGCCCTGGACAGTCTGGACGGATTGATGGCAGCTGCTGGACTGAAAAAATCAGGTGTAGTGCTGAGGCACAAATATGTACATTTCAAGCCTGCAAACTGCGACACTTTAAATGAATGTGCAATAACACTATGTGCAATATGACAACCCTAGTCGTCTATCTGTACTGTACAGTATAGTATAGTGGATAGTGTACATAGCCTTTATTTATGTAAACCAGCTCCTTCCCTTGTGTTTTTTTTTTGTTTTTTTTTTCTTTCCTAACACCAGGGGAGCCACCCCTCCTTCGTTGTTTGGTACCTGTACTCTAGCAATGACAATAAAGACCATTCATTCATTCATTCATTCATTCATTCATTCATTCATTCAATTGGGAAATCACTCTACTGGGAAATCGCTGGGGAAAATCACTCTACTGCCGAATCGCTCTGGATACCGGGGGGCTTGGGGATTCTCGGAGGCGGAGTCCCGCCGACGTCACGACGACAGGCCTTGTTTCAACCTCAGGCAAATAGAGACTCTTTGTTTATTTCTTTGGTTTTGATTGTTGTGGGGTAGCGCTGAGGAGGAGAGCCTACCCCACGCACCTGAACTCTGTTTGTCTGTCATGTGCGCCTTCTCCCCCAAACCCTCCCCACCTAGTCCAGCACTGTAAGTCCCTGTAGATGGGTGGGAGATGACGGATAGCACCACGGGTGGGTACTTATGGGAGTATCATCACGTGTGCAGTGTAGTACTCTATTGGTTCCTGATTGCAGTGCCTTATTATTACCATTATATCGAGTGCAGTGTTCCTGTTTGATGATTGCCGTGCCAGAGATTGTGTTATCGGGTGCAGTGTGCTCTTTTGATATTTGCAGTGTCCTCCCTAAATTACCAGGGTACAGTGTGTGTTTTCCCCTTGTTCACAGTTGTTATTTATTATCTGATAAAGATAAGACATTGTAAGTCAGGGTAGTGAGTGTGCTGGGGGTGGGTTGGAAGGGTGGACTTTACAGTAGTCAATGTATATGGATTTTAGCGATGTGTAATATGAAATTTGTAATAAAGATGATTATTTTAATGCGCTTGTCTTGGTCTTCTGTGTGAGGGTGTGTGTTGGAGAATTAAATATTCTGTGCCGGGAAGGTTTAAGGGTGTTCACTCCGAACTGTGACATAACCTACACACTATTTCAGCACTGATGCTTCCAGTACACGTCTATGCTCATAGGCCTACTGTTACTGTTACTGTAGGCTAGTAGTTGCAGTTGCTACGTTTACAGTACAGTAAACTATATTGTAATGTTGGTAAATCTGGAGTGCATATACTGTAAATGCAGTATTGTAGTCTGTCTTTCAGTATCACTAACTGTACTTAACTACTTTTTAAATCTATTTTATAGAGAATGTTTGAACTGGATTCCATTGAAAGGCCCCATGAATACATTTCCATAGATGAAGCAGGGTTCAATCTGGCGAAAAGGAGGCTGAGCGGCAGGAACACAATTGGTCAACGTGCCATTGTGGAAGTCCCTGGCCAGCGTGGTGGCAATGTCACCCTTTGTGCAGCCATAAGTAACTGGGGGGTTCTCCACCGTCATGCAAACCTTCTGGGTGGTCTACAGGATATTATGGCTGCGTGTGAGCAGCTGCATCAGCAAGCAGTTCATCCTGTATATGTCATAGTTTGGGACAATGTGAGCTTTCACCGTGCTGTCCTGATACGTGAGTGGTTCACCAACAACCAGCGCTTCATAATGGGTTTTCCTTCCACCTTACAGTCCCTTCCCGAGTTTTTCTCTGCGTGGCGGTGGAAGGTCTATGACAGACAGCCAGCCCTATGGAACAGGCCTGTGATGATATAACTGTGGAGTCTTGTCAAGGCTGGGTTCGGCACACCAGAGGGTTTTTTCCCGTTGCCTGGCAAGGGAAAATATTAGCTGTGGACGTGGATGAAGTCCTCTGGCCGGACCCCGCACAAAGACATGATGTTGGAGAATGAATCTCAGTGACTTTGATTGTGCAGTAATGTGCTTTTCATTTAGCTTTTTCAGTTTTTGTTTTGAAAGTGCTGAATGTAGATATCGCTTTGACTACGATACGTTTTTGCTAAATGCATTTACAATAAACATTTTCTGTTACAGTTTTTCTCATTGCTAAAACACATTTCACAAAACGCGCCATAAGTACAATTGGAACGCTGAATTCCTATCCTCCCTCCCTCCTATCCTCCTCCCTTCCTCCCTCCTATCCTCCTCCCTCCCTCCCTCCCTCCTATCCTCCTCCCTCCCTCCCTCCTATCCTCCTCCCTCCCTCCCTCCCTCCCTCCTATCCTCCTCCCTCCCTCCTATCCTCCCTCCCTCCCTCCTATCCTCCTCCCTCCCTCCCTCCCTCCTATCCTCCCTCCCTCCCTCCTATCCTCCTCCCTCCCTCCTATCCTCCTCCCTCCCTCCCTCCCTCCTATCCTCCTCCCTCCTATCCTCCTCCCTCCCTCCCTCCTATCCTCCTCCCTCCCTCCCTCCTATCCTCCTCCCTCCCTCCTATCCTCCTCCCTCCCTCCTATCCTCCTCCCTCCCTCCCTCCCTCCTATCCTCCTCCCTCCCTCCCTCCTATCCTCCTCCCTCCCTCCCTCCTATCCTCCTCCCTCCCTCCCTCCTATCCTCCTCCCTCCCTCCTATCCTCCTCCCTCCCTCCTATCCTCCTCCCTCCCTCCCTCCTATCCTCCTTGACAAGTATTGAAAAATATTGACAAGGTCTTTAAAAAGTCTTAGAAAGGTATTGAAATTAACCTCAAGATTCCTGTATATACCCTGTAACTAGTTAGTAGTAGTTAACTAGTTAGTTGTAGTTAACTAGTTAGTAGTAGTTAACTAGTTAGTCGTAGTTAACTAGTTAGTAGTAGTTAACTAGTTAGTAGTAGTTAACTAGTTAGTTGTAGTCAGGGGCGCCGCTAGAGATTCTGGGCCCCATGACAGAATATCATTTTGCCCCCCCCCCCACCTAAACCACCCATCAACCTGGACAACCCAGTTGAAGTTGATGAACTATTGATGCACTGCAAGAAATCCAATGATGGACATCTTTTGTAAATGTAATTTAAAATTACAGTTAATACAGGAATAAACAATTCAGCAAAGAAATCTCAACATTCTTTAACTTATTAAATTAAGACTTGAACAACACAAGGACAAAAGTATAATTAAATGAAGATTTGAACCCAATTATAAAAGTATAAATCACACAAAAAGTAAACATATATTTTTAATGGGGTGGTATTGTGTCTAAATAAATGTAGATCTTTTAAAGATCAGTTGGCCATAATACTGTCAGGATTAGATCAATGAAGAATTACAGCAGAGATATTTACTGACTCAGCATTGCTTGTTTCACACAAAGACAAAAGTGTCTTATACAAGAGGGAGCAACACAGACATTGGTGCCAGCGAAATTGAATAGTGACATGGGAAAGAGGTCATTTTTACACACTGCGGCAGTACTGTGGAATAGTATACCTGGAGAGCTAAAAACTATAATCTAGCCTAAATGCTCTGACGGTGCTCTGACGGTGCTGTGAGTAACCCTTTCAACTATTGACTGACTTCATTCAAAGGATTCACCAGTCAAACATACATGTCCTGTTGGACAGCTGATGGGCTTAGCAACTCATTCACCAGTACAATGTATGCGCGGTCTTCAGTGTTGTCTATGTCGGGCTCTGTTGTTCTCAGGACGGAGGAGTCTGAGAACTCACCCCAGCTGACAGCCATGACCACCGCTGGACTGGCCATACAATCTACCTGCCCGCTGGCAGGTGGGCCGCGCTAGTTTTGGGCCGGTCATATATATATATATATAAAACTAGCGCGGCCGACCCCAAACTAGCGCGGCCCAAAATAGCACGGCATCAACTAGCGCTGAATCAAGCGGCGGCCCCCGTTTATACTAACACATGGGCTGGCCCAATCACATGCTTAGGCCCTGCTGTCCATCGGCCCCCTCCCCCACTCTGATCCCTCGGCCGACAACCCAAGTGCAGTGTCATGTTCGTAGATAAGATAGTGAAAGGGGGTGCCCAGAAAATTAGGGAGAAAAAAAGTAAGAAGCTAGCAGAGGATGCCTCAAAATGTCAGAAACGGACAGATATGTTCTCTGGATCGACTGTGGGGGCTAGGCCTACTACAGATACAGCAGCCATGTCTCATCACCGTGGAGTACGTCAACAGTGAGTGAGTACACTGGTTCACACTTGCATTGGTATACTTGCTGTCCATGTCACTTACTCCGCTCTATAGGTGGGGTTTACAATGGTATATTCAACAGACTGCCAGCATGTTGATCGGCGGTGTCGGACCGGTTGTGTTGGGCCGGTCTGAGCCACATGGCAGGGCCTAATTTTTGTCCCAGTCCAGCCCTGGCCATGACCACCCGGTCCAAGAGGAAGTCTGCCCAACTGGTCTCCTCGCGAATCAGGAAGCAGCTGTAAGTACTGACTGCCCTTATTTCTGGGGGGGGGGATTTGAGTAGCGCTTTCCTGGGAGATCTATATGTGCTGATTTTGGTTAGTTGTGGTGATAATGACCTGCCCAGTTTATTTAAGTACTGTTCAGTTATACTATCCACCAACTGAACTGTGTTGTGTTTCTGTTTTAGGAATCTGTTGAGCGATGACCAGGATATGCTCTCTGACGGAGAGGAAGGCGGTGATGATGTCTGCTTCGTCCTGTCTAAGAAGGACCTGCAGAGCAGCAGTGAGGATGAGGAAGAGAAGCTGGAAGACAGTGATGAAGACCTGGCGCTGATGCTGGACACCCCGGCCTCACCCCCTCCCAAACCTTCCCTCCCTCCGTCGTCTCCGACAACCTTGGCCCCCGCTGCCACTCCAGTGTCACGCGGCCCTGTGCGCCGTGCCCTGCCTACCCCGGACCTCACTGTGATGAGGAGGGCAGGGGCCACCACCTACAGCCGGGGCACCATGAGCGCAGGCAAGATGGGCACTGCCATCGACTCCTGCGAGGCGGAGTCGATGCATTCAGTCTCCAAGCTCTTTGCCTCAAAATGCCTGAGTGCCAAGAGGAGGAGAAGGGTGGCAGAAACCCAGGGCCTACGCAAGAAACTGCATCTCAGCATCGGCAGTGAGTATTGATTAACATAGTTGCCTTAGTAACGAGAAGCCGTCATAGAGTCAGGGAAAGGTTAGTGATTGGCCTCTTATCGTGTGTGTGTGTGTGTGTGTGTGTGTGTGTGTGTGTGTGTGCGTGTGTGTGTGTGTGTGTGTGTGTGTGTGTGATGCCACCAGGTCCAGAGAAGAGGCTCAGCAGTGAGGATGAGGAAGAGAAGCTGGAAGGCAGTGATGAAGAGACGGTGGTGAGGAAGAGCAAGCGAGTCTCTGGGTCCCGTACCCCGCGCTCCACGCAGAAGACCTGCGGCCCTGCCAGGACCCCACGCATGTGTGTACGTGCTTGCTTGCATGTGTGTATGTATGCATGCATGTGTGTGTGTATGTGGCTGTGTGGGTGTGTGGGCGTACGTGCTTTCATGCATGTGTGTATGTGTGCGTGTGTGCGTGTGTGTGTGTGTGTGTGTGTGTGTCTGTGCGTGTGTCTGTGTGCCTGTGTGTGTGCGTACGTGATTGCTTGCTTGCATGTGTTTGTGTGTGTGTGTGTATGTTCGTACGTGTTTGCCTGCATGTGTGTATGTGTGCATGCATGTGTGTGTGTGTGTGTGTGACTGTGTGTGTGTGTGGGCATACGTGCTTGCATGCATGTGTGTGTGTCTGTCTGTGTGTGTGTGTGTCTGTGCATGTGTGTGTGTGTGTGTGTGTGTTGTGCCTACGTGCTTGCTTGCATGTGTGTGTGTCTGTGTGTGTGTGTGTGTGTGTGTGTTGTGCCTACGTGCTTGCTTGCATGTGTGTGTCTGTCTGTATGTGTGTGTGAGTGTGTGTGTGCATACATAACGAGGACTCAGACCAGAGCAGACTCTCTCTCTCTCTCTCTCTGCTGCTCCCAGCCAGAGCCCTCAGCCCTCAGCACCTCATGTCCAGAGACAAGACAGATGTTCTGGGTGTCTGAACAAAAGACAGCAGAGAGTGTATGGCTGCATTAGCATCTCGCTGTTCAGAGCGCATCATCGCCGTGTGTGTGCGTGTATGCGTGTGTGTGTGTGTGTGTGTGTATATAAGTGTGTGTATGCGTGTGTGTGTGTGTGTGTGTGTGTGTGTGTGTGCGTGCGTGCGTGCGTGCGTGCGTGCGTGCGTGCGTGCATGCGTGCGTGTGCGTGTGTGCGTGCGTGTCATCTCTCTGGGGAATGTGTGTGTGTGGTGTGTGTGTGTGTGTGTGCATCCTTTCCTCTCTGTAGGGTGTGTGTGGTGTGCTGAGGAAATAGGAACCATCCTCTTCTGGGTGCTGAAGACAGACTGACAGACCATCAATCGGCCCTGGCCCGATCTGCTGGACTGTGTCCCAACACTCTTAACTGTCTTCCTCTCCTTCCTTGACTGACTGGAGGAAGCGCTGGATACACTTCCGTCATACTGCACTCATTATCATGTTCTGTTTGATCAGTGGGTGTAAACAGATGAGGGTGAGGAGCCATTCAAGACTGTTGGGACAGTCTTAACTATCTCTCCTGAGATGCAGGTGTCTTTCGGAGACGCAGTGCTGAGGGGCAGAAGATGTCTCCTCTCCTCCTCCTCCTGAGACATCTGCTGCCCCTCAGCACTGCGTCTCCTGAAGACACCCGCATCTCAGGAGAGATAGTTAAGACTGTCCCAACAGGCTTTCCCCTCTACTGTGTCCCTAAAAACGTCCCTAAAAAACTTCTATTGCCCCCCCTTGTACTGTTTCTCTGTGTCAACAAAAGCCCCCCAAAAAACAAAAAAAGAACCTAGGTTTAGAAGAAGGTGATAGAAGAAGGTTTTTCCTTCTATCAATGGCCCCGGGGCTGAGCTGGATTACTCTTCCTGCTACGACTGGTGGATTGATGATTCACTTGCTTAGTATTCAAATGTATGATTGTAAGTCGCTTTGGAATAAGGCGTCTGCTAAATGCCAAAAATGTAAAATGTAAAATGTTTCCCCTGTGTCATAATAAAAAAGAAACAAAAACCATAATTGAAACAATCCTTCCTTCTTCTAGCACGACAACTGCCAATGGCCCCTGGCCTGAGCATAGATTACTATTTCCTGCTATGACTGGTGGATAGATGATTCATTCTTTTTTAGTCAAATGTATTTGTTGTAAATCACTTTGGATTAAGGCGTCTGCCAAATGCCAAAAATGTAAATGTAAATGTAACAGAGCCAAGTCATATGGAAATACTATCAACCTGTGGGGAATCCGGGGTTGTGTTCGGGAGGGTCAAATGTACGGAGCCCCCCTGGGGTCACATGGTAGAAAAAAATATTTGATGTGTGAATCTGTGTGTGTGTGTGTGTGTGTGTGTGTGTGTGTGTGTGTGTGTGATTCTCTGTTATCCATTTTAAATCCTTGCCGTAAATCCAGTCGATCGATAAAAATGATACAGGGGTTCAAAGGGTTAAGTCTGCCCCAGGAACAGCAGAAGCATTGCAACGTCACTTTGATAAAGTGAAACTGAAGTGGTAGGATATGTCCTGTATGAGATATTGTGTACGAGAAGCTAAACTCTCTCCAGCACATTGATAATCTCACCACAACAAAACACAGAGTCTTTGACTTTGAGAGTAGGCTTCTTATGTTAACATAATAGAGACAGCACCCCTACTCTTTCACAGACACACACAGGTGAGTTTTTTCAGCTACAGTATGTCAGTATGTCATTTTCCTACTAGTTGTTACATGTTGTGGCTCATTTCATCTCAGCTGAAAACAGCTGATACCATTTTGAAGTGAAGTAATTTCAGGAAATTGTATTATAATTTAATTACTGGTCTCTGCCCAGATCTGGCCACCTCCAGCAGCAGCCTCCTGTCTGAAGAGAATGTCATTGTTTAGTAGTATTATCAACATTGGTTACAGTACATATCATGAGCTCAGAATTATAAGGTTCTATCTCCGTTTATGGTAGTTCAGAGATATTGAGCGTCAAAGTGTTTACATTCCATTATGTTTTGTGAGATGGAACCTTTGTATTTTATGAATTACTAACAAAAAAAAATCAACATTTTAAAAATAAAACACCACACAGGCATTAATAAACACCTAATGGATGAGATTATGTAAAAAACGAAATTTTGACAAAAATAAAGATAGAACCTTAATTCTAACGTCACGATATGTCATGTTCTACTGGTTGTTACAGAGTGAAAACATCTGTGCCAAAATGTATATAATCAAATGAGACTACGTTATTACCGCAAAAGCTGAAACTAGGTACTTTAGGGAAGTAACTTATATTTATACTTTTGGTCTCTGTTCAGACATGGCCACCTGCAGCAGCCTCCTGTCTGAAGCGCAGTTCCTGTGTCCTATCTGTCTGGATGTGTTCACTGAGCCTGTTGCAATTCCATGTGGACATAACTTCTGCATGGCCTGTATCAGAAGTTACTGGGACAGCAATGACCTGTGCCAGTGTCCAATGTGTCAAAAAACATTCGATAGGTGACCAGATCTCTTCGTCAATATGTTCATTTCTGAGATAGCTGCTCAGTTCAGGAAATCAGTTCAAGTGAACGCTATCAGCAGCCCTATTATGCCCTATTATGTGCATAATGTATAGGCCTACATGCCATGTGCATATTGTACACGCTATGTGCATTTATATTATTACATCATTTAAATATGTTCTTTGGATGGAACACTGAACTCATAGAATTCCTGTTTCCTGGGGAACAAGGAAACAAGGTACTGTATTTAAACAGCATTAAAGACTGCATTTTTGTACAACAACAAGTCAAAACAGAATTGCACACAAGCACAAAAAGTCCAATAGACATGGTTGTGAAGATAATGCAAGGTAAAGTTACACCTATTATTGAATCTAAGTGAACTGAATGTGATCCTCTGTTTATGCAAAAATATATGAAAATAGTTCACTGTATGCATCACTTTTGCTGATATATTCAAAAATAGTTAGCTAAGCTGTCTTGGATCTCACATGAGCTTGATATTTAGCATTCTGTTACTGTTGCAACAGTCAGAAACCAGGAGGAGGCGCCCGAGGTAGACCCTCTGTTCATCCTCACAGTCACAACCGCTGAGCTGGTGTGTGGGGAGAGGAAGTTAAAGTGCTCCGGGTGTCTGAGGTACTACGACAACCTGGACACCCTGATGCGCCACATCGACCAGGGCTGGAGGGAGGGCTTCAGCTGCAGAGTGTTCTACACCAAACTGAGGATCATGGAGGACCGGAGAGCATGTCTGACCAGCGGCCGCCAGACAGAGGAACCATCCAGCCTCTCCACGGACCTGAGCTCCATTTCGCTGGCTGCTACGCCCACACCCACACCCACACCCACAACTACACCCTTGCCCACCGATGGGAATAAGAGCCACTCATCATGGGACAGGAAGGCCGACATGATCCACATGTGGTTACTATCGTCCTGTCCTATTGGCTTGTAAAATAGAAGAGTAGAACTTTAAATTTGTTGTGTCACTGTACAACAATGAAAAACAATGCGTGATGCTTTTCCCATGATACATTTTTTAGTTTGTCTTATAAGAGGCCTTTGGGTAGTCACATGGTTTCACTACGCTGACACCTCTGTAATTTCTACTTTACTTTTACAGAATACTATGCTTTCATTCTGATCTCTCGTGTTCTAATTCTGTGTTTTAAAGATTTCACAACAGACATTAAATGATGAATTGCATCATGGGATATTTCATTGTGTCTTTTATGCAGCTAACTTTTCACTTTTATTTTGTAAAAGTTTGTCTTACCCATAGCACAAAGACATTTCCTCAGCCTTTGTTAAACTTGTTGACCTTCTTTGAGGTCAAATGTATTGGTTGATGTAACAATGCAATATGATTCAAATATGATGCGGGTGTAGGCTACTGTATGACTGATCTGTTTATTTAGAGGTTGAGCTGGCTCACCACTGCACCTGTGAAACATTCATTTCCAAATAAAGTCACCTGTTATTGGGCACCTACAGGTATGTCAGTGTGCTTGTATGCCTGTCTGTCCAAACTTGTATGAATGATATTCACACTGTTCAGATATATAACACCTCTTTAAAGGTATGGAGTGCTTTTCTTCAAAACCGGAGTTTTGACAGAAAAAGTCCCCTGCCATATCTTGCTCCCCTTCGTATGATTCGCGCGTAGCCACCGCTGGACTGGCCATACAATCTACCTGCCCGCTGGCAGGTGGGCTGCGCTAGTTTTGGGCCGGTCGGGCCGCCCCCCCCCCCAAAAATAATAATAATTATATATATATATATATCGAGCTATGCGCGACTGACGCGAAGGGGAGCAGAATATGGCAGGGGACTTGTGGACCCGAATGCAGGACACTGAGGCGGAGTCAGATGAAAGGTCAAACCCATGGATGGGTACATTTATTGTTTTCTGAATTTGTATGTTTAAATATACAAATGATACATTATCTACTTAAAATATGCATTAATTTACATAGTTTTCCAGAATAAAAATCTAATCTAATCTGTAAAAACAAAAAAAAACTAATCTAAGCAAGCCTTTGGAATATGGATAATAACACATAGGCCTACTGTAAAGCCCTTTGAATTGCCCTTGTATGAAATGTGCTATACAAATAAACTTGCCTTGCCTAAACCCTTTTTGAAGGTTTTGTTTATGTCCAGGTATCACACATCTTTGTGCATACATGTTCAGTGAGTGAGTCTGTAGCCTCTCGGTAGTTACATGTTCAGTGACTGTTGCTGGTGACCGCTAGGACCATAGGCAGATGCATATAACATTTTAGTTAGCTAGTTTAGCTAGCAAGTAGCCTGCTGTGTACCCAGCCTTGAGACAGGTGTTTATATTGTAGTAATATTAGGGTCATTTTTTTCATAGGGTGCCATTTGGACTTCATAACTTATATAAAGGACATATCTAACTTGCTGAAAAACATGGTGGTCGAGCTCAGGCACCTAAATTGTATTATATTTAGATATATTAACAACATAGGCAGGACATAGGACATAGACATAATTGTTTAATTGTGTTTTCAGTGCATGATTGCTATTAAAATACTTTTTAAATAGGAATTCTATGTCCTTCACTCTAATCAGATATTTGTCTTTACAATGAAATCATTTTTAAACAGCATATATTGAGAAAAATAAGTGCACATTATGAGAATGGGACATAATTCTTCCACTTTTTTTCTTTAGAAAAGTGAATTATGATAAGAATTACTAAAAGTTTCTAACATGTGTAATCAACCCATTCCATATCTTTATGTAACTATAAATATACACTTGCTATTTGGTAATTTAATTAAACTATGATAGAACAATTCCAACATAAGAGGGTGGACAGAGGTCTAACAGAGTGTAACAGTAGCAAAACAGGGTGGACAAAACCCCAACAAATTGATTCAATGTATATTGATCAGGAAAATTAAATAATAATTAATGTATATGTTTTTATTAGTTATTTTTTAGATTGAAGTTGAATGAACAACACATATCATTGTATTCATAATAAATAACAATTGACTATACATGAAGAAACTAATGGAATTAGTATTTGTCCAAATTTAGACAAAATACAACCTGATTTGTACTGGGGAGGGAAAAGGCACCCTATAAAAAATGACCCATTAAATATTTTTTGTTTATAATAAGGATGGTAATTTAATGTCAAACTAGATGTATTCCTCTATTTCAGAGACCCACATCATCAGGGGTCAACACCTGACGACAACAACACATGACATGCTACCTTATAGACACCTGCCTCAGGTATTGTGACAGCGCCACCCCGTGCCCACACAGTGAATTACAACATGTAACACGTATGTTAACGTTGATGATGGCAGCTTCCACCGACGTTGTACTCGGGGAGAATCAATATCGGAGACGATGAACTGGGCATGGTTTTATTTTCTCCTCACCCAAAAGGAATAAAACTCTTTCGCTCAGCCGAGCTAACTTAGAATGGTAGACAACAACTCGGACAAGTGCATCAACACATCAACATATTGTGACGAATATGTATGAGGTCCGTTAGCACCTTTAGAGGGTTAACTCACTTGGCGTAGTGGTTAGCGCGGCCGCCGGTTATGTGGGAGATCGTGGTTCGACTCCCGCATGGGGCATTAACTAGCCCCCCCGAGGCCCGTTAAAAGCTCCGCCAAGTGAGGTAACCCTTTTAACTCTTTTAACTCTTTTAACTCTTTTATGCGGGAGATCGGGGTTCGAGTTACACTGCCAAGTTCCCGTTCGCTACAATATTAACAACACACAAGCCTGCAGTCTTATGCAGAGTAAACTAATATAATATATATAGTATAGTATATATTATAAGTATAAATAACGTTACTTGCTCAAAGATTTACGATAGCCTTTTTGGCTGCATAGTACAAAATACAAATAACAACAATGATATGACCTTTTTAGTAATATTGTATTCACATGTAAAATATGCCATCATGTTAAATAACTTAATACCCTCCCTAAAGCACGTATTTCATCAAAAACAAAACCAACATATTCATAAGAATGCAGGTATGCAAAGTTATAGATAAGTTCACTAAAAAAGCTTAATGTCAAGCCCTGACAACACTATATTTGTACTTTGAAATTGCATGTATGTATTATGTATGTTACACTAATGTTTTTCAAACTACTGTTACAATTAATTTGGTTGCGTTTGTATTGGAAGCTGTTATTAACAGTTGGCCAAACCCCCAAATTGAACATTTCATTAACAAATTCTGGGCAAATTCTAGATGTGATTTTTTTATTCCTATACATCCCTAGATTATGTTTTGATATGATAGACCTTTTGGTTTGGCAGCTTATTAGTGGTTATCACCTCTTAAGTCGCTTTGAATAAAGGGCAGGCGTCTGCTAAATGTCAAAAATGTTCATGTTTACACAATTCATCAGATTCTATCATTTTAAATCCTTGCCGTAATCCAGTTACAGTTTTTCTCAATTGCTAAAACACATTTCACAAAACGTACCTCAATTTTCCCAAAACTCTAAACACAACACACTTTTCTAAAGCTAGATAAGCAAAACCACACCTTCTCTCTTCAAAACTCAAACTTTCACACCAAAACAGCTGCTCAAAGCCTGCAAAAATGTAAACACTATATGCATCATTACAGACTACAACAAAACAACTGAAAACACAATGTTCAGTGTGTGAGAATGTTCTTTTTTTTCCACAACTGCCAAAGCACATTTTTAGAAACCTTACAGTATCTGTTCTCAGAATATATCACTGTAGAGTATTGGGCATTCATAGATTTGTGTGTTTCATATGAACAGTATGTAAATCTACAGAAAATACAGTATGTATGTTGTTGGAAAATATTCTTTTACAGTATGTATATGTTCTTCATGAATGTTTTACTGTAATGCTTGGCTAATTTTACTATATAACTAAAAGACATTACAGTACAGTAATTCGAACTTGATCTTACGTGTGGACAATCGACTTCTTTCTAAAAGGATCTCTTGACCATTCTGAAGTACGCATTCACCCACAGGGGTGGGTGAGAGTTACAGTAATTGAAATAGTATAACTTCCTTCAATGTTACGGTACATGTGGGAATACGGTACATGTGGGAAAACTAGGGTTAGGGTTAGGTGCTAGTGTGACTTGGTACATGCTGGCATGTCTAACCATAACCGTAACCTTAACCCTAACCCTAACCCTACCCCTAATCCTAACCCTAACCTTACTGTAACCCTAGCACCTAACCCTAACCCTAGTTTTCCCACATGTATGATAGTCATGCATAAAAATAAATCTGCGCTCCCTGTCTAACGTTATATCTAACGTTACGTATTTTACATTACAGTAAGGCTGATTTTGCATGATAGTCATGCATTTTTAGATATCTATTTCCCCCCTTTAAATGGCATATGATGTCCGACATTTTACTAAAGTTCAGCCGCGAAGTTGTTGCACTGTTGTCCTATCGAGTTTTACGTAAATAAAGGTTTGAAAAAATGTATACCGTATTCCCACATGTACCGTAACATGTACACTACTGTACTGTATCACAACTCAATGCAAACACTACAGAGGATCCATTACACACAACAATACTCACTGAAAACAATGTTCAGGGTGTGATGTTTTTTTTATTTATTTATGGAACTATACCACACAGACACACACACACACCACAATCATTTGCAACAAGTGTCTTACATTTTGAGTCGTTATGTTTAATTATTGAAGCCAGGTGTGTTCATTGTGTTCAAATGTTGCTGACTGTGGCAAGCATTTTGCATCACATGAGCTTTACAGTTTTTCTCAATTGCTTTGGTGCATTTCTCTGATCAGAATTGAAATTCTCATAACTGTTAGTTCAACCTCCACAACTTTTAGTCATTTGTGCACATCATAGTAGCAGTTTCTCATTCCTTCAAACAAATTGCAAATGCTTTTGGACATGCATCAATTGCTGTCATACAATTCTCTGCTGTTTTATAACATTATCATTTGCTTATGTCATGTCAGTCAAAATGAACTATACTTTTGGATGCTTAATAGTCATTCCCTATAAAAACTAATAGTCCTCATTTCATTGCTTGAGTCATTACATCCAAAAATGTTGAACAAGTTGTCAAAATCTGTCAAGCAAATTGTATACATTTCTTTATAATTTTTCCTGAAAATGTCTCCCAAATTGAACAATTTCTCTCTGTTATTGTTCACTACAGTAATATGGGTTAAAGCCGTATATCTCATGTTTACTGTACATTACTGTAATTTTACTCTGCACCACATAGACAAGGCAAGACAACCTTGCAGAGGTGGAAAAGGGCCCCTTTTTACTCCACAACAAGAGGAAGCCATTTGTGCAATGGTGATTGCAAACAATGCCACAAGGTTGAGAGAGATACAAAGCGCTGTCTAGAGGATGACAATATCTTTGGGAATATTGAATCCGTTTCAATCGCTACAATTGACTGCTCAGGAGAAATTAAATGTGCATGAAACAATTGTACAATGTGCCATTTGAACGGAACAGCGACAGAGTGAAGGAGATCCGTCACCAGTATGTACAGGTAAAACATTTATGTGTTCTATGCATACTCTAATGTCCAGTGCTGTAAACTGGTTACTTTGTGTAGTGCCATGCAGTACACTTACATGACAATTCATACTGTACAATATGTTGTCCAAAATGCATTATGTTACACAGGAAAAGTTGTTATAGTTTTTTTCTCTCTCTCTCTATTCTGGGATAAAGCGTGTACTGGAGCTGGAGGCCAGGGAACCGCTGCACACATTCATATACGTTGATGAGGCGTCAATCTGGCAAAAGGTAGAAGGCGTGGCAGAAATCACATTGGACAGAGAGCAACCATTGATGTCCCAGGCCAACGAGGAGGGAATATTACAATGTGTGCAGCCGTCTCAGAAAACGGCGTCCTCACCCATATACCCTGTCCACACAACACAACATCTGCTGACTTTTTTAGACACTCTTTACAGGGACAATCCCTGAGAATGAGAGGGGTCTAAATGGAGACCATCTGAACAAGTATGTTGTTGTATGGGATAATGTGCGTTTTCACCACTCAGATCTGGTCAGACAGTGGTTTGCAGCACATGAAAGGATGCTGGTGGAATATCTCCCTCCCTACTCCCCATTCCTGAATCCAATAGAGGAGTATTTCTCTGCCTGGAGGTGGAAGGTATATGACCGGCATCCACATACCCAAATGGCCTTGCTAGCAGAGGGTGGATTCGCCACTCAGGGAGATACTTTCCTCGCTGCATTACCAGGGATGATATTCGCTGTGATGTCGATGAAAATATGTGGCCAGACAGACAGGAACGTCTGGATGTCAATGAATGATTTACAGTATGTTGTATGTTCCAATTCAGTTCCAATATGTACTGCAATATTGTTTACAGTTGTGCACAGCTCTACCCAAAGGGTGTTTCTTATGTTTGTGGTAAATAAGTTTGTATTTTTCTTTTGCACAATGCTGTGAACAAATTAGAATTGCAAAGAGCATATGCAGTAAAAATGTGAAACATAACTATTCAGCGTCTTGTACTCATTTACCTCACTAAATACAGTAATGTGTAACCCACTGTAGATTTCAAATGGCTGTGCAAATAGTGTATAGTACTGTCTTGAGCATTTTCAGGTAGTGTCACCAAGATCTGACTTTTTTGCATTGGAAAACACTTACAGAGTGAACTGTCATAATGAAAACATGACAAAGCCATTTGACTATCTTGTTCATAAACAATGGTGTCAGCACTTTTCATTTTGATGACACTGACACTTTCATTGACATGAATACTTGCTTTTGAGGAATGAACTATCCATTTTGAGCAAGTGACACGCTTTTGCAGGTTAACACCTAGGTTTTGCAGTTTGTACTAATTGTTCTGAGAAATGTTGTGCAAATGTTAATAGTGATGTGAGAAATGCACCAAAGCGACTGAGAAAAACTGTAATTTGAGAATTTGAGCAGCGTTTTTTGCAACTTGTGTTTTAGCAAGACAAAATGTGTTTAGACTTATGAGAAAAGGAGGATTGTGTTTTGTGAATTGTGTCTTCATGTGAAATGTGTTTATGGTTTTGGCAAATGGGGACTAGTTTTATTAAATGTGTTTAGAGAACTGGTCATTTGGTTTAGAGAATTGGCTTTTGTGTTTTAGCAATTGGGAAAAACTGTAACATTGTGTTACAGCCTCAAGAAGCCTAATAATGACTCACAGACATCGACTCGCAAAGGCTCACATAATGAGGCAACAACATATAAAGGACACCAAACCCAGTTTAAACAAGAAAAAGTAATTTATTTAACAAGATACAGAAACTACTACATACAAAATATGAAACGATAAGTAAGAGCAGCAAGTCAGACCCACGTCAGACCCACGGCTTCTACCTACACTAACCAAAACAGGAAGGGGAAAACTAACCTCCCAAACAAAAACCAACAAATTGACTGCCAGACCTCCCTCCCCCCCCAAAAGAAAGAGGAACATAACATCAAGACTCAGCATTTTTAGGAACATCCCAAACATCACATTTATCTGATATGCACTTTGCCATTAGATAAAAGAGTTGATTTTAATCCAGTATGTCCTAATCTTAATCGTGAAAAAACACACTTCCTTTCTTCTGCACTTCCCTTTGAAACCCTTCACTTTATTTGATGTCTGTCTGTGTGCTGTATCAGTGTCTCCCTTTGATATCTGTGTAACACATAAGGCTAACAAAATAGCATGCTTTTGGAAGGACCCTCACCTCTACTCTCTAGAGGGCTTTGTAGCAAGGACACCATCAGTAAGCCCAGAGAGAGAGAGAGAGAGAGAGAGAGAGAGAGAGAGAGAGAGAGAGAGACAGAGAGAAGCAAAGGCATAACCAGTGGTAATCATTTTCTAATAGTCCTAAGGATACCCATACCTGCAATCATATGATGAGACAGGATCACAGATCAGTTCAACACACCTTTTCTGCAACAGGTTTCTCTAAAAGAAGCACACACGTGTGTGTGTGTGTGTGTGTGTGTGTGTGTGTGTGTGTGTGCGTGCGTGCGTGCGTGCGTGCGTGCGTGCGTGCATGCGTGCGTGTGCGTGCGTGCGTGTCATCTCTCTGGGGAATGTGTGTGTGTGGTGTGTGTGTGTGTGTGTGCATCCTTTCCTCTCTGTAGGGTGTGTGTGGTGTGCTGAGGAAATAGGAACCATCCTCTTCTGGGTGCTGAAGACAGACTGACAGACCATCAATCGGCCCTGGCCCGATCTGCTGGACTGTGTCCCAACACTCTTAACTGTCTTCCTCTCCTTCCTTGACTGACTGGAGGAAGCGCTGGTTACACTTCCGTCATACTGCACTCATTATCATGTTCTGTTTGATCAGTGGGTGTAAACAGATGAGGGTGAGGAGCCATTCAAGACTGTTGGGACAGTCTTAACTATCTCTCCTGAGATGCAGGTGTCTTTCGGAGACGCAGTGCTGAGGGGCAGAAGATGTCTCCTCTCCTCCTCCTCCTGAGACATCTGCTGCCCCTCAGCACTGCGTCTCCTGAAGACACCCGCATCTCAGGAGAGATAGTTAAGACTGTCCCAACAGGCTTTCCCCTCTACTATGTCCCTAAAAACGTCCCTAAAACACTTCTATTGCCCCGCTTGTACTGTTTCTCTGTGTCAACAAAAGCCCCCCCAAAAACAAAAAAAGAACCTAGGTTTAGAAGAAGGTGATAGAAGAAGGTTTTTCCTTCTATCAATGGCCCCGGGGCTGAGCTGGATTACTCTTCCTGCTACGACTGGTGGATTGATGATTCACTTGCTTAGTATTCAAATGTATGATTGTAAGTCGCTTTGGAATAAGGCGTCTGCTAAATGCCAAAAATGTAAAATGTAAAATGTTTCCCCTGTGTCATAATAAAAAAGAAACAAAAACCATAATTGAAACAATCCTTCCTTCTTCTAGCACGACAACTGCCAATGGCCCCTGGCCTGAGCATAGATTACTATTTCCTGCTATGACTGGTGGATAGATGATTCATTCTTTTTTAGTCAAATGTATTTGTTGTAGGTCACTTTGGATTAAGGCGTCTGCCAAATGCCAAAAATGTAAATGTAAATGTAACAGAGCCAAGTCATATGGAAATACTATCAACCTGTGGGGAATCCGGGGTTGTGTTCGGGAGGGTCAAATGTACGGAGCCCCCCTGGGGTCACATGGTAGCAAAAAATATTTGATGTGTGAATCTGTGTGTGTGTGTGTGTGTGTGTGTGTGTGTGTGTGTGCGTGTGTGTGTGTTTGTGTGTGTGTGTGTGTGTGTGTGTGTGTGTGTGATTCTCTGTTATCCATTTTAAATCCTTGCCGTAAATCCAGTCGATCGATAAAAATGATACAGGGGTTCAAAGGGTTAAGTCTGCCCCAGGAACAGCAGAAGCATTGCAACGTCACTTTGCTAAAGTGAAACTGAAGTGGTAGGATATGTCCTGTATGAGATATTGTGTACGAGAAGCTAAACTCTCTCCAGCACATTGATAATCTCACCACAACAAAACACAGAGTCTTTGACTTTGAGAGTAGGCTTCTTATGTTTACATAATAGAGACAGCACCCCTACTCTTTCACAGACACACACAGGTGAGTTTTTTCAGCTACAGTAGTATGTCAGTATGTCATTTTCCTACTAGTTGTTACATGTTGTGGCTCATTTCATCTCAGCTGAAAACAGCTGATACCATTTTGAAGTGAAGTAATTTCAGGAAATTGTATTATAATGTAATTACTGGTCTCTGACCAGATCTGGCCACCTCCAGCAGCAGCCTCCTGTCTGAAGAGAATGTCATTGTTTAGTAGTATTATCAACATTGGTTACAGTACATATCATGAGCTCTGAATTATAAGGTTCTATCTCCGTTTATGGTAGTTCAGAGATATTGAGCGTCAAAGTGTTTACATTCCATTATGTTTTGTGAGATGGAACCTTTGTATTTTATGAATTACTAACAAAAAAATGTCAACATTTTAAAAATAACACCACACAGGCATTAATAAACACCTAATGGATCAGATTATGTAAAAAACGAAATTTTGACAAAAATAAAGATAGAACCTTATAATTCTAACGTCACGATATGTCATGTTCTACTGGTTGTTACAGAGTGAAAACATCTGTGCCAAAATGTATATAATCAAATGAGACTACGTTATTACCGCAAAAGCTGAAACTAGGTACTTTAGGGAAGTAACTTATATTTATACTTTTGGTCTCTGTTCAGACATGGCCACCTGCAGCAGCCTCCTGTCTGAAGCGCAGTTCCTGTGTCCTATCTGTCTGGATGTGTTCACTGAGCCTGTTGCAATTCCATGTGGACACAACTTCTGCATGGCCTGTATCAGAAGTTACTGGGACAGCAATGACCTGTGCCAGTGTCCAATGTGTCAAAAAACATTCGATAGGTGACCAGATCTCTTCGTCAATATGTTCATTTCTGAGATAGCTGCTCAGTTCAGGAAATCAGTTCAAGTGAACGCTATCAGCAGCCCTATTATGCCCTATTATGTGCATAATGTATAGGCCTACATGCCATGTGCATATTGTACACGCTATGTGCATTTATATTATTACATCATTTAAATATGTTCTTTGGATGGAACACTGATCTCATAGAATTCCTGTTTCCTGGGGAACAAGGAAACAAGGTACTGTATTTAAACAGCATTAAAGACTGCATTTTTGTACAACAACAAGTCAAAACAGAATTGCACACAAGCACAAAAAGTCCAATAGACATGGTTGTGAAGATAATGCAAGGTAAAGTTACACCTATTATTGAATCTAAGTGAACTGAATGTGATCCTCTGTTTATGCAAAAATATATGAAAATAGTTCACTGTATGCATCACTTTTGCTGATATATTCAAAAATAGTTAGCTAAGCTGTCTTGGATCTCACATGAGCTTGATATTTAGCATTCTGTTACTGTTGCAACAGTCAGAAACCAGGAGGAGGCGCCCGAGGTAGACCCTCTGTTCATCCTCACAGTCACAACCGCTGAGCTGGTGTGTGGGGAGAGGAAGTTAAAGTGCTCCGGGTGTCTGAGGTACTACGACAACCTGGACACCCTGATGCGCCACATCGACCAGGGCTGGAGGGAGGGCTTCAGCTGCAGAGTGTTCTACACCAAACTGAGGATCATGGAGGACCGGAGAGCATGTCTGACCAGCGGCCGCCAGACAGAGGAACCATCCAGCCTCTCCACGGACCTGAGCTCCATTTCGCTGGCTGCTACGCCCACACCCACACCCACAACTACACCCTTGCCCACCGATGGGAATAAGAGCCACTCATCATGGGACAGGAAGGCCGACATGATCCACATGTGGTTACTATCGTCCTGTCCTATTGGCTTGTAAAATAGAAGAGTAGAACTTTAAATTTGTTGTGTCACTGTACAACAATGAAAAACAATGCGTGATGCTTTTCCCATGATACATTTTTTAGTTTGTCTTATAAGAGGCCTTTGGGTAGTCACATGGTTTCACTACGCTGACACCTCTGTAATTTCTACTTTACTTTTACCGAATACTATGCTTTCATTCTGATCTCTCGTGTTCTAATTCTGTGTTTTAAAGATTTCACAACAGACATTAAATGATGAATTGCATCATGGGATATTTCATTGTGTCTTTTATGCAGCTGACTTTTCACTTTTATTTTGTAAAAGTTTGTCTTACCCATAGCACAAAGACATTTCCTCAGCCTTTGTTAAACTTGTTGACCTTCTTTGAGGTCAAATGTATTGGTTGATGTAACAATGCAATATGATTCAAATATGATGGGGGTGTAGGCTACTGTATGACTGATCTGTTTATTTAGAGGTTGAGCTGGCTCACCACTGCACCTGTGAAACATTAATTTCCAAATAAAGTCACCTGTTATTGGGCACCTATAGGTATGTCAGTGTGCTTGTATGCCTGTCTGTCCAAACTTGTATGAATGATATTCACACTGTTCAGATATATAACACCTCTTTAAGTCGCTTTGAATAAAGGGCAGGCGTCTGCTAAATGTCAAAAATGTTCATGTTTACACAATTCATCAGATTCTATCATTTTAAATCCTTGCCGTAATCCTGTTACAGTTTTTCTCAATTGCTAAAACACATTTCACAAAACTTACCTCCATTTTCCCAAAACTCTAAACACAACACACTTTTCTAAAGCTAGATAAGCAAAACCACACCTTCTCTCTTCAAAACTCAAACTTTCACACCAAAACAGCTGCTCAAAGCCTGCAAAAATGTAAACACTATATGCATCATTACAGACTACAACCAGTGGCGGACTGGCCACCGGGCAAGCCTGGCAAATGCCAGGAGGGCCGCGAGACTCTGGGCCGCTCAGAATGTATTATATTAAAAATATATATATATATATTTGTAATTTGATATCGGCCCCCGCGCAGGGCTGCGTTCGTAATTTTGCTCTGAGAGTTCCGGAACGCACACTAGGTGCAACGTCATAAAGGGACCAAGTAATTTGATTGGACAAGAGGCATTCCATGAGTGTTGATCAGATTTCCAGAGCGTGTTTACGAACGCAGCCTCGGTTATCTCCGTTTTGAAATGATTGCTGTTAGCATTGCGCCGCTCTTTTCCCATTGACATCATGGTGTCAAGTAATGTATAAATAAATGTGCTGAATTTATATGCCCTTTTGTGTTTTCATGTATATATATATGCAGGGATGTTCAAAGTATTTTACTTTCAACCAGGTATCTGATTCTGATCACCTGTAGTCACTTACTTAATGTAGGAACTACTTAATTCTTGTTGCACTGAAGCAGGTGGTTGATTGACTGTGTCCCCTTGTCTAAATGTAAGGGGTATCCTATGGTTGTCTAGTGGTGATGTTAGGACTGACTGTGTGTCCCCTTGTCTAAATGTAAGGGGTATCCTATGGTTGTCTAGTGGTGATGTTAGGACTGACTGTGTGTCCCCTTGTCTAAATGTAAGGGGTATCCTATGGTTGTCTAGTGGTGATGTTAGGACTGACTGTGTACCCTGGTCTAAATGTAAGGGGTATCCTATGGTTGTCTAGTGGTGATGTTAGGACTGACTGTGTGTACCCTTGTCTAAATGTAAGGGGTATCCTATGGTTGTCTAGTGGTGATGTTAGGATTGACTGTGTGTACCCTTGTCTAAATGTAAGAGGTATCCTATGGTTGTCTAGTGGTGATGTTAGGACTGACTGACTGTGTACCCTTGTCTAAATGTAAGGGGTATCCTATGGTTGTCTAGTGGTGATGTTAGGATTGACTGTGTGTACCCTTGTCTAAATGTAAGAGGTATCCTATGGTTGTCTAGTGGTGATGTTAGGATTGACTGTGTGTACCCTTGTCTAAATGTAAGAGGTATCCTATGGTTGTCTAGTGGTGATGTTAAGACTGACTGTGTGTCCCCTTGTCTAAATGTAAGAGGTATCCTATGGTTGTCTAGTGGTGATGTTAGGACTGACTGTGTGTACCCTTGTCTAAATGTAAGAGGTATCCTATGCAGTGTGCGAATTAAATCACGGTGTGCGGGGGAGCCCAGGGATTAAAGCAACAAAAAAAAATCTCCTGACGGAAAAAAAAAATCAGGCCAAATCGGAGACGTTGGCTTTCCGTGCGCAAAGCGCGCGTGCGATTTTCAGTTCTACGTTCTAATGCTTTGACTTTTCTTTCGAAAAATGTGAATACATTTCCGCGTTGTCGAAAATCAATGACACATCGCTAGTCAACTAACACGGCTTGTTTTGTGAGCCTGCTAACAATGTAAAGTAGTGTTGTAGTTAATTAGGTAACAATATAAAGTAGTGTTCTAGTTAACTAGGTAACAATGTAAAGTAGTGTTCTAGTTAACTAGGTAGCAGTCCAATCCATTTCGCTGCTGTATTTTGGCTTGACTAGCGAGTTTGTGTTGTGATTCTCAACAACGTAGTTTCACCCTTTTCCATAGTTTTGTGTGGACTGACGATGTAGCGCAGCCTAACTTATTCTAATAATTATTTAACATAGTTTTATTCTGATAATGATTCCCCCCTCCTCCCAGACTTACAAGGTCACATTATTATTGGATTGGTTGTTTGGTGCCGGGTGAAGTTGGCTAAACATTTAACCTGCTAGCTAGCAAGAGAAACATCATGTCACTCTCCAAAGGTCTAAAGAGGAAAGTTGACGGTGAAAACAGGGCATTTAAAGAGGAATGGACAGCGAACTATGCGTTCATCCTACCTGGTTTCATCAATGCAAAGCCGTTGTGAGAGACTCGCATTTTCCGTGCTCACAATGAATTCCCTTCCACCTATACATGCGAGTCGTCCTTTTCGTCAATGAATGTGATAAAGACGCGCTAGAGGAATCGATTGGTGCATAAAAACCTTGAGAACTGCCGGATTAAAGTGACGTCCATAATAATAATAAATAATAATAATACATTAGACTTATAGCGCTTTTCTAGACACTCAAAGACGTCCATATCACCAGATAGCCAACAAATAGTGACCGATGGGAGATGCCAGTTTTCTCATTAAGTGAGATTTAATAGCCTAATATTATTTTTTCTATTTTTAATGAATGGCTCATTGTAATTATTATCCCTAGTAATGTAGCGTATTTGCTCTGTCATTAAATGTTTTTCAGGAGCATAGGCTAAGCAGATTCAGCTTTTTTTTTTTTTGCACCGATTTAGTTGTCAATGTTTTTCATAAAATTAAACTGCATTTGCTTTGTTACTGTTCACATGTGTGGTGCAGTCACATTCACATAGCCTATAAGTAAACATTAAGTTTGAATTATTTAATGAGCTGGCGTTACTTTTTTCAAACCACACACCGCATGTCGGCTATTTCAGCACCACGCGTTGTCCACCTACTTATCACTATGAGGGGTTCAGCGTCAGTGCACCCTGCTGCAAGTTACTGTCGCATAGTTGTAGCCAATAAAGGCCTATATGTAGGCTATAAAGGCTATTATATATCATTTATATACCTAATACCAACATCAAAATAGATTGTATGCCTCTACAAATCATATTACACAAGGTAAAATCCGTTACAACTTGGAATAAATCCATCGCAATTTAGAATATTTTAGAGCTCCCACAAAATTTCACAAACCATGTTTCCAGGGGAGCTCATGTCACCACTAGGGGAGCTATAGCTCCCCGAGCTCCCCCTTATTTCGCACCCTGATCCTATGGTTGTCTAGTGGTGATGTTAGGACTGACTGTGTACCCTTGTCTAAATGTAAGGGGTATCCTATGGTTGTCTAGTGGGGATGTTAGGACTGACTGTGTCTACAGTCTAAATGTAAGGGGTATCCTATGGTTGTCTAGTGGTGATGTTAGGATTGACTGTGTGTACCCTTGTCTAAATGTAAGGGGTATCCTATGGTTGTCTAGTGGTGATGTTAGGATTGACTGTGTACCCTTGTCTAAATGTAAGGGGTATCCTATGGTTGTCTAGTGGTGATGTTAGGACTGACTGTGTACCCTTGTCTAAATGTAAGGGGTATCCTATGATTGTCTAGTGGTGATGTTAGAATTGACTGTGTGTACAGTCTAAATGTAAGGGGTATGGTTTGTGGATGGTGGGGGGGGAGAGGATGACCCCGGGGTGCGCAGGGGGGGATATCCCTTATTTTCCCTTATTTTTTGGAAAATATCCCTTATTTTCAAATCCCAATGTTGACAGGTATGCTACTTAGTAGTCTGCTAATTACATGAAGGTAAGACACATTTATTACACTGTGGCTGTGCAGTGCTCTTTTTCTGCTTTGGTGAAGCTAAATGTAATATGCACTGTGGCTGGTGTATTGTTTAGGCTCATACATGGCATGGTTCATGTAACTGTAGCTTTTTTTTGCTAATGTTATTGTATTCCGTGTCAGAGCAGCTTCATTTAGCTACACCGAGTCTATATTAACGTAAGCTATTAGGCTTAACTGGGCCTCAAGGTCCTTTTGGCTAAGATAGATGCCACAGTTCAGGTTAAGTCAGTCACTGTGGATTGTTGTCGGCACTCTGAATTCATCAGCGATTGTAGTGTGTCAGTTGCGTGTGCGTGTGTGTGTTACATTTGTGTTCCAAATGTCTACATTGGATTCTAGTCAGTCTGATTATCTCAAGCTTTATATGTTAACAATCCGTGTTGCGTGTTGGGTTTGGAAATAGGGCTGTTGTGTCGCAAATGCCAGGGCTGTTTTTTGATCCCAGTCCGCCCCTGACTACAACAAAACAACTGAAAACACAATGTTCAGTGTGTGAGAATGTTCTTTTTTTCCCACAACTGCCAAAGCACATTTTTAGAAACCTTACAGTATCTGTTCTCAGAATATATCAGTGTAGAGCAGGGGTCCCCAAACTCCGGCCCGCGGGCCGGACACGGCCCGCCCCCACACTTGGACCGGCCCTTTGAACAACGTCAATTTTCTACAGGCGTTGCACTCGGTGGATTTCTGTCATTTCTGACTGCAATAGCGGCACTGCGCCGACGTGGTGGCGGGGGCGCTGTTTCGCAAATAAGTTATCTTTAGTTTTTGCTAGTGAAATAGCTGATAGTTGATGTTGACTGCTCAAGGAGAATACATATTTGAAAGTACAGAATGCCTGAGAGCCTTATATTGCATTATATTACATTATATTTTGATCATCTGGTGCCTGAATATTGTGTTTTCCTTTGCATAAATAATGACATTTCCACCATAAATTGATGCAGAAAGGTCACAAATTGGTGCATATCAATTCACCAGAATGGTAGAAATTAAGTGTTTGATGCTCGTTTAAGGACCCCCAGACAGCCCTGCTTCATGGGTCCCCCCGTGTATGATGAGGGTCCTCCCTCATGTATCAGACTGTAAAACTGATTATATTTCATTGACATATCACTATAGGTATAAATTCCATCCAAATTCAACTGTTTGGACTTTGTTTGCATCCACCAGTGCTCTCCTGCGCGCAATTGCTTTGCGCAACCGCCTCCATTTCACTCCGTTCCATATTATTTTATGTTAGAGACCGACCCAGGCCCCCCATCACAGAAAGGAAAAATGATGTGGCCCTCACAGAAAAAAGTTTGGGGACCCCTGGTGTAGAATATTGGGCATTCATAGATTTGTGTGTTTCATATGAACAGTATGTAAATCTACAGAAAATACAGTATGTATGTTGTTGGAAAATATTCTTTTACAGTATGTATATGTTCTTCATGAATGTTTTACTGTAATGCTTGGCTAATTTTACTATATAACTAAAAGACATTACAGTACAGTAATTCGAACATGATCTTACGTGTGGACAATCGACTTCTTTCTAAAGGGATCTCTTGACCATTCTGAAGTACGCATTCACCCACAGGGGTGGGTGAGAGTTACAGTAATTGAAATAGTATAACTTCCTTCAATGTTACGGTACATGTGGGAATACGGTACATGTGGGAAAACTAGGGTTAGGGTTAGGTGCTAGGGTGACTTGGTACATGCTGGCATGTCTAACCCTAACCGTAACCTTAACCCTAACCCTAACCCTACCCCTAATCCTAACCCTAACCTTACTGTAACCCTAGCACCTAACCCTAACCCTAGTTTTCCCACATGTATGATAGTCATGCATAAAAATAAATCTGCGCTCCCTGTCTAACGTTATATCTAACGTTACGTATTTTACATTACAGTAAGGCTGATTTTGCATGATAGTCATGCATTTTTAGATATCTATTTCCCCCCTTTAAATGGCATATGATGTCCGACATTTTACTAAAGTTCAGCCGGGAAGTTGTTGCACTGTTGTCCTATCGAGTTTTACGTAAATAAAGGTTTGAAAAAATGTATACCGTATTCCCACATGTACCGTAACATGTACACTACTGTACTGTATCACAACTCAATGCAAACACTACAGAGGATCCATTACACACAACAATACTCACTGAAAACAATGTTCAGGGTGTGATGTTTTTTTATTTATTTATGGAACTATACCACACAGACACACACACACACACCACAATCATTTGCAACAAGTGTCTTACATTTTGAGTCGTTATGTTTAATGAATGAAGCCAGGTGTGTTCATTGTGTTCAAATGTTGCTGACTGTGGCAAGCATTTTGCATCACATGAGCTTTAATTTGAGAATTTGAGCAGAGTTTTTTACAACTTGTGTTTTAGCAAGACAAAATGTGTTTAGACTTATGAGAAAAGGAGGATTGTGTTTTGTGAATTGTGTCTTCATGTGAAATGTGTTTATGGTTTTGGCAAATGGGGACTAGTTTTATTAAATGTGTTTAGAGAACTGGTCATTTGGTTTAGAGAATTGGCTTTTGTGTTTTAGCAATTGGGAAAAACTGTAACATTGTGTTACAGCCTCAAGAAGCCTAATAATGACTCACAGACATCGACTCGCAAAGGCTCACATAATGAGGCAACAACATATAAAGGACACCAAACCCAGTTTAAACAAGAAAAAGTAATTTATTTAACAAGATACAGAAACTACTACATACAAAATATGAAACGATAAGTAAGAGCAGCAAGTCAGACCCACGTCAGACCCACGGCTTCTACCTACACTAACCAAAACAGGAAGGGGAAAACTAACCTACCAAACAAAAACCAACAAATTGACTGCCAGACCTCCCTCCCCCCCAAAAGAAAGAGGAACATAACATCAAGACTCAGCATTTTTAGGAACATCCCAAACATCACATTTATCTGATATGCACTTTGCCATTAGATAAAAGAGTTGATTTTAATCCAGTATGTCCTAATCTTAATCGTGAAAAAACACACTTCCTTTCTTCTGCACTTCCCTTTGAAACCCTTCACCTTATTTGATGTCTGTCTGTGTGCTGTATCAGTGTCTCCCTTTGATATCTGTGTAACACATAAGGCTAACAAAATAGCATGCTTTTGGAAGGACCCTCACCTCTACTCTCTAGAGGGCTTTATAGCAAGGACACCATCAGTAAGCCCAGAGAGAGAGAGAGAGAGAGAGAGAGAGAGAGAGAGAGAGAGAGAGAGAGAGAGAGAGAGAGAGAGAGAGAGCGAGAGAGAGAGAGACAGAGAGACAGAGACAGAGAGAGAAAGAGAGAAGCAAAGG
This sequence comes from Nansenia antarctica, assembly GCF_963989245.1. Taxonomy (NCBI): domain Eukaryota; kingdom Metazoa; phylum Chordata; class Actinopteri; order Argentiniformes; family Microstomatidae; genus Nansenia; species Nansenia antarctica. The sequence goes on along the minus strand of NC_137678.1, from coordinate 30,393,590 downwards.
CATAACCAGTGGTAATCATTTTCTAATAGTCCTAAGGATACCCATACCTGCAATCATATGATGAGACAGGATCACAGATCAGTTCAACACACCTTTTCTGCAACAGGTTTCTCTAAAAGAAGCACATGTGTGTGTGTGTGTGTGTGTGTGTGTGTGTGTGTGTGTGTGTGTGTGTGTGTGTGCGTGCGTGCGTGCGTGCGTGCGTGCGTGCGTGCGTCCGTGCGTGCGTGCGTGCGTGTGCGTGCGTGCGTGTCATCTCTCTGGGGAATGTGTGTGTGTGGTGTGTGTGTGTGTGTGTGTGCATCCTTTCCTCTCTGTAGGGTGTGTGTGGTGTGCTGAGGAAATAGGAACCATCCTCTTCTGGGTGCTGAAGACAGACTGACAGACCATCAATCGGCCCTGGCCCGATCTGCTGGACTGTGTCCCAACACTCTTAACTGTCTTCCTCTCCTTCCTTGACTGACTGGAGGAAGCGCTGGATACACTTCCGTCATACTGCACTCATTATCATGTTCTGTTTGATCAGTGGGTGTAAACAGATGAGGGTGAGGAGCCATTCAAGACTGTTGGGACAGTCTTAACTATCTCTCCTGAGATGCAGGTGTCTTTCGGAGACGCAGTGCTGAGGGGCAGAAGATGTCTCCTCTCCTCCTCCTCCTGAGACATCTGCTGCCCCTCAGCACTGTGTCTCCTGAAGACACCCGCATCTCAGGAGAGATAGTTACAGTTTTTCCTGGTTGTTTAAACAGATTGTTGGGAACATCAGACACAATGTGCACAATCTCTAACTCATTTACCAACTGCTAAACCAATTCTGCTAAACTCCAAGCACATTTTCCTGCTTTAGACTCATCTTCCCATTCCATACCACACATTTTCCTGCTTTAGACTCATCTTCCCATTCCATACCACACATTTCCTGCTTTAGACACATCTTCCCATTCCATACCACACATCTTTCAGCTGACTAAACACAATTCTCCATATCTTGCACACTCTTCCTGATTTTCCACTCCTGATGTTCACTCAGAACACACTGCCAATCACATTCCTAAACTCCAAAGGCTGTTGTGCACTTTGCAATCATCAATTAGGATGATTGTGGATGAGATCTTGTGGCCAGGCAGGGACCAGAGGGAGGATGCAGCCTAGTTTTGTTTTGTTTACGTTTGTTTATATATTCTCATTTGCTGTAATTCCATTTCCTGTTTTCATCCTTCATGTTCATCATTCATGTTTGCCCTGACATACAGTAGTCTATGCATAGATTTGGGGCACAAATAAAATATAATTCGATGGCAAAATATTGTGTGTTTTCTCTTTGGGTATACAGTACATACAACAATATATGTCGATATTTCACATCCAACAGGTGAAACACTGAACATGCAAAGTCCTGATTCCACTGCTAAGGCATTCCTACAGTGTTTTCCATTCATATATAGTGTTTTCCATTTTGCACATCAGTGTTCAATGAGTGCTTGGAATGTCTACTCGTATGATGTATGTGTTTGAGTTTTGAGAGCAAAGTGTGCTTGTGCAAAGGAAGTATAGGATTTAGCATTTTGTGCTTGAGTTTTGAGGGCAAAGTGTGCTTGTGCAAAGGAACTGTAGGATTTAGCATTTTGTGCTTGAGTTTTGAGGGCAAAGTGTGCTTGTGCAAAGGAAGTGTAGGATTTAGCATTTTGTGTGTGAGTCTTGAGATTTGTGTTTAGGATTTTGAGGGAGTGAGGTAGTGAATCAGGGAATGTGTTTAAACAACCAGGAAAAACTGTAAGACTGTCCCAACAGGCTTTCCCCTCTACTGTGTCCCTAAAAACGTCCCTAAAAAACTTCTATTGCCCCCCTTGTACTGTTTCTCTGTGTCAACAAAAGCCCCCCAAAAAACAAAAAAAGAACCTAGGTTTAGAAGAAGGTGATAGAAGAAGGTTTTTCCTTCTATCAATGGCCCCGGGGCTGAGCTGGATTACTCTTCCTGCTACGACTGGTGGATTGATGATTCACTTGCTTAGTATTCAAATGTATGATTGTAAGTCGCTTTGGAATAAGGCGTCTGCTAAATGCCAAAAATGTAAAATGTAAAATGTTTCCCCTGTGTCATAATAAAAAAGAAACAAAAACCATAATTGAAACAATCCTTCCTTCTTCTAGCACGACAACTGCCAATGGCCCCTGGCCTGAGCATAGATTACTATTTCCTGCTATGACTGGTGGATAGATGATTCATTCTTTTTTAGTCAAATGTATTTGTTGTAAGTCACTTTGGATTAAGGCGTCAAAATTGTAAATGTAAATGTAACAGAGCCAAGTCATATGGAAATACTATCAACCTGTGGGGAATCCGGGGTTGTGTTCGGGAGGGTCAAATGTACGGAGCCCCCCTGGGGTCACATGGTAGAAAAAAATATTTGATGTGTGAATCTGTGTGTGTGTGTGTGTGTGTGTGTGTGTGTGTGTGTGTGTGTGTTTGTGTGTGTGTGTGTGTGCAGTACGGTACTGTTGCCTCGGTTTAGTAAATCTGTTCCCTCGGTTTAGTAATCCCTTCCCTCGGTTTAGTAATTCATTAGGGTTAGGGTTAGGGTTAGGGTTAGAATCCATGCAATCTTTCTGGCTCATAGGGCCTAACCCTAACCCTAACCCTAACCCTAGGGAGGGAACAGATTCACACATCAAATATTTTTTTTCTACCATGTGACACCAGGGGGGCTCCGTGCAAATGTACTGAACGTTGCAGATAGAAATGTGGAAATGCCATGATAGACCTAACATGATTCCTTACTCAACATGTCATAGTACTGTACTGTATGTGTATACAATGCATTTATTTCTGGACGTTCATAAATGGTGTATCCCCTCCCCCTCCCACCCTGACCAATTGGCAGCACTGGGTGTACATTGTACGTTGTGTTGAATTGAGCTGTTTGGATCTATAGAAAAAAAACACTTTGGTCAGCTGCACACAAAATGGCGCATCGATACGGTATTGATGTCCTTGTGAATAGAACAAAGAAACCCTGCTGCCCTATCAATAGAAATCGATTTTCCACTGGGATATATTAATTTATTTTTAGAAGTACTTTGTTCAGTTCTGTGAGAAAGAATTGAAAGTAAAGGTGGTAAGACAAACACTAATTGATTCTCAATGAATGAATATTCTATGAAAAAACCCTGACAAGATAGGTCTGTGTGTGGACCTGACAAGATAGGTCTGTGTGTGGACCTGACTCACCTGAACAAATGGGTCTGACGGCAGAGGCTTATCCTTCCAGCAGTGGACCAGACACGGCGTGACGTTAGAATTATAAGGTTCTATCTCCATTTTTGTCAAAATTGAGTTTTTTACATAATCTGATCCATTAGGTGTTTATTGATGCCTGTGTGCGGTGTTATTTTTAAAATGTTAAAATTGTTTAGTTAGTAATTCATAAAATACAAAGGTTCCATCTCACAGAACATAATGGAATGTAAAAACTTTGACGCTCAATATCTCTGAACTACCCTAAACGGAGATAGAACTTCATAATTCTAAGCTCATGACTGGCCTTGCTTACAGGAGCAAATATATTCACTAAAGTGGACGCTACATCGGGCTTCTGACTGGTGCCCCAGTCAAAAGCCAGCACCCTCCTGACCACCTTCACCACCTTCATCACCTTCATCACCTTCATTACCTTTACCATCTTCATCACCTTCACCACCTTCATCACCTTCACCACTTTCACCACCTTCATCATCTTCATTGTACAACACACGCTGCCTCAGGAAGGCCTCCAAGATCTCCAGGGACCCATCCCACCCTGGGAACGAACACTTTGTTCGGCTGCGCTCAGGCAGGCGGTTCAGGACCATGTTCGCACGGACAAATAGACTGAAGCTCAGCTTCTACCCTAGGGCCATTCAGGCCCTGAACACAGCAAAGACCTAGGTTCTAGGCCCTGGACAATCTAGACAATTTGATGGCAGCTACTAGATTGTAAACACAAGTGCAATATTGAAATACAACTGTGAACATTTCAAACCTGCAAACTGCGACACTTTAAATGAATGTGCAATAATACTATGTGCAATATGACAACCCTTGTGTACATAAGGTTCAGATATAGGAAATGTTAGGATATTTATAGCATAGCATAGAGTACAGCACAGTGTTTTATTGTATAGTATAGTAGTATAGTATAGTGGATAGTGTACATAGCCTTTATTTATGTAAACCAGCTCTTTTCCCTTCTTGTTTTTAGTCTTTTTTCCAAGCACCAGGGGAGCCCCCCCTCCTAAATGTCGTTGTATGGTACCTGTACTGTATTAATGACAATAAAGACCATTCATTCATTATCTTCACCACCATCATCATCTTCATTATCTTCATCACCTTCATCATCTTCCACACCTTCATCACCTTCATCACCTTCATTACCTTCATCACCTTGTTTGGTCGCTATTGCTTCTACAGTTCTGCCATTCGGGATATCATCAGCCCCAGAGCATTTCCACCATCGGATGATACAGATGCTGGAAGGCTGCGAGGGAGCTGTGTGTCATGCAGATGATGTCCTTGTGTATGCGGAAAATATACCTAGAGCAGCACAACGCCAGGCTGCCTCAGGCTCCTCAAGAGACTGAGAGATGAAGGACTAACACCAACACCAAGGACAAGGTGATGTTCCTTGGACACTACAGCTACACACATCACCTCGGAGGGAGTCACACCTGATCCGGGAAAGATCAGAGCGATCCGTGAGATGTCGGCGTACCTACCTGTGTTGCAGACATCAGAAGAGGGAATGATGGGCATGGCAAACTACCTAGGAATGTCCTTGTCACACCTGACATCCTTTACCCGTCCACTGAAAGAGCTCCTATCAGAGAAGAATTGATTCATTAATAATGGTGCTGGGGGACACCACAACAAAAAGTCTTTGAGTCCTGAAACTGAAAACAGAACTAGGACGTTAGAGAGAGAGGACGCTGGCGTTGCTTGTTTTCGCCGCTTCTCCGTCCAAAAGAGTAGATTGTCCTACAAAGACACTTAGATTTAGATTTAGTAATCTAAATATGTATTAGACCCCTATACTTTCTTTTATTTATTTTTTTGTTTTATTTATTTTTACTACTCGATCTTTTCAGTTTGTAAAGCGTCTTTGAGTGTCTAGAAAAGCGCTATATAGAACTATTTCACCCACAGTCCAGGCCCAGTACTCACCCAAAGCAGAAACATGTGTCAGCTGATGCGTCATTATTCGGGCCTCGATGCGGTGCTGATACAGAAGCAGGTAGATGGTGAGTGGAAGCCCCTCACATGAATCTCCAGGGGACTATCAGAGGCAGAAAAACACTCCGCCCAGATTGAAAAGGATTAGCATTAGCAGCAACATGGGCATGTGAACGTTTATCCTCCTACCTGCTGGGTCCGAGATTCACACTAGAAACAGATCGTGAGCTTAGAATGATAAGGTTCTATCTCCGTTTAGGGTAGTTCAAGTTTTTACATTCCATTATGTTTTGTGAGATGGAACCTTTGTATTTTATGAATTACTAACTCAAAAATGTCAACATTTTAAAAAATAACACCACACAGGCATTAATAAACCCCTAATGGATCAGATTATGTAAAAAAACTCAATTTTGACAAAAATTGAGATAGAACCTTATAATTCTAACGTCACGATGTGTAGAGCCAGAGCCTGTCAGTCCGTCTGGTGGCCAGGGCTGTCTGTCCATATCAGCCAGGAATTGGAATGATGCAACACCTGTGTGAAACAGCAGAGAGGCCTTGGCAACGTGTTGGCACTGACCTGCTTTTCTGGGAGAAGGAAACCTACCTACTGGTCATTGACTATTTTTCTTGCTACATGGAAGTGGCTCATCTCCGTGTAGCCACAGCCAACACTGTCATATCAGCCTTGAAGAAGGCCTGGGGCCGCCATGGGGTCCCAGACAGTCAGACAACGGGCTGCAGCAGGTCTGTGCCCTCTTCAAATACTTTGCTACTGAGTACGGTTTCACTCACATCACCAGCAGGCCCCAGATATCCCCAAGCAAATGAAGAAACCAAGCACGCTCTTTGTGATCTTAGAATTATACGGTTCTATCTCCGTTTAGGGTAGTTCAGAGATATTGAGCATCAAAGTTTTTACATTCCATTGTGTTTTGTGAGATGGAACCTTTGTATTTTATTAATTACTAACTAAAACATTTCAACATTTTAAAAATAACACCACACAGGCATTAATAAACATCTAATGGATCAGATTATGTAAAAAACAAAGTTTGACCAAAAATGGAGATAGAACCTTATAATTCTAACGTCACGACCTACTGCACCACTCCACTGTGTGTGGCGTGTGACTATTCCCCCAGCACAGCTCCTCATGGGGAGACAGCTACGCGCCAACCTACCCCAGCCGCCGGGGCAGTTCAGGCAGTTCCGGAGAGCAGAAATGTTCGGGGAAAGAGCAGCAAGAGCAGCGCTACAACAAACGTCACAGAGTACGTCACCTTCCTGATACGCACCCAGGCCAGAGTGGATGGCTGCCCACAGGGAACACTCTGGGAACAGTGATCGAACAGGCAGCAGCTCCTAGGTACCTACCTAGTGAGAATAGAGGATGGACTGTTGTTAGGATATATTTTTCAAAGGTCCTATTGTCCATTCTCCAGCACCAGCTGCTTATTGTCATGATGTTACATATCTTATCACTTTTCCTGTTTTAATAGGCACATTATCAGTATTGTACCCTACGAACACATAATGACCGATTGTAATAGCAAGGGAATGAGGGAGTTACAGTCTGTATGGGAAGGTGTCTGAGGGCCTTGAAGCCAGGTGTAGCAGGATACTCCTTTTTCAGCTCTCACGTCAAACACAAGACAACACTCCATTCATAGTTTTAGAACATTCTAATAGGCCATTCAGCTCTTACATCATAGTGGCCAAAAGGGGAAGGGCTGTGTTTTATGAAAGTATAAAATGTATTGTAAACTGAAGAAGAAACACCTTTCCTCTGAGATTGCCTCAGGGTTGGGTCCAGCTGTTGCAGCATTGTTCTGTACTCCACGTGTGATATTCAATAAATATACCACTTGTGCAATAGAGAACATCTCTCCTCTTTCTTGGAGCAGTCAACAAAAGAACCGATCTGATTGTATTCTAACACTGTTCAGGAGAAACCGCTCTCACCTGCGTGAGACTCACCAGCCAGACTCTGAGGCCACAGCAGGGCCTGACGAACAGACAGAGAATGTTCAGCAGAGGGGGGGGGGTGTCCAGGACACCTATTATGTTACATCCTCAGGCAGGCAGCCACATCCACCCGTGAGACTTGACCTTTAGAATGGACTTGACCTTTAGAATGGACTTGACCTTTAGAATGGACTTGTGTCTAAGTGGTTATGCAGTCCTTAGTTCAGAACAGGACCTGTTTACAAAATACATACTGTCGGTAAATGTGGTTGTGTCTTACTTCACAGGGGAGATGTCCTGTAAGGGTTAATTGTATTGACGGGCTGTGACTCGCGAGGGGAGGAGTTATCCGTTGTTAGGGATTCATCTGTTATTGGTTGTTAGGGAGATCAGTTATTATGATTACAAGTAAATGGTTGACACTGCTTTCCGTCTCTGTCTCGTCTTCACTAGACTACCTTCTCCTGTTGTTTAGGAATACAAACATTTGCCTCCATCTAGTGGCTAAATATTATTATTATGACAACTCTCCACCACAATCGAAGTGTGCCACGAATGACCCCAATCAATGACCACAATCTCCCACACTATTTCAATAGAATAATATTTATTAGCATGTACAGTATATAGACACCTTTTCACAACAACTTATGTCGTCATATCGTCTAGAAGAGTCAGTAGATACAGAACGTGCCAATGGTCACATTTGAGCGCTTTGAAAAACAAAAACACAAGAGTGTCTACTGTAATTCTCTATGCATTTTTTTCAAAACAATGTTTTTCATTCTTGGTCCCAGGGACCCAAAGGAGTGCACTTTGTTTTCTCTCAAGCCAGAACAAACACACCTGATTCAGCTCATCAGTGATTTTAAGGTGACGTGAGTTTAGAATGATAAGGTTCTATCTCCGTTTAGAATGATAAGGTTCTATCTCCGTTTAGGGTAGTTCAGAGATATTGAGCGTCAACGTTTTTACACTCCATTATGTTTTGTGAGATGGAACCTTTGTATTTTATTAATTACTAACAAAAAAATGTCAACATTTTTAAAATAACACCACACAGGCATTAATAAACACATAATGGATCAGATTATGTAAAAAACTGAATTTTGAAAAAAATGGAGATAGAACCTTACAATTCTAACGTCACGGTGAGTTGATTGGTCGTGTTAATCCTGGGCTAGAACCAAACTGCAACCCTTCCCTTAAGGAACACTACTTTACAATGTGGTCTGTGTACTTAGCAGCTCTCTTCATGTTGTAAGGCATTCAGGCAAAAGTATATAGAAGTATTCAACACATCAACACTTTTTTAATTCAACCTCCAGAAATATTTTGACAGTGACTCCTATTGACTCTGTATGCCACCACAATGGATTTGCAATTGAAGTGCAGACTTTCAGCTTTAATTTAATTCAAGTTGGACTGGCGTAGACTTAAATCCAATAGAACATTTGTGGAAGGAGCTGAAGATCAAGATTCACCAGCGAACCGCCCGAAGTCTTACATTTTTAAAGACTGTGATGGAGAATTGGCCAAAACCGCACCTGATCACTGTGAGAGATTAGTTTTTTCATACAGGAAGCGTCTTCAAGCCATCATTGGAAACATCCTCCACCGAGTATTAAATACATTTCAGTTAGTGTGTTCAATACTTCTTTCCTGTGTCTTTCCCCTTTATTGCACATAACTTTGAGTTAATTCAGGTAATACCAATGTCTTGTCTACATTTCATGTGAAGAGCTGCAATGGAAATATGTTGAATAAAAAAAGTGTTGGTGTGTTGAAGACTTATCCAAGATGTTATCAATATTTTGATAGTAAGCATATTCACATCATAAAAGCATTCAAGAATGATGGGCCATCAACCATAAAAAGACAAACAAACACCAAACTAGTACGATGCATTCATTACAATATGCAGAAAGTAACTTTTATCCAGTTAACCAGACTACCATTGAATATCATTAAATACCTTCAACATAGTTAAATAATGGCAAACTTAGATTATACAGTATGAGTTGCTCCAGAGTGTCTGACTGTCCAGTACAGTATGGCATATATAGAAAAATACATTTACAATTACAATGTACATTACTTAACCTCGTGGAATAAAATACATATGCCCATGGAACATTGATAAAGGATTCGTGAGCTTAGAATTATAAGGTTCTATCTCCGTTTAGGGCAGTTCAGAGATATTGAGCGTCAAAGTTTTTACATTCCATTATGTTTTGTGAGATGGAACCTTTGTATTTTATTAATTACTAACCAAAAAAAGTCAACATTTGAAAAAATAACACCACACAGGCATTAATAAACACCTAATGGATCAGATTATGTAAAAAACTCAATTTTGACCAAAAATAGAGATGGAACCGTATAATTCTAACCTCACAGATTGTCATTGTATCTACTGGAATTTATAGGCTGTGTCATTAATCAAAAATAAAGACCAATGTAACTGGACTGTAAGGACTGTGTCCTTCCTTAAGAATGGCTAAAATCAATATATCTATAGGTTCCCTTCCAATGAAATGTTAGAAGTTTTCTAAGCGAAGTCTGTCGGTGAAAACAAATTCCACCAACAGTGGTTGTGTGGCAAATCTTTTTATCTTGTACATATTTTATCTTAAGGATACATCTCTTTCTTTGTATGCAGTAGTTCCACAATTGCTACATAATCCAGTGCAGGAGCACATGACAGGAGTGATACCGACATTAACCACTAGATGGCGAGTTCCTACCACATCTCTTACACCAGTCAATTCCTTTTAAATCCTTGAGAGAGCAGGGGTCCATTTCAGAAAGAGGGATAGAGAATTGGGACACAGGAAAAAAAGTTATTTTGGAATGTCTATCTAGAACAGGTCAACAACTACCGTGCTACAACAACCGGCTTATATAAATCAGAGGTACTTAGTCATTTAAGAACGGTGATTGCGTCATCCTCAGTCATATACTGATCTACATTAGCAGCACACATAATATCTATATTATGAAATATAGAGCAGATTCCCAAAGGCAACTAAGGAAACGACACGTACGTTCTCTTAAATATTTTAAGAGAAACGTCACACTATCTAGAATTATATTCTCTGCTATATTCCAAGATGATCTCATGTCAAGATTCGCTGTCTATACAGACATGCTATACCTAACTACAAATATATATCAATATAATGTGGAACTTAAACCAACAGGACACACAAGACTGTATATTGTGGATTGTTCCCTATTTCGGTTTGATTGGAGAAAGGCTCGTAATGACTATTTTGTGATGTACGGTAGATAAAATGTTGATGATGAATGGGGGGGGGCTTTTGTGGATTTGACTTTGTATCAACAGGAAGTGGAGTATCAAAGAAAGACATTGCTATAGGTTCTATGTCTGAGGCACATTACGGTTCACATCAGTGACCCACTGGATATAGTAAAGCATTCACCCATCACGAGCAGCAACCCCATGCACGTGTACACCACACCCTTGACTCGACTGTCACTCAACCACTTCACTTTGAATTCCAGTTGTCTCGTGAGGAGTACAGGTCAGCTGAAAGATCGGAACATATCTTAGCGACAATCAGAATTGTTTTTTTGTTTTTTTTACCATAAGCACCTTCATTTGCCTTGCCATAGAGTGGCACGGTACTGGGTGGGGGGGGGGGGGGGGGGCAGTGTGCATGCATCCAAGCCAATGCAGGGGTTCAGGAGGGGGTCAGTCAGGTTTTGGGCTGTCAGGTCAAAGTTCAGGGGTTCAGAGGTCAGAGGTCAAGGCTACTGTTGTATATGTTCAGCAGTTTACAGTAGGTGATGTGATGCACAGCTGCTTCACCGTCAGGCTGGACTGGTGTTGGTGTCCTGGTGTTCAGTAAGGCTCCATCTTGATCCTCCTGTACAGGCAGCATGTGAACACCATCCCACAGATCTAGAATGGACACACACACACACACACACACACACACACACGCACGCACACACGCACGCACACACACACACACACACACAGACACACACACACACACGCGCACACGCGCACACACACACACACACGCACACACACGCACAAACACGCACACACACACACACACACGCACACACACACACACACGCACGCACACACACACACACACACACACACACACACACACACAGGGCAAAGGTCAGTCACCATGGCAGCATAGTGGGAGCTTGATTGACGGGGCTGTGAAATGAGGGTGAGTTAGGAGTGAGAGGAGGGGGCAGCATTGTGTGGTTACCATAGGAACCGTGGAGCTGAGCAGCCATTGCAGCAGCGGTGTTATTGGGTCATTGCATGTTTGTGTGTGTGCATGTGTGCACAGTATGCAGGTGTTTGTTGGTTTGTGTGTGTGTGTGTGTGTGTGTGTGTGTGTGTGTGTGTGTGTTTCTTGGGACAAAGAGAGGCCAGTGGTGGGTGTTACTACCCCCAGCGTGGCCGTTGGTGGGTGTGCTGTAGACATGCTGTAGATAGTCTCTAAATGCTGTAGATAGTCTCTGTGCACAAACAAACATTTGTTTCCTCATTTACACTCTTCAGAGAGCGTTTCCCTGTGAGGCACTGCCAACAACCTCAAAGCCATAATTACAACTAATCCACAAACAAGATCACATGATAACACTGTGAGGAAAAATAAGAATGAAATGATTAGATTCAAATTGTACAAAGGAAAATAATAAAAACCAATGTGTGGCACAAAATGTTGCCAAGGCAACATTGCTAGAGCACTTGAAAGGACAGTTCACACCAATTACAAATTAAACTAATTACAAACAACTTGAAATGAGTCTATGGGCCTGGGTAGGCAAGGCAGGAATGGTACATGTTTCTCCTAGATGGAGGTGTGTTAGCTACATTTTAGCGTTAGCAGAGAATGTAAGGCTACTGTAAACAAAGCACTCCTCGTAAACACTGTTTTTAATTATATTCATCACTTTGTCATGTATCTGTGTATTATCTCGTTTTGTACTGTATTGCAATGTTGCGTAATTTTGCTGTGCCTGCTTATCTTGTATTGTCTTGCTTTGTCTTGTGTTGTCATGTAGTGTGTTGCCTGTTGTGTAGTTTTGTTGTGCTTGCTGATGTTTTTAATGACACTACACCATTCATTTTGTAATAGCCTGCTCAGGGACTACAGATGGAAATTAGCTCATGAGCTAACTCTGGCGCATTTACATTGATGTGGAAACTGATTTGTTGATTAATGTGCACTGTCCCTGGTAAATAAATAAATAAAATAAAATAAAATAAATAAAGCTATGAGCTTGGTGAGACCCGTCCTGTGTAAGAATCCTTGTTCGACAATACTGCTGTTATAAAATAAAGGCTTCCTTTTCCATGGGTTAATTTCTTTCCACTTACGACATCTTTTTCAAATGTTATCAACCTATAAGTATTTTGTAAGTACAACTCTGATAAAAGAAAATAGAAAAATGACTGATAAAACATCTTAAACCCTGGCCGATAATTTCAGAAAATAATAAAGTACAGCACATTTCTAGAGGCCTGATAAGCAAGAATGGTGACGAAGACCTATTTTGGTGATTTCTGTTATCCAATTTACAATATGTATTTCTTTATGAGAAAAAAGTTAAACAAAAGTCAATTAAAAAAACTTGCCTAAAGAAAGTTTTTTTACCAGTTAAATTCCAATCAATACTTTGTGGACTCTAGAAGCCTTTTTTAATCCAATAAAAAAAGCAATTTTCAGCCAAGCGGAGAAGCGCGTGAGGGAGCTTAGGTAGGTATTTATTTGGATGAAGAGACCAACATATGAAATGATAGGGATTACAGCTAAGAAAGAAAACTAACTAAGAGGAACAAACCTTCACAAGCACCGAAACACACACATGCACACGCACGCACACACACACACACACACACACACACACACACACACACACACACACACACACACACACATACACACAGACCTCCCAAGTAGATGCATCTCTCACATCTTTCAATCTTTCTTGATTACAGTAACTGTCTGGTTGTTTGATTTGATTGAGATGAGACACGTGTGTGTGTGTGTGTGTGTGTGTGTGTGTGTGTGTGTGTGTGTGTGTGTGCGTGTGTGTGAGAGGACAGATGCAAAACAGAGGGAGGCCTCATGTTCAACCAGCGGGCTCCTCTAGTCTTCTCAGATGACTTCCATCTCATTAGTTTTGGTTTTTTAAATCATGGAGCTGATAACAAATAACACGTTGATGAAACTAACACTGTAGGGACTTGAAAACAAGTGCCCTTGGGGCGCGTGCCACAACACTTCCAGTTAAATCAATATAAACAATGGCCTGGGGGGTATTCCATGAACGTTGCCAAAGGAAAATCCAGGCTTATTCTGATAAATCTTGTGAGATTCATAAAATAATCCAGGCTTATTTTGATAACTCTTGCAAGAGAGTTTGGCGACATTGATGGAATACCCCCTTGGGGTGGTCCAGTGGTCTAGCCCTCACAGAGCATGAAGTGAGACGCATGCTGAAGGCGGTGGACCCCAGGAAAGCCTCGGGGCCGGATGGCGTCCTGGGACGGGTGCTGAGGGACTGCGCCGACCAGCTGGCCGGGGTTTTCACCAACATCTTCAACCAGTCCCTGTCCCAGGCCACCATCCCACCCTGCCTGAAAACCTCAACTATCATCCCAGTCCCGAAGAAAAGCACGGTGAGCTGCCTAAACGACTACCGCCCGGTGGCACTCACACCAATCATCATGAAGTGCTTCGAGAAACTAGTCCGGGCCCACATACTCACACGCCTCCCGCCCAACCTGGATCCATACCAGTTCGCCTACAGAGCCCACAGGTCCACAGAGGACGCCATCGCGACGACTCTCCACGCCACTCTATCCCACCTGGAGAGGGGAAACAGCTACGCGAGACTGCTCTTTGTGGACTTCAGCTCTGCCTTCAACACCATCCTTCCAGACAGGCTAGTGACCAAACTACTAGACCTGGGACTATCACACTCTATGTGTGCATGGATCAAGGACTTCCTGACCGACCGCCCCCAGAGGGTGCGGGTGGGCTCCCACACCTCCACAACCCTCAGACTCAGCACTGGGTCCCCCCAGGGCTGCGTGCTAAGCCCCATCCTCTACAACCTCTACACCTACGACTTCACCCCCGTCCACCCCAGCAACTCCATCGTAAAGTTTGCAGACGACACCACCGTGGTGGGCTGCATCTTGGGGGGGGACGAGGCGGCGTACAGGGATGAGGTAGAGCAACTGAGCAAGCTGTGCAAGGTTAACAACCTGCTGCTGAACAAGTCAAAGACCCAGGAAATCATCGTGGACTTCAGGAGGAAAAAGTCTGAGGTCCAGCCCCTGCTCATCGACGGAGAGAGCGTGGAGAGAGTCTCAGCCCTCCGATTCCTGGGGGTGCACATACAGGATGACCTGTCCTGGAAGAACAACACAGCAGCCACCATCAAGAAGGCACAACAGCGGCTCTACTTCCTGAGAGTCCTCAGGAAGGAACACAACAAGCAGGAGATAATGGTGGCCTACTACCGCGGCGCAGTGGAGAGCATCCTCACCTACGGCATCTGCAACTGGTTCTCCAGCTGCACAACCGCGGAGAGAAATGCGCTACAGAGAGTCGTGAGAACAGCCCAGAAGATCACCGGCGCCCCCCTCCCCTCTCTGGAAGAGCTGTACAACACACGCTGTCTCAGGAAGGCCTCCAAGATCTCCAGAGACCCAACCCACCCTGGGTACGAACACTTTGCCCGGCTGCCCTCGAAAAGGCGGTACAGGACCATGGCCGCAAGGACAAACAGACTGAAGCACAGCTTCTACCCCAGGGCCATCCAGGCCCTGAACACAGCAAAGACCTAGGTTCTGGGCCCTGGACAGTCTGGACGGATTGATGGCAGCTGCTGGACTGAAAAAATCAGGTGTAGTGCTGAGGCACAAATATGTACATTTCAAGCCTGCAAACTGCGACACTTTAAATGAATGTGCAATAACACTATGTGCAATATGACAACCCTAGTCGTCTATCTGTACAGTATAGTATAGTGGATAGTGTACATAGCCTTTATTTATGTAAACCAGCTCCTTCCCTTCTTGTGTTTTTTTTAGTTTTTTTTTTTTCTTTCCTAGCACCAGGGGAGCCACCCCTCCTAAATTTCGTTGTTTGGTACCTGTACTATAGCAATGACAATAAAGACCATTCATTCATTCATACAGTGCACACATATGTTGTGGCGCAGGAGGTAGAGCCGCCGTCTAATGATCGCAAGGTTGGCAGATCGGTGGTTCAAGCCCCGGCTGGCCACATGTTGAAGTGTGCATTGGGCAAGACACTGAACCCCAAATTTCTCCCAGTGAGCGGGCCGGTGCCTTGCATGGTAACTTGCTGCCATTGAATGTGTGTGTGAATGGGTGAATGAGAGGCCGTTGTAAAGCGCTTTGGATAAAGGCGCTATATAAGTGCAGTCCATTTACCATTTACCCTGCTGTACCAAGAGTAGGCTACCTGAGCTTACCTTCTTCTGTTCATGACATCTTTGAATTGTAAATAATGTTTTTATCAAGCCATGCTCAGGGTCGACATGCAGACACTGCAGCGGTGGCCGTCAGCGGTACCAAGTATGAAGCTTGTACTGTGAGCCAGGCATAACGGCATGCATGACCCTGTGTTAACACCTCACACACACAGACACACATTACCACATGACGACACAGAGACGCAAACACACACACACACACACACACACACGCAGACAAACATTACAAGTACAACATACACACATATACACAAACTGATGCAAAAACACACAAAAACACAATCATACATGTACAACGCCACACACAAACACAATCACAACACGTCTTCCCACAATGCCCTCCAACCTTGTCCCAGTCCCAGCTGAGCAGGACCGCACAGAGGCTAGCCAATCACATGGTAGAGAAGTCCGCTTCCTCTTCTTTATAGAGCAGATAGATAAAGCAGGCCGTCAAGAATGCCCCGGCCAGCTAGTGTGACACACACCAAACACACCAAACATTAAACAGAGGGGTTAGTGTGGACACATCGAAGAGGGGGGGACCGGTTGAGAGAGGGCCCTTACTAAAGTGACATACATTTAATATACAGACAAAGAATAAACACAAGACACACAGAGAGACAGACAGTTCAATTTGACAAACAAACAACAGAGACATAGGCCCAATCTCATTTCACCCCCTTGCCCCTTCCACTTAGCTCTACCCCTCCGTTTTGCGCGTTAACGTGTAGGGGTAGGGTGTCCCGATTGTTGTTGGGATGGAGGGGTAGGGAAAAGTGGTAAGGCTAAATGGCCCTCCAAACTGAGTTTTTTCAGAGGCACACTCCAAATGGAGTGTCATGCGAAATCTCCCAGAATACCTTGCGAACGCACAAGCAACAAGAGAAAACCACAAATGTAATTATTTTCTTTGTTAAAAAAGTTTTTAAAATGATGATAACCATCGTATTAGCTTGGTTTAATGTATTGTTTCAATGTATTATAGACCTTTTCTTTATAACAAACAAATCGCTAGTATGCTGCTGTCTCTTGCTAGCTAGCTAACGTTACAACATTGTTTTAAGGTTGATTTGGGCATGACAGTCCCACATTTTGACATATTTCCACGTCGCATTTCCCCCCCCTTTGATGGCATATGACGCCCGAAAGCGTCCATGCTTTTCTATGATACTACTGATGACATATCAGGGTCTTGAAGGGTTGTCCCATTTCATTGGGGAAGATTTCAACCACTACTCCTTGTAACTCTGTTCCGAGGGGCAAGCCGAAAAGCGAGTGGCACTCCAAAACGAGGGGTAGGGGTAAAAATAAGAAATGGGATTGGGCCATACAGTTATTCACAGAGTAAACATGAAAAGTAACGTACAGGGACCTAAAATCCAATTATTCTCTCAGGCTGAAAGCTCATAATAGCTGGTCTGAAAAAGGCTGTGTAGATACTCTGGGGACCACTGTCACATATCAAGGACATGGATTCATAGACAAACGGGCTACATTTCTACATCCTCCCCATCCCCCTCCCCCCAAACAGAACATCACTGGGCAGCAACAAAGCATTCGTCCACAACAGCGAGCTTGGCGAAAAGCGCGATCTATGAAGTGTTCGGGGCCAAACCGTAAAGCCTTTTAGAACTTAAGGGGGAGGTCAGGTAATCAATCCGTGTTTGGGACGACTCCAGTTCCTCTGTAGTTTATTTACAGAGATCCGAGATCGATACACGCTCGGGAGCAGATGTCCATTACAGAATTATTACAGAGCATGCTGGGAAATAAGAGAGGTAAGAGCACTTTCTGGTGTTCCAGGTCATAAGAGCTTCAGGGGGGTCTATGGTAGCGGAAAATCAAATAAGAGGACCTGGATGGAATCAGATACCGACTGAGAGGTTTCTATGGAGACACAGAACAGGAAGCCCGTTTAGGAGTTGTCTGACCCGCGACGGCAGCGTCTGCACATCGTTTAGGTAATAGAAAGATAAAAGTCGCTGTACCGTTTTTTGTGTTTTTTTTTTATGTCTTTTCAGGCAGTGTTGGCCAATAGGATGAAAGGAGAAAATAGATGTTCCAGTTTAATCGTGTGGGTATTTTTCGAGACTGATTTAAAAAGCCTTTTATCTTCTCCTCAAAAGGAGGAACTGCCTCATTAACAGGAGCTAGACATGGATGCCCTCTGTCGCTGTTCCCAATTGTTGGCTCTGAGATACTAACTCTTGCTGTGTCTCTCTCTCTATGAAAACACCAGCGTCAAGCTCGCAATTCACAAGTTACCAACACCAACAAAAAAACAGTGTATCCACAGTAAACGATATCCACGTAACCATGACATCCACACAGTCTATCAAGGATACAGTACATCAATCATACTTATCCCATAAATGACTAAAGAACATAACATTGGATGAATTGATCTGTGCTGAGGTGTTCCGACCACAGAAATAGATTCAACTACTTCTGTTTCTATGGTTATTACAGTACCCTCAGATATAATCATGTATTCCAGCGTCTTATGGTGTTATATAATGAAAGGACCATGGCTTGGGCCCCTACCTGTAGACAGGCCACTCCTATCCCCACGGCGCCGATGATAAGCAGGTGGTCCGCCAGGAACTGCTCCAGTTTAGTGATGCAGCCACCCTAAAGGTCAAAGGTTAGAGGTCCAATCGGTGAGAGGTCACGCACACGAACACACACACACACACACACACACACACACACACACACACAAACACATACAAGCACACATACCATCATTTCCTACAGTGCATTTAACCCCCTGCCCTTTCTCGTGTCTCTTTCTAGGGCTAACCTCCAAACTGCTGCGAGCGTTAAAACCAAACAAAGAGCATTCTGGATGACGGTGTCGGTATGACAGAGGGCGTGTTAAGGAGCACCGCTGAGGTGATCAATCTGCAGGAGGACTGAAGTAAGATTAAGGTCTCCAGGAGCCCGAGGGGAGAGAACAGCGTGTGATCCATTAGACCTCTCTCAGGTCACAGTTTCACACACACACATACACACACACACACGCACGCACACACACACACACACACACACGCACGCACGCACGCATTCAACGGGAATAGCATTCGAATCCGTAACGCTTTTCATCGCCGTGACACTTTAGTAGTGAGTGTTAAAAAGCTGTGAACCAAGTTTACCCTGCATGTACACATTGAGGTGCCGTCAATCACCTCACCCTCTCTCTCTCTCTCAGTCTCTCTCTCTCTCTCTCTCGCTCTCTCGCTCAGGATAATGAGCTTCTTTTTTGGAACCATCAGCTTTCATTTCCCTCCTATGAACAGTGACAAGTGAGGTGATAAGAGAGCTGGAACCGAAAGGGCTTTGACGGCAAAACAAAACGAGAAAAAAAGACGTCACGGATAAAAGCAGAGCTGCGCCTCAAATCTTTTATTCACTTTCCAGAGAGTGTGTATATACTATTGTCGTATATTTCTGTAGTATGTATGATCTATGTATGAATATGTAGTATGTTTTGAACACACACACATACCAGGGCATGCGGGGACATGATGCCCTCTAACGGTGAGGGTTCTATGGCAACCAGATGACCAACAGAGACCTTTGGGGGTTGGGCAGGGACACACATGCACGCTGGCCCCTCCCCTCTGGAGGGGAACGGGGAGAGAGACACAGAGAGCGCTCTCTTCCCACCCGAGGTCCATGGAGAACGCATGTAATGTATGAATCTGCCTGTAACTGATTAAATTGTCTTAAACTAACTGTTCTTTGATTCATAATCAATAAGAATACACGACAGTAAATGGCGAGCAAGCGACGGAGATAATATAACTTAATTTACAGTATTGTGCGGACTCTTCAATTCGACGAAGAAGGTAGATTTTCTGCAGAAATCTCTCTCTAGTCGATTGGTGTGTTTAAAATAGGCTGTAAATCTCAGATAAGTTATAGTCAAAAGAATCTGTGTAACGGTAATCTTGTTGGAATAGAAGCAAACTTTTCATAATCTTTGATGGGTGGGTGGTGAGAGCCGGACTTGGAAGCCCGTTTTTTGTAAAATATAGTGTTTGATGGTAAGGTTTGTTTGTACGGTATTGGAATATCGTGTGTGTCTGTGTAAAATTCGGTGAGGTTGTGTTTATGTGTTGGAGGACTGGGTAGTCTGTTTTATATTGTAGCAGTGGAGAACATGTGAGGCTCTTTTGTCTGTTTGGAAGGACGCCATTGTGTCAGTGTACTTTCAGCGGAGTTTAGACGCCATTTGCATTTAGACGCCATTTGCAGTGTGTCAGAGAGTCTATTCTTAGCAGAGGCCATCTTTATGAGGGAAACGTGAACGTAGAATATTTGAATGAGATAAATAATAGTTAAACTGGATTGAAAGATAATCTTGGTATTGCTGTGTCGTGAAAAGTAATCGTTTATGAAAACAAGTTGTGTTAAAGAGATTGTTTTAAAGCAGGCTACAAACACGCGGTGGTTTCTCAAGGACAAAAGGGTTGTTAAATTGAGCCGCCTGCTTTCTGCCTCTGGCCTTTAGGCTTCGGACACGTAGGGGGGTTGCGTGTGATTGTTGCATTACATAGACTATAGTATTTAAGATAGAAAGATAGTGAATTGATCATTGGGGTATTTTAAAGTAGTTTAAAGTTTAAGCAATGTTATGTTGTAAAGATTGATCTGGGAGTCCACAGCGGGTTTTTCCCCCAGAAGGACAAAGACTAGCCCCTCCTTCCCCTACTCCATTTTTACACGGAGGCGCTGGCGCATGCGCAATCGATACGCAAGTCGGTTACTTGGCGCCGCCTGCTGGACGAAATACGACAATACATTTTAAAACACTAAATCCTCAGGGAGATACAGCTGAGGTCGATGAAACAGTCCGATACATTAATAAATAGATGGTTATAAATGATTGTAATGTATTACATTAATTTAATTAATTTAATTAATTACAAATTGATTGAATTAATTATTCAGATCATTTTATTTCTCTGTTTTCACAAAACTTTGATCAATTGTTTTGTGATAATCTAATGATAATCATTCCTTTTTTGATATTTTGATAAATAGCTGAATGACTTCACAGGTTTGCATCAATGAAGTGTCAATGAATAATTCTAACTAATCATTCATTCCTTTCACTTAACAATTGATTTATGTATAGATTGTAAAAGTAAAAAAGACAGATTGAGAGTTTTAGGTAAGATATAGTCATTCTGTAAGACATCTTCGGTGTGGCGGCCTCTACTGGTCGAGACACGATAGGACGTTTTTAATTATTTACTGCCATCTAGTGGAAGAGACACGATAGGACGTTTTTAATTATTTACTGCCATCTAGTGGATGAAACAAGATAGGACGTTTTTAATTGTTTACTGCCCTCTAGTGGATGAAACACTATAAGACATTTTTAATTGTTTGCTGCTCTCCAGTGGACGGAATACGATAAGACACTTTGGAACACTGGTCCTCCATCAGTGCATCCGCCTGAGGTCGACGAAGTAGTCTTTTACAATAATAAATGGATGGTTACTTCAATTAATTTAAGTAAATTACAAATTGATTGAATTAATTATTCAGATTATTTCATTTTCAGTTTTCACAAAACTTTGATCAATTGGTTTATAGTGGTCTAGGGATGACGTTTTCTTTTACAGGATTACATCAATGAAGTGTAAATGACTAAGTCTAGTTGATTGTGCATTCCTTCCGAGTAGCAGGTCGATTTCCTTACAGATTGTAATTGATAATTGATCATTTTGTTCCTTTCAAATAACAAGTCGATTTCCTTACAGATTGTAATGAATAATTCATCATTTTATTCCTTCCAAATAACAAGTCGATTTCTTTACAGGTTATAATTAATATTTGTAATTTACATTTTTTATTTCAAGTTAAGTTCTTTTTCACAGTTTTTGATTAGGAATAGCAGAATAGTACATATTTGATAGTTGAGCAGTAAAAGGGTTTTTGTGGATCAGTGAATACTTAGGTGTGACCAGCTTTTGTGATTTAATAATTGTGTTGACCAGAACTGTAATTAGTATTGAATGAGTAATTAAGTGACACATTCATAAACAATTAGGAAACACATTTAAGTATAAAGTACTTACACAGAGATTAGATTTAAGTTAATACTGCACTGACATACACAAGAGGCAAGTCTGTTATTCTGGAGTTGCAGGGTTTTTGTGGGGATGGTTAATACAGTTATATTGGACTAGCATTTGTTTAGCAAACAAGACAAAATAAGGTGGGTTGTAAGAAGCGTACACCTTATCTAATATAGAATATTGTCAGCATATTGAACAAGTAGAATGGGGTCAAATTCTACGAAGCTGTTAAAAGATATTAGTGAACATCGTGGAATGTTGGCTACGTTATCCCCTATGGCTATAGTGGAAAAAATGAATCCTCTTGTTAGGGAAATTAGCAAAATGTCAACGAAATGGAATAGCCGTTGGGCATACATTGAACAGCCGTGGCCGAAAGAGGGCAGCATTAATTTACAATTAATTGCAACATTGGAAATACTTATCAATGGGCACAAAGCACATCAAAGAGGAAAGATTAGATCAGAGAAACGCAAGTTAGAGTTAGCTGTTTTAGATCTATTTAAGGTAGAGGGACAGAAAATAGCTCAGTGTCCTGCCTCCAGTCCCCCTCCATATGCTAAGGCACTGGAGGATCATTCCCAGAAGAAGAAGAAGGAGCCAAGGGGAAAAGGGGACGACAGGAGTGACGAGGAAGATGACAGCGAAGATGGCAGTGCAGACTCAAGTGATGACGACAATGCAGATGGAGGCTACAACGCGCAGGTCAGGAAGATGATAGCCACAGCCGAAAGGAAAGGTGGGAGAAGACGCCCGGAGAAAGAGGGAGATTGTCACCGAATGTCATCAAATACATTAAAGAACTGTCCAGTGCTGATTCGGGGTAACAAGATGGAATATCATCCGTGGCATCATACAGATTTGTCTGAAGTGATCGAGAAACTCCCAGTTCTTCAAGAGGGAGGACATTCGTGGACGCGAGAGGTCGACGTGATACTGACAGGAACGCAGGCCGCGATGGGAGACCTGAAAAGACTCTTAGCTTTTATTGCAGGATTGGATACAATGCAGGAAATATTGATGAAGGCAGGACTTCATAGATATATCAATACATCAGTTTATGATCCAGAGCTTTTCGCAGCAAACAGAGGCAAACTGTGGAAAGCAATCAGGGAGATCTACCCTACTCACATTCACCCAGACAATATCACTGTGAAGCCACTGGGGGGGGATGAGAATCCCAGGGGTTATGTTGCCCGTGTGTCCTCTCAATGGAGAAGTGTGACAGGGAAAGACGCTGAAGATAACCCCTTAGAAAAATCCATAATCAGGGAAAAAATACAAGAAGGGCTTCCTACCCCAGTTAAGGATAAGCTAGCAGAAGTGGTGGGGCTACGACACATGAACAAAGCTGTTTATATAGACCACGTAGCTCATCAAGTTGAGTTATATCGAAAGAACATTCAGATACAGAAGGCACGAGACGAAGAATCCCTCAGAATATTGACTCATTTGCAATTGACTGAAAGCGAGAGGAACATAGAGGGAGTGCAGGCTTTAGCCCCACAGCAACAGCCACCTGGAGTGCAGACTGCTACTTACCAGTCCTACTCACAGGGGCCACAAGGGGGGTATCCTGCTACTTACCAGTCCTACCCACAGGGGCCACAAGGGGGGTATCCATACCCACAAGGGCCACCAGGGGTGCAAGCGGTTCCATACCAGATGTACACACAGCCTGGCCAAGGACCACCACCAGGGGGATGGACAGCAGCAGGGAAGGAGATGCTAGAACCATGCCAATGCGACCAGAATGGACATCTAGCCTGTGCCTGCTGCAACAGGCCCCAGGGGGGCGCAGGGGGGAGCCAAGGAGGAGGATATTGGCCCCCTACTACACCTGCTCCAGGAGTGATGAACCCTTACGGAGGCCCAGCAGCTGGCCTATAGGGGTGCCCGGAAGATCCGAGTGGGAGGTGCCAGCTGGTGGTGACACAGAAGCCTGAAGGCGCCACGCACCTCCCTATGTCTAGAGAATATGTGAAGACAATCGGATTTGAGGGAATTAAACAGCTGATTCCTACAACTGAGCTTGTAGACTTAGAGTACAAGGGACAGAGAGCAACTCTGTCAACGCTTGTGTCAGAACACACGCCAACAGGGCTGCTAGGGAGAGATGCTCTATGCCAATTGAACTGTACAGTAAAATGCACACCTGACGACTGTCAGGTGACGATGCCATCCGGTGTTCAGATTCCATCGACAGCCAGAGTGATTAAGCATAGAACAGACCTACAAGCTTTGCCTTTAAAGGGAGCTGATATAGAATATTGGGTTGATGGGTCTTGTTACGGGGTAGGAGAAACGTTGTGCGCTGGGTATTCCTTAGTTAAAGCACAGAATTCAAAGTTTATTGTAGAACAGGCTGAGGCAGTTCCTCAGCCTTGCTCGGCTCAGTTGGCTGAGTTGATTGCCCTCACAGAAGCATGCAACTTGGGAACCGGACGGAGAGTGACAGTGTACACCGACTCTGCCTATGCACATAATGTTTGTCATTTTAATGGAGCTGTATGGAGGGGGCGGGGTTTTAAGAGAACTGATGGTACGCCTATACAGCATCACGCACAGATCATGAAGCTGTTACAAGCCATGATGAAGCCAAAGGAATTAGCTATAGTGAAGTGTGCCACACACAGGTCTGACTCATCACATGTCACACAAGGTAACAGGGCTGCAGAGGATGCAGCCAAAGCCATTACAGGAGCAGACAAGGCAGGTAAAGGTCTTCTGGTCACACATGAAAAGCAATTACAGGGCATGGTCACACTTGAGGATTTATTGATGTTACAGAGTAGAGTAACTACGTTAGACAAGAGCGTTTGGCTAGCAAGGGGGGCAAGTCAGGATGACACAGGTCTATGGAGGAATCATGAGGGGTTGGTTGTAGCACCCTCAGATTTATTAGGCATGTTAATACAGGAAGCTCATGGATTAGCACATGTGGCTAGGGGGGAGGTAAGACGCAAGATCACCAAGAAATATGGGTTTTGGAGTCCATATTTGATGGAACAGATTGACCATGCTTTAGGTCAATGTGGGGTCTGTTGGAGAAACAACATCAGAGTGGGTACACCAGTGGTGTCTGGGCATATCCCTACCCCAATAGGGCCACGGGTGGTGGACAGGGGGGTGGATGTACAGAGTAGGCAGGATGTTGTGCCAACAGGTGCCGAGGTCCCCAGAGAACCTGAGAAGGAGGAGCTACGAGGAGATGCTGTGGTGTTGCCAGAGCCAGTGGCAATGCCAGTGTTACAGCCAGTGACATTACCGGCAGTGCCTGAAACCGAGGGGACAGCGGAAAGCTGTCCAGATGCCAATGAACCAGAAACCAACGAAGCAGAAAGTGTTGACAGTCTGGAGGTCCAGCCTGGGGGTGTCCAAAGCCTGGACACCTGTGCTACTGGGGATGCTGGCGAGTGCCTGCACCATGCTTCAGATGATGCTGAGGGCGACTCCCCAGACCTTGATCAGCGTGGGAGGGGACCAGGCGGCTGCCTTAACCTCAATGACACTGACGGACGACGACCAGTTAGGAAAAGATTAAAGACTATGAATAGGGTAGTGAAGCAGCAGATCAAAGGGAACGACGGGAATGGACAGCAGATGATAGCATGGCTGGAAACGGTCTTAGGGGCATGGGAAACTTATTTTGCCAAGATAGGAGCACCTATTATAGCAGACATGATTTTTGACTTTCTTAGGAGGCAGGGCCTCATTGACTGTTTTTGGAAAATCAGTCACTCAGTCCACGTTAATGAACTTTTCAGAAGACTAGTCCTCACCTGAGGTGAAGATCTATGCATTAATGCATTCCCTTTGTCCTATGCTTACTGTTGGAAAATTATGTGTTATGATAACTGAATGTCATTATTTGTGTATTGTTTGTTTATTTCTATATCGTATGTGATTGATGTCAGTTGAGAAGTGATGTAGTGGTTATGCAAAGATAGGAAAGAGGTTCTGTTCCTAGCGCAACGAAAATGGAAGCTGCTGACTATGAAAGTGTTATCAATCTGAGACAGCGGTAAAGGCTGTTCTCCAACTGGGTACAAGTGCTAGTAACCTCTGACCCTGACGCTTCAAGGACAAAGAAAACATCGGTCGTTGGAAGTTTCTGTATTGATTTGTGCATGATGAACTGTGTTTAGTTTAATTGTGATTGTTATTTTCAAAATTCTTTTTATTATTGGTTGTTTTCTATTTTTTGTTTATGATATCTTTGGTTCCTAATACTGGTCCTGGGTTGGTCTGTGTTATTGTGCTTCTTGTGTTGTGTGTTGGTGTAGTTTTTCTGTCTGTTGTTGTTTATTTTTTAATTTTTAATTTTTTTTGGGGATGTTTTGTGGGGTTTTGTGTTTTTGTTTTTGTTTTATGGTAGTTTAGTTTCGGAACACCCTCTGGGTGGTCCGAGGGGGGATGTGTCGTATATTTCTGTAGTATGTATGATCTATGTATGAATATGTAGTATGTTTTGAACACACACACATACCAGGGCATGCGGGGACATGATGCCCTCTAACGGTGAGGGTTCTATGGCAACCAGATGACCAACAGAGACCTTTGGGGGTTGGGCAGGGACACACATGCACGCTGGCCCCTCCCCTCTGGAGGGGAACGGGGAGAGAGACACAGAGAGCGCTCTCTTCCCACCCGAGGTCCATGGAGAACGCATGTAATGTATGAATCTGCCTGTAACTGATTAAATTGTCTTAAACTAACTGTTCTTTGATTCATAATCAATAAGAATACACGACACTATCAAAGCCCAGCGATAAGGGTGCCAAAAATGAGGGAATCGTTTTTTCTCTCTCTTCTAATCCAGTGTTCAACCATCTTGTTTTAGTGATATAAATTCAATAATAATAATAATATCCGTTAAAAGAAATGCTGATGCACTAAGCATAACCCAATAAAACAGCTTGGCCTCAGAATGGAAAATTCCCTGTTTTATTACATTTATATTCAATCAAATATTTAACAGTTGCTCTTAGAACATCCAAACTGCACAGTCACAGTGGGATCCAACTTTGATCCATTACAAATGACTTCCTGACAGATTTAGAGCTGAAATAA
>NC_137678.1:30354210-30364210 GCF_963989245.1 Nansenia antarctica | reverse complement strand
ACATCGTTTGGTTTAGGTGCTGTTTCAACTCTTCACTGAGCTAGAGAGGGAGGGAGGGAGGGAGGGAGGGGGAGAGGGAGGGAGGGAGGGAGAGAGGGAGGGAGAGAGGGAGGGAGGGAGAGAGGGAGGGAGGGAGGGAGAGAGGGAGAGAGGGAGGGAGGGAGGGAGGGAGGGAGAGAGGGAGGGAGGGAGGGAGAGAGGGAGGGAGAGAGGGAGGGAGAGAGGGAGGGAGGGGGAGAGGGAGAGAGGGAGGGAAGGAGGGAGGGAGGGAAGGAGGGAGGGAGGGAGAGAGGGAGGGAGGGAGGGAGGGAGGGAGGGAGAGAGGGAGGGAGAGAGGGAGGGAGGGGGAGAGGGAGGGAGGGAGGGAGAGAGAGAGAGGGAGGGAGGGAGGGAGAGAGGGAGGGAGAGAGAGAGGGAGGGAGGGAGGGAGAGAGGGAGGGAGAGAGAGAGGGAGGGAGGGAGGGAGGGAGAGAGAGGGAGGGAGGGAGGGAGAGAGAGAGGGAGGGGGAGAGGGAGAGAGAAAGACGGCAAATGAATGTGTGGAAGAGGGAGCGAGAGAATGAGCGCAAAAGGTGATAGCGTGGGAGGATGAGGGAGAGAAAGAGAAAGAGAGACAGAGGTGAACGAGTGGAAGTATGAGAGTTGAGTGAGAGAGAGCACGCTTCTGCGAGTGCGACTGAGAGAGAGTGTAGCACACCAGCGAGACGCTGTGAGAACGTGTGTGAGTGGGGCGCCGGGCCGCGTGTGAGAGGGCCCTTATCTTCCAATTGATCTGATCCCGGATGCAACTCGACTTCCCTCAATAGTTAACGCGGGCGAGCGATTGTTTTCTCTCTCTCTTTTCAGAATAAGCCGAGTGACAGACAGACGCGTGTGAGGTGAGACAGACGCCTGTGAGGTGAGATAGACGCGTGGGAGGTGAGACAGACGCGTGTGAGGTGAGACAGACGCCTGTGAGGTGAGACAGACGCCTGTGAGGTGAGACAGACGCCTGTGAGGTGAGACAGACAGCGTGTGAGGTGAGACAGACAGCGTGTGAGGTGAGACAGACGTGTGTGAGGTGAGACAGACAGCGTGTGAGGTGAGACAGACGTGTGTGAGGTGAGACAGACGCGTGTGAGGTGAGACAGACGTGTGTGAGGTGAGACAGACAGCGTGTGAGGTGAGACAGACGGGTGTGAGGTGAGACAGACGTGTGTGAGGTGAGACAGACGCCTGTGAGGTGAGACAGACGCCTGTGAGGTGAGACAGACAGCGTGTGAGGTGAGACAGACGCCTGTGAGGTGAGACAGACAGCGTGTGAGGTGAGACAGACGCCTGTGAGGTGAGACAGACGCGTGTGAGGTGAGATAGACGCGTGTGAGGTGAGACAGACAGCGTGTGAGGTGAGACAGACGTGTGTGAGGTGAGACAGACGTGTGTGAGGTGAGACAGACGCCTGTGAGGTGAGACAGACGCGTGT
The DNA here is from genome assembly GCF_963989245.1 of Nansenia antarctica. NCBI lineage: Eukaryota > Metazoa > Chordata > Actinopteri > Argentiniformes > Microstomatidae > Nansenia > Nansenia antarctica. The sequence goes on along the minus strand of NC_137678.1, from coordinate 30,362,748 downwards.
GAGGTGAGACAGACGTGTGTGAGGTGAGACAGACGTGTGTGAGGTGAGACAGACGTGTGTGAGGTGAGACAGACGCGTGTGAGGTGAGACAGACGTGTGTGAGGTGCAGGGGCGGACTGGGATCAAAAAACAGCCCTGGCATTTGCAACACAACAGCCCTATTTCCAAACCCAACACGCAACACGGATTGTTAACATATAAAGCTTGAGATAATCAGACTGACTAGAATCCAATGTAGACATTTGGAACACAAATGTAACACACACACGCACACGCAACTGACACACTACAATCGCTGATGAATTCAGAGTGCCGACAACAATCCACAGTGACTGACTTAACCTGAACTGTGGCATCTATCTTAGCCAAAAGGACCTTGAGGCCCAGTTAAGCCTAATAGCTTACGTTAATATAGACTCGGTGTAGCTAAATGAAGCTGCTCTGACACGGAATACAATAACATTAGCAAAAAAAAGCTACAGTTACATGAACCATGCCATGTATGAGCCTAAACAATACACCAGCCACAGTGCATATTACATTTAGCTTCACCAAAGCAGAAAAAGAGCACTGCACAGCCACAGTGTAATAAATGTGTCTTACCTTCATGTAATTAGCAGACTACTAAGTAGCATACCTGTCAACATTGGGATTTGAAAATAAGGGATATTTTCCAAAAAATAAGGGAAAATAAGGGATATCCCCCCCTGCGCACCCCGGGGTCATCCTCTCCCCCCCCACCATCCACAAACCATAACCCTTACATTTAGACTGTACACACAGTCAATTCTAACATCACCACTAGACAATCATAGGATACCCCTTACATTTAGACAAGGGTACACAGTCAGTCCTAACATCACCACTAGACAACCATAGGATACCTCTTACATTTAGACAAGGGTACACAGTCAGTCCTAACATCACCACTAGACAACCATAGGATACCCCTTACATTTAGACAAGGGTACACAGTCAATCCTAACATCACCACTAGACAACCATAGGATACCCCTTACATTTAGACAAGGGTACACACAGTCAATCCTAACATCACCACTAGACAACCATAGGATACCCCTTACATTTAGACTGTAGACACAGTCAGTCCTAACATCCCCACTAGACAACCATAGGATACCCCTTACATTTAGACAAGGGTACACAGTCAGTCCTAACATCACCACTAGACAACCATAGGATACCTCTTACATTTAGACAAGGGTACACACAGTCAGTCCTAACATCACCACTAGACAACCATAGGATACCTCTTACATTTAGACAAGGGGACACACAGTCAGTCCTAACATCACCACTAGACAACCATAGGATACCTCTTACATTTAGACAAGGGTACACACAGTCAATCCTAACATCACCACTAGACAACCATAGGATACCTCTTACATTTAGACAAGGGTACACACAGTCAATCCTAACATCACCACTAGACAACCATAGGATACCCCTTACATTTAGACAAGGGTACACAGTCAGTCAGTCCTAACATCACCACTAGACAACCATAGGATACCTCTTACATTTAGACAAGGGTACACACAGTCAATCCTAACATCACCACTAGACAACCATAGGATACCCCTTACATTTAGACAAGGGTACACACAGTCAGTCCTAACATCACCACTAGACAACCATAGGATACCCCTTACATTTAGACCAGGGTACACAGTCAGTCCTAACATCACCACTAGACAACCATAGGATACCCCTTACATTTAGACAAGGGGACACACAGTCAGTCCTAACATCACCACTAGACAACCATAGGATACCCCTTACATTTAGACAAGGGGACACACAGTCAGTCCTAACATCACCACTAGACAACCATAGGATAGATACCCCTTACATTTAGACAAGGGGACACAGTCAATCAACCACCTGCTTCAGTGCAACAAGAATTAAGTAGTTCCTACATTAAGTAAGTGACTACAGGTGATCAGAATCAGATACCTGGTTGAAAGTAAAATACTTTGAACATCCCTGCATATATATATACATGAAAACACAAAAGGGCATATAAATTCAGCACATTTATTTATACATTACTTGACACCATGATATCAATGGGAAAAGAGCGGCGCAATGCTAACAGCAATCATTTCAAAACGGAGATAACCGAGGCTGCGTTCGTAAACACGCTCTGGAAATCTGATCAACACTCATGGAATGCCTCTTGTCCAATCAAATTACTTGGTCCCTTTATGACGTTGCACCTAGTGTGCGTTCCGGAACTCTCAGAGCAAAATTACGAACGCAGCCCTGCGCGGGGGCCGATATCAAATTACAAATATATATATATATATATATATTTTTTTAATATAATACATTCTGAGCGGCCCAGAGTCTCGCGGCCCTCCTGGCATTTGCCAGGCTTGCCCGGTGGCCAGTCCGCCACTGGTGAGGTGAGACAGACGCGTGTGAGGTGAGACAGACGTGTGTGAGGTGAGACAGACGCGTGTGAGGTGAGACAGACGTGTGTGAGGTGAGACAGACGCGTGGGAGGTGAGACAGACGTGTGTGAGGTGAGACAGACAGTGTGTGAGGTGAGACAGACGTGTGTGAGGTGAGACAGACGCGTGGGAGGTGAAACAGACAGCGTGTGAGGTGAGACAGACGCGTGTGAGGTGAGACAGACGCCTGTGAGGTGAGACAGACGCGTGGGAGGTGAGACAGACGTGTGTGAGGTGAGACAGACGTGTGTGAGGTGAGACAGACAGCGTGTGAGGTGAGACAGACGCCTGTGAGGTGAGACAGACGCGTGTGAGGTGAGACAGGCGCGTGTGAGGTGAGACAGACGTGTGTGAGGTGAGACAGACAGCGTGTGAGGTGAGACAGACGCCTGTGAGGTGAGACAGACAGCGTGTGAGGTGAGACAGACGCCTGTGAGGTGAAACAGACGTGTGTGAGGTGAGACAGACAGCGTGTGAGGTGAGACAGACAGCGTGTGAGGTGAGACAGACGCGTGGGAGGTGAGACAGACGTGTGTGAGGTGAGACAGACGTGTGTGAGGTGAGACAGACGTGTGTGAGGTGAGACAGACGTGTGTGAGGTGAGACAGACGCGTGGGAGGTGAGACAGACGTGTGTGAGGTGAGACAGACGTGTGTGAGGTGAGACAGACGTGTGTGAGGTGAGACAGACGTGTGGGAGGTGAGACAGACGCGTGTGAGGTGAGACAGACGCGTGTGAGGTGAGACAGACGTGTGTGAGGTGAGACAGATGCCTGTGAGGTGAGACAGACGCGTGTGAGGTGAGACAGACGTGTGTGAGGTGAGACAGAAAGCGTGTGAGGTGAGACAGACGCCTGTGAGGTGAGACAGACGTGTGTGAGGTGAGACAGACGCGTGTGAGGTGAGACAGACGCGTGTGAGGTGAGACAGACGTGTGTGAGGTGAGACAGATGCCTGTGAGGTGAGACAGACGCCTGTGAGGTGAGACAGACAGCGTGTGAGGTGAGACAGACGCGTGTGAGGTGAGACAGACGCCTGTGAGGTGAGACAGACAGCGTGTGAGGTGAGACAGACAGTGTGTGAGGTGAGACAGACGTGTGTGAGGTGAGACAGACGCCTGTGAGGTGAGACAGACGCGTGTGAGGTGAGACAGACAGCGTGGGAGGTGAGACAGACGCCTGTGAGGTGAGACAGACAGCGTGTGAGGTGAGACAGACAGCGTGTGAGGTGAGACAGACAGCGTGTGAGGTGAGACAGACGCCTGTGAGGTGAGACAGACGCCTGTGAGGTGAGACAGACGTGTGTGAGGTGAGACAGACGCGTGTGAGGTGAGACAGACGCCTGTGAGGTGAGACAGATGCCTGTGAGGTGAGACAGACAGCGTGTGAGGTGAGACAGACAGCGTGTGAGGTGAGACAGACGCGTGTGAGGTGAGACAGACGCCTGTGAGGTGAGACAGACAGCGTGTGAGGTGAGACAGACAGCGTGTGAGGTGAGACAGACAGCGTGTGAGGTGAGACAGACGTGTGTGAGGTGAGACAGACGCGTGTGAGGTGAGACAGACGCCTGTGAGGTGAGACAGACAGCGTGTGAGGTGAGACAGACAGCGTGTGAGGTGAGACAGACAGCGTGTGAGGTGAGACAGACGTGTGTGAGGTGAGACAGACGCGTGTGAGGTGAGACAGACGCCTGTGAGGTGAGACAGACAGCGTGTGAGGTGAGACAGACGTGTGGGAGGTGAGACAGACGCCTGTGAGGTGAGACAGACAGCGTGTGAGGTGAGACAGACGTGTGTGAGGTGAGACAGACGTGTGTGAGGTGAGACAGACGTGTGTGAGGTGAGACAGACGCGTGGGAGGTGAGACAGACAGCGTGTGAGGTGAGACAGACAGCGTGTGAGGTGAGACAGACGTGTGTGAGGTGAGACAGACGTGTGTGAGGTGAGACAGACGTGTGTGAGGTGAGACAGACAGCGTGTGAGGTGAGACAGACAGCGTGTGAGGTGAGACAGACGCGTGGGAGGTGAGACAGACGCCTGTGAGGTGAAACAGACGTGTGTGAGGTGAGACAGACAGCGTGTGAGGTGAGACAGACAGCGTGTGAGGTGAGACAGACGCGTGGGAGGTGAGACAGACGTGTGTGAGGTGAGACAGACGTGTGTGAGGTGAGACAGACGTGTGTGAGGTGAGACAGACGTGTGTGAGGTGAGACAGACGCGTGGGAGGTGAGACAGACGTGTGTGAGGTGAGACAGACGTGTGTGAGGTGAGACAGACGTGTGTGAGGTGAGACAGACGCGTGTGAGGTGAGACAGACGCGTGTGAGGTGAGACAGACGTGTGGGAGGTGAGACAGACGCGTGTGAGGTGAGACAGACGCGTGTGAGGTGAGACAGACGTGTGTGAGGTGAGACAGATGCCTGTGAGGTGAGACAGACGCGTGTGAGGTGAGACAGACGCGTGTGAGGTGAGACAGACAGCGTGTGAGGTGAGACAGACGCCTGTGAGGTGAGACAGACGTGTGTGAGGTGAGACAGACGCGTGTGAGGTGAGACAGACGCGTGTGAGGTGAGACAGACGTGTGTGAGGTGAGACAGATGCCTGTGAGGTGAGACAGACGCCTGTGAGGTGAGACAGACAGCGTGTGAGGTGAGACAGACGCGTGTGAGGTGAGACAGACGCCTGTGAGGTGAGACAGACAGCGTGTGAGGTGAGACAGACGCCTGTGAGGTGAGACAGACGCCTGTGAGGTGAGACAGACGCCTGTGAGGTGAGACAGACGCCTGTGAGGTGAGACAGACGTGTGTGAGGTGAGACAGACAGTGTGTGAGGTGAGACAGACGCCTGTGAGGTGAGACAGACGCGTGGGAGGTGAGACAGACGTGTGTGAGGTGAGACAGACAGTGTGTGAGGTGAGACAGACGTGTGTGAGGTGAGACAGACAGCGTGTGAGGTGAGACAGACGCCTGTGAGGTGAGACAGACAGCGTGTGAGGTGAGACAGACGCCTGTGAGGTGAAACAGACGTGTGTGAGGTGAGACAGACAGCGTGTGAGGTGAGACAGACAGCGTGTGAGGTGAGACAGACGCGTGGGAGGTGAGACAGACGTGTGTGAGGTGAGACAGACGTGTGTGAGGTGAGACAGACGTGTGTGAGGTGAGACAGACGTGTGTGAGGTGAGACAGACGTGTGTGAGGTGAGACAGACGTGTGGGAGGTGAGACAGACGCGTGTGAGGTGAGACAGACGTGTGGGAGGTGAGACAGACGCGTGTGAGGTGAGACAGACGCGTGTGAGGTGAGACAGACGTGTGTGAGGTGAGACAGATGCCTGTGAGGTGAGACAGACGCGTGTGAGGTGAGACAGACGCGTGTGAGGTGAGACAGACAGCGTGTGAGGTGAGACAGACGTGTGTGAGGTGAGACAGACGCGTGGGAGGTGAGACAGACGCCTGTGAGGTGAGACAGACGCCTGTGAGGTGAGACAGACGTGTGTGAGGTGAGACAGACGCGTGTGAGGTGAGACAGACGCGTGTGAGGTGAGACAGACGTGTGTGAGGTGAGACAGATGCCTGTGAGGTGAGACAGACGCCTGTGAGGTGAGACAGACAGCGTGTGAGGTGAGACAGACGCGTGTGAGGTGAGACAGACGCCTGTGAGGTGAGACAGACAGCGTGTGAGGTGAGACAGACAGTGTGTGAGGTGAGACAGACGTGTGTGAGGTGAGACAGACGTGTGTGAGGTGAGACAGACGCCTGTGAGGTGAGACAGACAGCGTGTGAGGTGAGACAGACGCGTGGGAGGTGAGACAGGCGCGTGGGAGGTGAGACAGACGTGTGTGAGGTGAGACAGACGCGTGGGAGGTGAGACAGACGCCTGTGAGGTGAGACAGACAGCGTGTGAGGTGAGACAGACAGCGTGTGAGGTGAGACAGACAGCGTGTGAGGTGAGACAGACGCCTGTGAGGTGAGACAGACGCCTGTGAGGTGAGACAGACGTGTGTGAGGTGAGACAGACGCGTGTGAGGTGAGACAGACGCCTGTGAGGTGAGACAGATGCCTGTGAGGTGAGACAGACAGCGTGTGAGGTGAGACAGACGCGTGTGAGGTGAGACAGACGCCTGTGAGGTGAGACAGACAGCGTGTGAGGTGAGACAGACAGCGTGTGAGGTGAGACAGACAGCGTGTGAGGTGAGACAGACAGCGTGTGAGGTGAGACAGACGTGTGTGAGGTGAGACAGACGCGTGTGAGGTGAGACAGACGCCTGTGAGGTGAGACAGACAGCGTGTGAGGTGAGACAGACAGCGTGTGAGGTGAGACAGACAGCGTGTGAGGTGAGACAGACGCCTGTGAGGTGAGACAGACAGCGTGTGAGGTGAGACAGACAGCGTGTGAGGTGAGACAGACAGCGTGTGAGGTGAGACAGACGTGTGTGAGGTGAGACAGACGCGTGTGAGGTGAGACAGACGCGTGTGAGGTGAGACAGACAGCGTGTGAGGTGAGACAGACGCGTGTGAGGTGAGACAGACGCGTGGGAGGTGAGACAGACAGCGTGTGAGGTGAGACAGACGTGTGTGAGGTGAGACAGACGTGTGTGAGGTGAGACAGACGTGTGTGAGGTGAGACAGACGCGTGGGAGGTGAGACAGACAGCGTGTGAGGTGAGACAGACAGCGTGTGAGGTGAGACAGACGTGTGTGAGGTGAGACAGACGTGTGTGAGGTGAGACAGACGTGTGTGAGGTGAGACAGACAGCGTGTGAGGTGAGACAGACAGCGTGTGAGGTGAGACAGACGCCTGTGAGGTGAGACAGACGCCTGTGAGGTGAGGTCATAGGTCATACTACTGTAGGACTGTTGGAAGGTCACCTGGGCCTAACACGTAAAGGGGAGGGTAAAGAAAAGCATGTTCAGGGGGAGCTGAGGGAGGGGGGGGGGGGGGTGAGAGGAAGGGGAGAGAGGGGAGAGAGGAAGGGTGTGTAGGGGGAAAGGGGAGAGAGGAAGGGTGTGTAGGGGGAAAGGGGAGAGAGGAAGGGTGTGTAGGGGTGAAAGGGGAGCTCGGAGAATGGAGGGATATAAAAAAGGAAGAATCTAAATAGACGCAGTGGAGTGGTGGCAGATGGCGGGGGGAGAGGGGGACGAAAGTGGAAAGTGTGTCCGGGCAGAGAGGATGGAGGGGAAGTAGCCGTGGAAACAGAGAGAGAGAGAGGTGGAACAGGAACAGGAAGTGGTAGTGACTCACCCTCTGGTAGTACACGTAGGCCAAGACGCCAGCGACGAGCTCGATCAGGAAGATCAGGAGCAGGCAGGAGAAATACTGTAGGAGTAGGGAGGGAGAGAGAGAGAGAGAGAGAGACAGAGAGAGATAGGGAGACAGAGAGAGAGAGAGAGAGAGAGAGAGAGAGACAGACAGAGAGAGAGAGAGAGAGATAGGGGGGGAGAGAGAAATAGTCAGAGCAAAGGAGAAACAACAAATAAATAACTTTTATCAAACTTCACACGTCGTCACATCTGAGCAAAATCATGACTCCTGAGTGTCAGGAGACCACAGATTCGCTCAATGGCATTCGACAGAACCTGGGGGCCGTTCCACTAAAGTGGATTAGTATATCGGCGATTGAAATAAATCAGGCGATCAGGCAACTCGGGATTGGAATTCAAGCCTCAGGTGATTCCTCGAACGAGGATCAGGCTTGTGTCTAGGGCTGGGACGACGCGTCGACGTAGTCGACGTAATCGACCACGTCAATACGTCGACTTGCGTAATGTGCGTCGGTGCGTCGCAAATAAACAACATGGCTGCGACCAGTGGAAACATGGAGGAGGCTACTAGCTAATGTTACACAAGCAATGTAGCTCACCACAGTTTGTATGTCTTGTCTTCTGTTTTTTCCTGCATAGAGAATTATGAGGCGGCCGCCTCCGTCATATTTCTAGCCGCCTCCAGCTCTCGACAAAACTCTGACGGTCGTATTTTCTACAAGCGCTGCACTCGGTGGATTTCTGTAATTGCAATTTCTGTAAAACTGCAATTGCGGCACTGCGCCGACGTGGTGGCGGAGGCGC
>NC_137678.1:30339210-30344210 GCF_963989245.1 Nansenia antarctica | reverse complement strand
AAGCAGTGTTTGCATTTGAAAGCAAGCTGGAAGTCTTTCTCAGGGACATTGAAACAGGTCGTCTTCTGCACTTTGTAACACTGCAACAATTTAGAGATGCATGCTTAGCAAGTGACTCCACTCAACATCTGGATCTCCAGCAGCTAGCTGGCTTTACGTCCAATCTCCTGCAGTCATTCAAAGCACGTTTTGGAGAATTTCATGCGCGCACTGGTCTTTTCAAATTCATCACTCATCCACATGAGTGTGCAGTGGACAAAATCGACCTGACATGCATCCCTGGGGTCTCTATGGGAGACTTTGAGCTCGAAGTTGCTGACCTGAAGGCATCAGACATGTGGATGAGTAAGTTCAAGACACTTAATGGAGAGTTGGAAAGTCTTGCGCGACAGCGAGCAGAGCTGGCGAGGGAACACAAGTGGACAGAAATGAAAAAACTTCAACCTGAAGACCAGCTGATTCTGAAAACTTGGAACGAGCTTCCTGTGACATACCACACAATGCAGCGTGTTAGTATTGCCGTATTGACCATGTTTGGCGCTACATATGTATGTGAGCAGTCATTCTCGCATATGAGGAACATTAAGACCAACCTACGCTCACGTTTAACTGATGGAAGCCTCAACGCCTGCATGAAGCTCAACCTCACCACGTATGAACCAGACTACAAGGACATCAGCAAAACCATGCAGCACCAGAAATCGCATTAAAAGTAAGACATATTTAATTTATTATATGTTAAAAATACTATATGGCTCTCAATGAAATACATTTAGAAATATTTGGCTTTTATGGCTCTCCCAGTCAAAAAGGTTCCCGACCCCTGGTCTAGAGTCTCGTTCCCCAAGCCAGAAATCTCACGTGATCAAACGTAAACTAACGTAGTACCCTGACTGACCTGTATGAGGCAGCCATGTGTGACAGGGCAAATAAAGTGCAGAAGAACGAAAAGAAGAAGTCAGCTCGCTTCTTGATTGGCTACATTCTATCCACGTCACAACGTAGGATAACCTTTAGAGCCATCCGATAATCGGGCGTTTGCTGTCTTTGGTCGGAAGGGGGAAAATCGGCCTGAAATCGGCCAGATTATCTTTATGTGTGTACCCGGCTTTAGGGCTAAGAGCCTTACTCATGGGCACACTAGGGGTGGTGTTCCTAGGTGGGATTTGAACTCATGAGCTTCTGATCACCAGTGCAACTCACTATCCACTAGGCCAACACTTTAGAACACACCTGAACCTGAGCCCATGGCTACAACAAAACAAGCATGCATATTCACCCATATGTTGTCACAAAAACTGTCGTTAGGGAGGCATTGATTCTTGATATTTAACTTTTTGGCATTTAGCAAACTCCTTAATCCAAATACAATACATTTGACTAAGTAAGTGAATCATCAATCCACCAGTCATAGCAGGAGAAAGTAATATACGCTCAGGCCCGGGGCCATTGGCAGTCGTCGTGCTCGAAGAAGGAAGGGATTTCTCTACTCTACAGAAATGTCATCTTCAAAGTTGGCTCAGCAATATGATATTATCATGGGAAGTGGTTATGACTTCAGCTTCACTCAAAACCTGATTTTCACTTAGCCGATTCCATATATCAACGGTAGGCATCTGTCCACGAGCACGTCAAAACATTGTGTTAGCCGCATGACAGAAAAAGTTGCTTCACGCCATCTATCTCTAATGGACTGCACTTATATAGCGCCTTTATCCAAAGCGCTTTACAACGGCCTCTCATTCACCCATTCACACACACACATTCACACACCAATGGCGGCAATCTACCATGCAAGGCGCTGGCCCGCTCACTGGGAGCAATTTGGGGTTCAGTGTCTTGCCCAAACACACTTCGACATGTGGCTAGCCGGGGCTCGAACCGCCGATCTGCCGACCTTGCGATCATTAGACGGCGGCTCTACCTCCTGCGCCACAGCCGCCCCATCTCTACCGCTACTCTGAGGCAACGGTACGTCATACCGTCATACCGCTGAAGCTCCAAGTTAAGGAGCAAGGCCTGTCCTAAAAGCCTGGGGCTGGGAGTAGAACCCCGTGCCCAGGGAGGGGCTCCCTCACCGTGGACAGGCAGCTCCTCTGCTCCCTGATGACGGCGCAGCAGCCCAGGAAGCCCGTGACCATGACCAGGCCTCCCGCCACGATGAGGATGTAGGCCGACACGGCGAAGGTACTGGACGCCAGCAGGCTCAGGTAGTCGCTCTTGTCAATCAGAGTCCAGATGCCGACGCCCATCACCGCCGCACCACCCACCTGAGAGGGAGAGAGAGAGGGAGGGAGGGAGAGGGAGGGAGAGGGAGAGAGAGAGGGAGGAAGGAAGAAAAAGAGAGAGAGAGAGAGAGGGAGAGAGGGAGAGAGAAAGAGGGGAGAGAGAGACAGACAGATAGAGAGAGGGAAGGAGGGAGGAAGAGAGAGAGAGAGAGAGAGAGAGAGAGAGAGAGGGGGGAGAGGGGGAGGGAGGGAGAGAAGTGAGAGCATGGGGTGACAATGGGTGTACGTCAGAGAGAACAAGAGGGAGATAAATAGAGACAGAATGACAGAGTGAAGTGACAGAGGGAGAGAGCAGGGGATAAGTCAGAAAAACGGGGGCAGAAAGAAACACAGGGAGAAAGATAAAGAGCATGTGAGAGACAGAAAGGGAGCAGGGTTGACAAAGAGACAGAGAGAGAGAGAGAGAGAGAGTGAGGGAAGGAGGGAGGAAGAGAGAGAGGGAGAGAAAGAGGGGGGAGAGAGAGAGACAGAGAGAGAGAGTGAGGGAAGGAGGGAGGAAGAGAGAGAGGGAGAGAAAGAGGGGGGAGAGAGAGAGACAGATAGAGAGAGAGAGAGTGAGGGAAGGAGGGAGGAAGAGAGAGAGGGAGAGAAAGAGGGGGGAGAGAGAGAGACAGATAGAGAGAGAGGGGGAAGGAGGGAGGAAGAGAGAGAGGGAGAGAAAGAGGGGGGAGAGAGAGAGACAGAGAGAGAGAGAGAGAGAGTGAGGGAAGGAGGGAGGAAGAGAGAGAGGGAGAGAAAGAGGGGGGAGAGAGAGAGACAGACAGATAGAGAGAGAGAGGGAAGAAGGGAGGAATAGAGAGAGAGAGAGACAATGGAACGTTTAAAAAAAAAAAGAGAGAAAGAAAAGAGAGAGTGAGAGCATGGTACACAGGAAGAGAGGAGAGATGACAAAGAGCGAGGGAGGAAGAGAGAGGGGAAGCAAACAAAGTCAGTGGATAGTGATTCATCTCCACAAACAATCCTGAAGAACAGAACTGTCGAGTTACGTCAGGATGTTGCAGTTTTTTTTATCTGTTTTCCTCATCGATGTCACACCTGAAGGAAATGCCTCTCACGTTCTGCCCCTTTCCGCCTCCCATCCTTTTCCTCCATTAAGCACAAACACACACCAGGCACAGAGTGGACTAGGCCACAGTGCAAAGTGGGGGGGGGTTGAAGTCACTTTCTGATACTCTCTTAACACTAGAACAGCCGTGCCTTTTTTACCTACTATTAGAGCCGCCTCAAATGACCATAGTCTTTACAATGGAAAGCTGTCATGAGGACTACGGATGCAAATTAGCTCACAGCTAAATCCGGCATATTTACTGTCACCATACTCTGTATAAGTGACTGTTCATTAATGCGCACTGTCCTGACTAAATAAAGATCTATCTATCTATCTATCTACTTACACGCAACGACCACTAGTTGGCCGCTTGTAAATGAGCCTGCTTCCTACACAGAAAAACAGCAAAAATAGCTTTATACTAGCTTATCCTGATGTGATTTTGAAAATGTAAGGATACTGGGTGGTAGAACGCACATATCTAGGAAAGGTCATGAAAGGAGGGTCCTGAAATTAGACATTTTGCAAAGACATAACATTTTTCTTTACTCACAGGGACCAAATGAATGACCCCTCACGGCTGTTCTAGTGTTAAAAGTCTAGACTCCCTTTATGGTTCAATGTAGAACCCTTTTGGGTTCCATGTTACTCTTTTGGGTTCCATGCTGAACCTTTTTCCAGAGTGAGTTCTTAACAGGAACCCAAACAGGTCGACATGGACCCCAATAAGATCCTCAAAGGGTTCCCCTACAGGGAGAAATGAAGAACCCTCAGTGTTTCCTCTATATGCATTTATTCGTGGCGGGCCGCCACCAAATAATTTCCTCCGCCACCAAATGATTCAGACAGTCCACTTTGATTCAGGCTGCGCAGAAAGGCAGCGAGTTATTATGACCGGAGAACAGAAAAAAAGCAGATTGAAGCTAGATTTAGGCCGCTTCCAGACCAACATTTTGTTACGATTTAGCGGTAGTTATTTACAATATGTTACAATGTTGCAATTAACCTCGTCGTTTTTTTGTTCGCACTGCAATCGAGACTCTCAACAGGCGCGCGGCGCGAGGCGACGCGCTTTCAAAACAGTTTTGTGATTGGTCCGAATTTAGCGGGACATTTGGATTTCAGGAAATCCCTCTCCTCTCTCTCTCTTAGCCCGTCGCCGGTGCCTTTAATCCCTTATCCTAATCGAAAACGGAACATCATCAGCGACAACTATGGGTTATTGCATTTACTGCTGTTCTCTGGTTCATGTTCTTATACCAGTGCTCAGTATAGAGTATTTTAAATGAACATTCGTAATGTATGTCTCTGATGTTCATGGTCAATTAAATGCGGTGGTAGCTGACGTCGGCACGTTGCGCTGTTCTGAGCGGCAGCAGGTCTCGCTGCTCTGTTTTTAATGTTTGTCGGTTTTTTGTTGTATAATGTCTAATGTTACAACCTCAGCCAGAGACTGCAAAACATGAGGGTTTCAAACACTCATTACCGAAGGAACTACGGAAGAAATACCGGGGGTGCAAAGCTGGAGCGAAGCTAAAAGCTAAATCGAGGAGGCGGTGGAGATACAAGCCGTTTCTACCATCAATCGTAATGGGAAATGTTAACTCCTTACCCAACAAATGTGACGAGTTGGAGGCACTCGTGATGCATCATTCAGTGTATCG
>NC_137678.1:30316710-30334210 GCF_963989245.1 Nansenia antarctica | reverse complement strand
CCCTGTGACTTAGCAATCGTAAAAAAAAAAACTGTAGCTGAAACTGAGGCATTTCAAGTGCGTTCTAAAACATGTTTACTTTGTTACTCTACTCAACATAGTGGGTCAGAATCAGTATTACTCGAGGCCATTCTAACCACACATAGCCTAGTTATCCACAAACCACAACAGTCAATGATTCATAGCAGTGGAATGACTAGGCTATAAACACATGAATCATTAATTAAGTGCACACTTGCACCACTGTAAACAAAGTGCGTAGTGATGGTGAACACTTAAACCCACAACATTGATCTGTCAATCACTTGAGGGGAAAAAAGGAATGCCAATGAAAGCCGACTGGCTGCGGCATCTGTATGCTAGTGCTAAAGCTAATAACAGTACAGAGAGCATCTGTCCTCCCATAAGACATTCTGGTCAGCTGGTAATTATAGATTAGCCACACCAGCTAATGCTTGTGGAGATGTCATTCCCCTATGCTCTATGAAACAAATTATACAGTTGCAGTTTATACGAGGCCACAGTTGAAAGTGTGATAGAACTTCAGTCTTCAGTGATTCAAATAGTTTAATTATTATTATTATTATTATTATTAACAGATAATGTTGACTGTTTATTGCAAAAAGGTAGTGCAATGAAGGTAGTGGCTATGAAGATCCAAGGTTGTGTGTTATGGGGAGTTTTAACAGAGGCACCGGGGTTGAATACATGCATTATGGTGTTTTCCACAAGTGGGTGTGCACCAGACCAGACCACTGAACAGTGCCAAGTTAAGAGCAAAGTCATGAGATGTGGCTGTGTCACCCATTTGATGACAGGCATTGAAGCTGAAAGTTGTTTTCCCTCTGACATTGACCTCAGACGGTCTGTCACTAGACTAAATCAAAGCAAGATGAGACGATCCTTGACAGGAGCATTCTAGATTAGGCTTTTTATCATCCAGATGTTTCATGAGTGGGCTAAGCAAATAACACACAATAAATACATATTATATAAATATTAAAATTCAGTCGTTATAACTCCTTAATAACACCAAATAGAGAGCTTCAGTCGTCAAACGCATCAGTACATGCCCTATATTGATCTAGAGAATATTCACAGCAGATGTTTGGCTTGATTAATAACATATATTATGAGAAGCAAAACAGAGGCGATATATTATGACACCAGCGAGATTTCCGAAATCGATTTCTAACCGCAAAAACAAATCGCTGTTTAGATTGGGTCTGTCTGATGTTCCCAGATGTTTAGATACACATCAGTGTTTTGAGTCTGAATGAGTCATCTCGTAAACAAGCCCACTGACACTGACACTATTCATTCATGGGCTATTGACGAGATTATTCTCCGTAAATTCAGCTGTGGTTCGCAGACTCCCTCTCTCACATCCGGACATCGATCTGATCTGATCTGAAATAGAACACTGTTGTCTATTCTGTCGACTATATTTTACTCATTTTATTTACACATAAAATGAGTAATCACTCCAAAGGGTAGACTGTCCCGCTACCATCGGAGGCCGTATGGTGTTCCGATCATACAATCTAATTGCACCTGCGTTAATAAAGCAAAAGAAAGTTGACGCTCTGCTTTGCATCTCAGTTCTGGAACAAAGCCGAACCATGAAAAATGAAAATAACCTACTCACCAAAGCCCCCGGCTTTCTTTTGTGAATTAACTGGAACAATAGTAGTCCTGTGTTACTGTTGTTGCTGCAGCTCGTATGACTTAATCAATGTTCTCAAACGAGCTGTTGCTTCCCCTATCGCCCTGTCCGGGAGGAATGAGGGTCACTGTGGGGTGAAAAGGAAATGAAACCACTATCCGCTCATTGATTGGATGGACGCACATAGGCTGTAATAGAAACAGTGATGTTTAGGACTGTTAATACAGTGTTATTGGACTGACAATGTCACAATTGTGACAATATGGAAGCAATAAAGTTAGTCGTGAGTAGCCTGCTCTTTTTTAGATTGACTAGGTCATATTTGAAAGAATTTAGTATGTCTTATTGTTAAAGATATTTGTTTAAAAACAGCCTCCAAAAGAAAAACGATGGAGTAATTGTGTAAATTATGAAGAAATAGGATATAAGTTATAGAAATGTCATTTATGTACTTGTGAGTCAGAATCTAGGAGTATATTTCCTTGTCAATTATTGTTACTGGCTTTTGAATCATCAGCCCTGGCAAATGGGCTCAGATGGTGTTATAGGCTTACGAAAAAGGCCCCCTCAAAACATTTAATTTGACATCTTATACATATCTGATTATTTTAGAAGCTTTATTTTAGGCACAGACACCACTTCACATTACTCATCCTGATCAAGTGTGGGTGATTTTATCAGCAACTCCCTCTCTTCAATATGAAAAACACCGTGGCTACTGATTAAGTGGCAGACCTCCCGACCCCCGGAGTCAAAGGCTAATTTGATATTTTTACAGAGGGTGGGGACAGCATTGATTCAACAGCAATGGTTTGACGGTATTTATGTGGAGTCAATTATGAGGAAATGCTGTGGGAGAGGGTGGGCCAGACAATGAATACAGAGCGGAAAGGGTGACAGAGGTCTATTAAATATCCCCAGGAACAAATTAAAAGTACTAGCTCTCAGCGTGGCTAGGTCTATAGTCTGACAATGTGAGTACTAATAGAAATATGCTAGGAGAATGTGTTAGATTGGAAATCAGGTTCCCTGTTGTTCTCATGAAAGGAGTAGTTAATGTGAGAGAGACCTCCCCGCTCGATACCTGTGGCTCTCTATGACCCAATTGTCATAGAGAGAGATTTCAATTTATATTTTTGCATTTCCTGATACAGTATTCATTGTTTACATAACAATATCTTATCAAACCTGGGTCTCATTCTAATCAGGTCTAAGTGTGCAGCCTAACTGGTTTGTCGAGCATTTCAAATTTAACATTCTTATTTCATGAGAACAATATCTATCTTTCTTTTTTCTTTTTGGTGTTCTCTGAAGCCCTTTATCTGCAATTTATTGAATTTGGGAGTCAATTGACTCATGTCCTCTCAGACAGTGTGTGTGTGTGTGTGTGTGTGTGTGTGTGTGTGTGTGTGTGTGTGTGTGTGTGTGTGTGTGTGTGTGTGTGTGTGTGCAGTGTGTGTCACAATCGAAGCATGCCTAGGCCCTAGTTAATAACTCACAGATCGTGAGCTTAGAATTATAAGGTTCTGAGCGTCAAAGTTTTTACATTCCATTATGTTTTGTGAGATGGAACCTTTGTATTTTATGAATTACTAACTCAAAAATGTCAACATTTAAAAAAAATAACACCACACAGGCATTAATAAACACCTAATGGATCAGATTATGTAAAAAAACAAAATTTTGACAAAAATGGAGATAGAACCTTATAATACTAACGTCACGAGTTGTTAGAATGAACGGGTGAACATATTGTGTTCAGAGTTCTGTAGCTTTCTGACAAACAGGATGGTCATTCTGTCTCTAACCACATCATCTCAGTAACCCAATAAGCCCATAACCTCCATTAGGGTTAGATGGGCTTCTACTGGGGAAGGGTCTGTGTGGTAGTC
Source organism: Nansenia antarctica (assembly GCF_963989245.1). Taxonomy (NCBI): domain Eukaryota; kingdom Metazoa; phylum Chordata; class Actinopteri; order Argentiniformes; family Microstomatidae; genus Nansenia; species Nansenia antarctica. The sequence continues at coordinate 30,330,652 of NC_137678.1, read as the reverse complement.
ACCTGCTACACTGACAACCAGTCTACCTCCCCAAACAACATTACCGGTACTACAGGGTGCAGTATCCATCATGCCAGTTTCTCACTTAGGGTAATAGGAAGAAATTTACCCTGAACATAATGATTTTGTGAGTAACAGTTGTTATCATTAGCTACAAATCCTGGAGCCAGCACATGTGTGTGTGTGTGTGTGTGTGTGTGTGTGTGTGTGTGTGTGTGTGATTCTCTGTTGTCTGTTAGACAGACCAAGGAGAAACCAAACATACTGTGTGTGTGTGTGTGTGTGTGTGTGTGTGTGTGTGTGTGTGTGTGTGTGTGTGTGTGTGTGCGCGAGTATGTGTGAGTGTGTGTGTGTGTGTGTGTGTGTGTGCGCGTTTGTGTGTGTGTGTGTGTGTGTGCTTCTGTGTGTGTGTGTGTGTGAGTATGTGTGTGTGTGTGTGTGTGTGAGTATGTGTGAGTATGTGTGTGTTATGTCCTCCCTCAGATGTAACACTAGGGAGGAGGGAGGACTGCAACATAGCCTGTGTACAAGCACTGGTGAAGCAACTGACTGTGTGTGTGGTGCTCAAATACTGCCAGACCGACAACAAGGTGTACCTTTTAAAGAAAATGATTTATTGCCAACTAATAATAATAATAAGGTGAAAACATGGACATACAAATAAACATGAAACAGGGGGGGAAGGATAATACAAAAACTAAACCGGGGAAAATAAACAGAGGGTAGGAAGGGAGGGAGAAGGCTGCGAACGGTGTCACAATAAAACCACAGCCCTATGCTTCCCTACACCTCTAAGCTAGCCTATCTACCTATGTACAGAACTGCTAACTAATCTACCCGGAACCTAAATCTAACTGCTACAAAGGATGAGTGGCATCCGCTCGTTCTTACCTAGTGTTTTTAGACAACCAGTTACCTACGTGATGTGGTGTAAACCCCAGGGTATCTTACCTAGCCCTCTCCCATGATAAGGCAACCGGGGACCATAGGTAACCCAAACAAACACTAGACAGACAAATGTAGCAACCAACTAATATACTAACAAAACAGAATGAAACAGAATTTCCCAGAATAGAATGAAACAAACATAACCTCTAACCTCTAACCTCTAACCTCTAACCTCTAACCTCTAACCTACACAAGTAACAAACAGCCACATATATAGGGAACAGGTAGACAGGTGATTGGTTGACAGGACAGGAACACAGGTGGACTTAGTTTAGTTTAGTTTATTAGTTTATTATATCGAGGACAATCCTAATACATGAACCATATAAAATATAGTAAAAAAGGCAGCGTTAGCCTAGTCGGCTAATTTTCAGCTGAAGTCCCCGGCCAGTTGCAACATGGCATCCTGAAAAGTAACGTCATTAGTTAAAATAAAACATTTAAAAATTCTAAGAACACGTGGCTGAGACAAGGTACCCCAACATCACACTTGACAAAAAACACACGTAAGCAAGCTGAGGTGATTGAAGGGGCTACAACAAACACCACATACACACTTATGGGGGCAGCGACATTTCAAGCACATAGAAGCCACAGGACAATTACAGGCCACACAACATTAAGCACTTACAAACAGTTAAACAGTTAAACATTAAACAAAACAAAACATACAAAAAAAAGGCATTATGGGGAGGCAGCACAGAGAGGGATTAATGAGGACAAGTATAGTTCTGTGTCAGCCAGGCTTTCATGTGTGTTGTGAAGGTGGAGTAAGTATGTATGTCTTTGAGTTGGTTGGGTAGTGAGTTCCAGTTTTCTATTGCTATCACTGAGAAGGATTGCTTACTGAAGGTGCTTTTCCTGAATGGAACTATAAGGTCGCCACGAGAGGTGCTTCTGGTGGGCCGTAAGCTGTGGTCACGCTGGTTTATGAAAGAGTTAAGCGGGGGAGGAGCTTTGTTATGCAGAATTTTATGGATGAGACAGATGTTTTTGTATTTGATGGTGGATGATTAACAGGGAGACAATCAAGGGATCACGAACACCTGGAAGAGAGAGAGAGAGAGACACACAGACACAAACACAAAGCAAAAACAGACAGGGACGTAACAGTGTGCTTGTATGTATGTATGTGTGTGTATGTGCTTCTGTGTGTGTGTGTGGATAACAGATTCTCTTTTATCCATTTTAAATCCTTGCCGTAAATCCAGTCGATAAAAATGATACAGGGTTCAAAGGGTTACGTCTGCCCCAGGCACAGCAGAAGCATTGCAACGTCACTTTGCTAAAGTGAAACTGAAGTGGTAGGATATGTCCTGTATGAGATATTGTGTACGAGAAGCTAAACTCTCTCCAGCACATTGATAATCTCACCACAACAAAACACAGAGTCTTTGACTGTGGGCTTCTTTGTCCCATAATAGAGACAGCACCCCTACTCTTTCACAGACACACACAGGTGAGTTTTTTCAGCTACAGTAGTATGTCAGTATGTCATTTTCCTACTAGTGTTTCCTACACATGTTGTGGCTCATTTCATCTCAGCTGAAAAAAGCTGATACCATTTTGAAGTGAAGTATTTTCAGGAAATTGTATTATAATTTAATTACTGGTCTCTGCCCAGATCTGGCCACCTCCAGCAGCAGAGACTGTCAATGTTTAATAGTATTATCAACATTACAGTACATATGTCATGTTCTACTGGTTGTTACAGAGTGAAAACATCTGTGCCAAAATGTATATAATCAAATGAAACTATGTTATTATCGCAAAATCTGAAACAAAAGTCATTTCATTTCACTGCATGTTTTACTTTGTATTTCTGTGCATGTGACAAATAAGGTACCCTTGAACCCCTTGAACCCCCCCCCCCCCCTTGAAACTAGGTACTTTAGGGAAGTAACTTATATTTCTACTTTTGGTCTCTGTTCAGGCATGGCCACCTGCAGCAGTCTCCTGTCTGAAGCGCAGTTCCTGTGTCCTATCTGTCTGGATGTGTTCACTGAGCCTGTTGCAATTCCATGTGGACACAACTTCTGCATGGCCTGTATCAGAAGTTACTGGGACAGCAATGACCTGTGCCAGTGTCCAATGTGTCAAAAAACATTTGATAGGAGACCAGATCTCTTCGTCAATACGTTCATTTCTGAGATAGCTGCTCAGTTCAGGAAGTCGGTTCAAGTGAACGCTATCAGCAGCCAACAGCCAACTGACCAACACCCTGCTAGACCTGGAGAAGTGGCCTGTGACGTTTGCGCTGGGCCCAAACTAAAGGCACTAAAATCCTGCCTGGTGTGTCTGGCCTCTTACTGCGAGACTCACCTGGAGCCTCACCAGAGAGTCGCTGCCTTAAAGAGACACAAACTGATCGACCCTGTGGAGAACCTGGAAGACAGGATGTGTAAGAAGCACGAGAGACTTCTCGAGCTGTTCTGTAGGAGTGACCAGACCTTTGTTTGTGTCTTGTGTATACCGACAGGCCACAAGACTCATGACATCGTCCCTCTACAGGAGGAATATGGAGAGAAGATGGCGAAGCTGGGTACAATAATAGTAGAAGTGCAGCAGACGCTGCAAATACGAGTTCAGAATGTTAAAGAGATCAACCAATCAGTAGAGGTCAGCAAGAGAGACGCAAAGAGAGAGATAGCAGACAGCGTGCAGGTTTTCACTGCTCTGGTGCGCTCCATCGAGAGAAGCCAGGCTGAGCTCGTTGAGGTGATCGAGGAGAAGCAGAAAGCAGCAGAGAGGCGGGCTGAAGGGTTGATTAAAGAGCTGGAGCAGGAAATTACGGTGCTAAAGCGGAGGATCTCTGAGCTGGAGCAGCTGTCTCACACTGAGAACCACTTCCACCTCCTCCAGAGCTTCCCAACCCTGTGCAGCACCCCTCCACACACCAAGGACTGGTCTGAGAACAGCGTAGAAAATGATCGGTGGTTGGGGACGACGAGGAGAGCTGTGTCTCAGCTGGAGAAGACATTAAGTCAAGAGATGGAAAGGAACGTGAAGTTCTGTGACGCCGAGTTGAAGAGGATGCAACACTTGGCAGTGAACGTGACTCTGGACCCTGACACAGCGAACCCATATCTTATTCTGTCTGAGGACGGGTCACAAGTGACAATGGGAGAAACCCCACAGAATATTCCTGACAATCCAGAGAGGTTTGATTGTGTTGGGGGTGTCTTGGCAAAGGAGGGGTTCGCTACAGGGAGATTTTACTATGAGGTGCAGGTTGAGGGGAATACGAACTGGGCTGTCGGAGTGGCCCGGGAGTCTATCAACAGAAAGGGGGAGATTACTCTCTCACCTGGGGGTGGCTACTGGACCTTGTGGCTGGAGAATGAAGATGAGTACGAGGCCCTCGACGAACCATCTGTCCCCCTCTACCTGAAGGAGAGGCCCCAGACGGTGGGGGTCTTCGTGGATTACGAGGAGGGTCAGGTGTCCTTTTATGATGTGGAGGCTAGGTCTCATATCTACTCTTTCACTGGTTGCATCTTCACTGAGAAAATGTACCCATACTTCTGTCTTCAACCAAATGATGGTGGTAACTCCTCTGATCATCTCTCCTGTCAATCCCGGAGACTAAGTTCTGACCTTAAATGTATTGGCTTGTAAAATGTAGAACTTTAAATTTGTTGTCACTCTAGTCTACAACAATGAAAAACATTGTGTGATGCTTTTCCCATGATAAACATTTTAGTTTGTCTTATAAAGAGGCCTTTCGGTAGTCACATGGTTTCACTACGCTGACACCTCTGTAATTTCTACTTTACTTTTACCGAATACTATGCTTTCATTCTGATCTCTCGTGTTCTGATTGTGTTTTTAAGATTTCACAACAGGCATTAAATGATGAATTGCATCATGGGATTTTTCATTTTGTCTTTTAATGCAGCTAACGTTTAACTTTTATTTTGTTCAAATTGAAACAAAAGAATCTATGTGGGCAGTTTCTCACTATGTCTTACCCATGATAGCACAAAGACATTTCCTCAGCCTTTGTTAAACTTGTTGACCTTCTTTGAGGTAAAATGTATTGGTTGCAACAATGCAATATGATTAAAATATGATGGGGGTGTAGGCTACTGTATGACTGATCTGTTTATTTAGAGGTTGAGCTGGCTCACCACTGCACCTGTGAAACATTCATTTCCAAATAAAGTCACCTGTTATCGGGCACCTATAGGTATGTCGGTGTGCTTGTGTGGCGGGTGGCGCCAATAGGAAAAGGGGAGGTGCCCAAATGAACGCACATAGGGCTCACCTTAGGGGGAACGCCAGAGCGCAGCTGGGTGATCAGGTCGGAGGTGAGGCAGTTGCACACCTTACTCCATGCTGACAGGCAGGGAAAGTCACTGGGCAGAGATCAAGAGGTCACCTGCTTCCCTGCTGGGTTGAAGGCGGCTGGTAGTCGCTGGTAGGTCGTTGCCATCGACGTACCAGAGCATCAGTGCGGCCAGCTGCTCTTGCCGTGAGACTTTTTGTTTGGTTACGTTTATGATCTTATCTAGTCCGCCTTGACAAGTATGCCGGTAGCGGGCAAAGACAGAATGGGCTTTGCCCTTAGGGCGGACTAGTTTTCAGTTTCTTTCTTTTTTGTTTGTTTGTTTATTTGTTATTTAAATCCGCTTTTCCCCCACCATTGCCACTTCACCGGGTTAATCCCAGTTCGACCATCAGGGCAGGTTTGAGTGTGCTATATTTATAAATGATTGCAGTGAATCCTATCACGTGTGTAAACTTGTTCACCCAGAGTGTGAAAGTATTTTCCCTACGGGTGTGTGCAGTGAACAACCCTTTTCTACAGTGTGTAGCCTATGGTGTGCAGTGAATATAACCAGGGGTGCACATAACTTTTTGGGGCCAGTGCTCAGAGGAGCACCTAGGGATGCTGCTTGGTGCTCCCCGAGCTCGCGAGTCACGACCCGTCCCACAGGATGGATAAAAAAGGGATACATGGTTATTATTAGCAAAACGACATTTATTCATAAATAAAGATGAACGACCAAATTATTGTGTGCAAAACAAAAGAAACAAATGCAAAATCAAATGACTGCTCTTTAAGAATGAAAGTCTGTCCGACTCCTTTAAACACAATGAAATCAACTGACATCTCTTTAAGCACTAACTGAATGTCTGTTCTTTAAACACACTGAAATAAACTGACATCTCTTTAAGCACTAACTGAATGTCTGTTCTTTAAACACGCTGATATAAACGGACATCTCTTTAAGCACTGCTCTGTTCTGTAAACACTGAAATCAACTTTTCCCCCCCCCAAAAAAAAAAAAAAAAAAAAAGCTGTTGGTGCGCAAGAGCGCCTTCATGCGGCTGATCTGCCGCGCAGCATGCATTTTGGCGACGCATGCGCACTGGCGCACCAGTTATGTGCACCCCTGAATATAACCCCTGCCCTGGTAATGATAACTGAGCTTCTTTGGAGAGAGGTCAATGTGAGCCTGGATTGTGAAGCTGAACTAATGTAATACAACTATTTGCTATTTACTATTTTTTATTTTCTACATTCTTAATTGTCATTCTTATGCTAGGGACCTATATGGTGGGTGTAACACTTGTATGCCTGTCTGTCCAAACTTGTATGAATGATATTCACACTGTTCAGCAGATAGATAGATATATATAACACCTCTTTAAGTCGCTTTGAATAAAGGCGTCTGCTAAATGTCAAAAATGTTCATGTTTACACAATTCATCAGATTCCATCATTTAAAATCCTTGCCGTAATCCAGTTAATCAAGATGAGAGATAGTTCAGGGTTAAAACTCTAGCTCTAGCTGTTTGGGGAGGAGGAGCATGTCACGTCACTTTGCTAAAGTGAAACTAATGTGGGGAAACAAGACACGGTATTGTGGAGCAAACTTAGAAAATCTTTCAAAACAACAACACCCTGTGGCCGCTGACTGTGGGGTTCTTTCGACAACATCGACACAAGTAATAGAGACGTCTCGCTCTCTCACAGACACACAGCAGGTAAGAAGATTCACATGGACAAGTGAGGATACACCCTGTAAACGTTAATGATTAAAGTATGATTGACTTTGGTTAGACATTTTCTACTGGTTGTTATGTGTTCTGTAATTGATTTATCTAATAAATCCATTTTCATAACACAAAGGCTGAAACTAGGTACTTTTAGTAACTTATATTTATACTTTTGGTCTCTGTTCACTTCAGACATGGCCACCTGCAGCAGTCTCCTGTCTGAGGAGCAGTTCCTGTGTTCTATCTGTCTGGACGTGTTCACTGAGCCAGTCACAATTCCGTGTGGACACAACTTCTGTGTGTTTTGTATCAGAAAGTACTGGGATCGCAATCACATGATGTGCCAGTGTCCAATGTGTAAAAAAACATTTGAGAAGAGGCCAGATCTCTTTGTCAATACATTCATTTCTGAGATGGCCGCTCAGTTCAGGAAGGCAGTTCAAGTGACCGTTACCAGCAGCCGAGACCGACGTCCTGCCAAACGTGGAGAAGTGGCCTGTGACGTCTGCACTGGGGGGTCCCAGCTCAAAGCCCTGAAGTCCTGCCTGGTGTGTCTGGCCTCTTACTGCGAGACTCACCTGGAGCCTCATCAGAGAGTCGCTGCCTTAAAGAGACACAAGCTGATCAACCCTGTGGAGAAGCTGGAAGACAGGATGTGTAAGAAGCACGAGAGACTTCCTGAGCTGTTCTGTCGGAGCGACCAAACCTGTATCTGTGTCTTATGTTTCAAAATAGATCACTTAACTCACGACACCGTCTCCATAGAGGAGGAATACGGAGAGAAGATGACGAAACTGGGAAGGATGATGGCAGAAGTGAAGCAGAGGATGCAGACACGAGTTCTGAAGGTTAATCACATCAAACTCTTGGTAGAGGTTGGCAAGAGAGACGCGGAGAGAGAGATAGCAGACAGCATGCAGGTCTTCACTGCTCTGGTGCTCTCTATTGAGAGGAGCCAGGCTGAGCTCATTGAGGTGATTCGGGAGAGGCAGAAAGCAGCGGAGAGGCGGGCTGAAGGGTTCATTAAAGAGCTGGTGCTGGAAATGACTGTGATAAGGCAGAAAATCTCTGAGCTGGAAGAGCTGTCTCGCACCGAAGACCATATCCACCTCCTCCAGGGCTTCCCGACCCTTTATAACCTTCCGCTCATCAAAGACTGGTCTAAGATCAGTGTTCAAAGCGATCTGAACGTGAGGCCTTTGAGGAGAGCTGTGGCTCAGCTGAAGGAGACACTGAATACAGAGATGGAGAAGCTGCCTGAAGTCAAACTGAAGAGAAGTCAGCAGGATGCAGAGGATGTTACTCTGGACCCTGATACAGCACATACATGCAGACCCCGCACCAGAACCAACAGCTTGGGTGGGCAGGGGCCGACAGGAGTGCTAGCGGTAGCAACGCCAATGGATCGACGGCGCCGACCGGGGTGTGGGGGAGGTGGGGGTGCTAGCAGTAGCAGAGGCCGATGAGCCGGGGGGTGGCGGTGGCTATGGGCGGCACTAAATCGCGGCCCCAGAATATTAACAATTCGAGAAAGATTATACTATCACATGGAAACGGATTCTGGACTATACAGTTGAGGAACGGAAATGAATATGAGGCCTTTGAAGAATCATTATGACAGCAGCAGCTGGTGAAAGCGGGAACAAGTCGGCAACCAACGACGTTGTTGAAAATCAATGACACGCTCGCTAGTCAAGCCAAAACATTTCAATGCAATGGATTCGATGAGTAATCCCCACTACTCTACACTAACTAGGTAGTAGTGGGGATTACTCACTGAATCCGTTGCATTGCAATGTTTTGGCTTGACTAGCGAGTGTGTCATTGATTTTTCAATAACGTTGAAATGTATTTACATTTTTCAGATTAACAGTCCGATCATTAAATTGGTTGCCGACTTGTTCCCGCTTTCACCAGCTGCTGTCACAATTGTCCCCCTCCCCAGAAGGTGGGGGTGTTTGTGGATTATGAGGAGGGTTAGGTATCCTTTATCTATATCTAAGTGAAAAGAAGCAAATCTCACCTCTAAATGGTACAAAGTTAAACATGACACATTTCATTTATGCTTTAAAATGTGCAGAAAGGTGTCACGTTTAACCTTCTTAACAGCATTTAGTGTTCAGGTTTGCTTTCAATCACTTGGAGATTAATTGTAACAGACATTTAAACCAGAAATAATTGCACCCCACTGTATCTACTCTTTCACTGGCTGCTTGTCACTGAGGAGATCCACCCATACTTCTGTCCTAGCATGAATGCTAATGAGAAAGACTCTGCCCCTCTGATAATCTGTCCTGTCACTCACACAGACAGGGTTTAACCTCTAGTACAGCGAATTTGTAAAATGTAGAACTTCAGATTTTGTATGTCACATTCGATAAATTATTTCTCATTGAGTAAAATTAGAAAATTCCAAGATGCTTTTCCCATGATAAGCCCATATACACATAATAGATGTTCTTAGTAGAGGCCTTCAGGATGTCATACGGTTTCATTAAGACAGTGTCATCATTTCCTTACATTAGGCAGGAGAACATGATTATGTACAGTATGTTGAAATCTCTAAATTGTTGATTGAATTGACTTATTGTCTTTAAGAATCTTGGAAACATTGTGAAATCACTGAAATAGTCACGTTGTGTGGTATGAGACGGGCTAGAGCTACACAATAATGATCGTATGTGCATGTATGGCAATTTCAACTCTGATTTAATATTTCTATGGTTTATTCATTGTTATACACAAGTTGATGGAAACAAGCATTATAATTGGCCGAGAGGCGTTCGAAGCAGTCACATAATGGACCCCAGGAAGAATAGCTACTGCATATTTGCTGTATCTAATGGTGGATCCAAATAAATAAACAAATAAACAATAATAATGATAATGCCACAGTTAAAATTGGCCTATTATGACATTCCTATGCCACAGTAGATTTGTGTATCACATTCCCTTGACAATGTTTGTAGTTTTGGGAACTATATTTCTCAGTGCTGGGCAGAAATCTATCACAAAAGAAATACTTAAAGCATTGCTTTCTTGTCACAATGTTCGGATTTGTTGTGTAACCATAGTGTAAAAGCAATAATGCCCTTGTGGCTGTGATTTATCATCAATATTGTCACTTACTTGTAGTGCTTCCTATCCTATCTGGGTGTTGGGAACCTAAGTGGAGCTGTGGCTCTACTGGAGGAGACACTACGTGAGCTTAGAATGATAAGGTTCTATCTCCGTTTCGGGTAGTTCAGAGATATTGAGCGTCAACGTTTTTACATTCCATTATGTTCTGTGAGATGGAACCTTTGTATTTTATTAATTACTAACTAAAAAATTGCATTATTTTAAAAATAACACCACACAGGCATTAATAAACACCTAATGGATCAGATTATGTAAAAAAAACTCAATTTTGACAAAAATGGAGATAGAACCTTATAATTCTAACGTCACGACTTCATAAAGAGAGTGAATTAGAGAAGTTGTGTGGTGCTGAGTTAAGGAGGATGCAGCAGCGTGTGGTGGATCCTGGACCCTGAAACAGCACATTCTTGTCTCGTTCTCTCTGAGGATGGGAAACAAGGAGACAACTGGAGACACAGACCAGGATCCTGACAATCAGAAGAGGTTCGATCCTGTTACCAATGTCACATTAATGAGATTTTACTATGAGGTGCAGGTTAAGGGAAAGACTGACTGGACTGTAGGATTGGCCAGAGAGTCAATCAACAGGAAGGAGAATACTACACTGTCAACTGGGATCGCTGAAGATATCCCTGTCCCTGTCTCCCTGAAACAGAAGCTTGAGAAGATATCCCTGTCCCTGTCTCCCTGAAACAGAAGATATCCCTGTCCCTGTCTCCCTGAAACAGAAGATATCCCTGTCCCTGTCTCCCTGAAACAGAAGATATCCCTGTCCCTGTCTCCCTGAAACAGAAGCTTGAGAAGTTGGGGGTGTTTGTGGATTATGATGAGGGTCAGATATGTTTTCATGGTGAGCAGAATAGGTCTCCTGTCCATCACACAGACTTTTTAGCCCAAAAATGACATGGATTTGAATTCAGAACAAAAAAATGTTCACTGAATAAATGACCCGAGCAATCTTCTCTTTCTCTTATCATATAAGACTCTAGATTCTCTTATCATAAAGACTCTCTTAGTCGGGCATCTGTTTGAATGGCGAGAGGGTCAGAGGGGCTGAATTTCATTCTCAATGTTTGCAACCTCCTTAAAATGCAAAAGTGAATGTTGCCCCCCAAAAGTAGTTTGGCATCACCAACTGTTGATGTATCATTCGAACCCCAGGGTGTCATTTTACCCTAATTGGTGATTTCTTATTGGCTATTGTATCATTACAATAATGTTTGTAATGTTTACACATACACAAATATACTTGATTTTACAACAATACCCAGTATGAAGAGCTGAATGGTTGAATATTATGCAATTATGGTCAATTGTAACTATAATTGTATGGGTTATTTTTCAGTTTTTTTATTTCTAATATTATCTCTCATCTATAGGCTTCTGTGGTTTCTCTTATTTGAAAACATGACAGTTCAAATGCATTTACAGTATAAGACATCTGGCTTCTTTTCTGCCTTCATGTTGGGTTGTCATTTTGAGTTGTTGGATATTTAGCTATGCAAGACGATACCTTACTACAATTTACTGTGTCCCTGCTTAATGGACAAGTAGTGTATGTGAACATAACGATTGTTAAAAATATATTTGCGCAATGTAATCAATAATAGCCCACACATCATGGCGTGTGTGTGTGTGTGTGTGTGTGTGTGTGTGTGTGTGTGTGTGAGAGAGAGTGTGAGTGTGAGTGTGAGTGTGAGTGTGAGTGTGAGTGTGAGTGTGAGTGTGAGTGTGAGTGTGAGTGTGAGTGTGCGTGTGCGTGTGCGTGTGCACGAGCAGTACCCTTGAGGGTGGTGTGTAGGCTGGTGTCCTTGAGCACAGCTGATAGGGCTCATGCTGCATACTGTATGATTACACTACCTTTGTGCAGGGATGGGCAGAGATTCATTCTTATGGTACAATATTTCAAGGAGCTTAGATACGATACTGCAGACATATTCTATATTTCTTTCATGGTTCTCTCTGTGTGTGTGTGTGTGTGTGTGTGTGTATGCACACATGCTTGTAATGTGCATCTGGGTATGTGTGTGTGTGTGTGTGTGTGTGTGTGTGTGTGTGTACATGCTTGTAATGTGCATCTGAGTATGTGTGTGTGTGTGTGTGTGTGTACATGCTTGTAATGTGCATCTGGGTATGTGTGTGTGTGTGTGTGTGTGTGTGTACATGCGTGTAGTGTGCATCTGGGTATGTGTGTGTGTGTGTGTGTGTGAGTGTGAGTGTGTGTGAGTGTGTACATGCGTGTAGTGTGCATCTGGGTGTGTGTGTGTGTGTGTGTGAGTGTGTACATGCGTGTAGTGTGCATCTGGGTATGTGTGTGTGTGTGTGTGTGTACATGCGTGTAGTGTGCATCTGGGTATGTGTGGATCAATCAGCTCTTGCCCCAGTTGAGCCATTATACAAGCAGGGGAGTGGGAGGCAGCAGGCTGTGGTATGTGGGTATGTAGTAATGCTGCCTAACAATAAGCTCACACCTCCTCAGTCTATATACAGGAGCAGGTCCGTAGGCCTCGAACGAGATTTCAGTCTGGAGGCATTTGTCATTTGTCAAAAATAACACAGTGGGATGAAATTCAGGAAGAACAATGCAGAGTTATATTGAATCTGTAGGCTATCCTGCTCTTTTTTTTGGTTTCTATATAGGAAGATCTTTAGTATGGAATAGCTATTGAAATTGTAATTCACGCGGCATTAATGGATCTTTGGGAATGGTTTTGTTTTATTTGTTTAACTAGATATGAAGGGCCTTTCTAAAAATATATATATTCTAAATAAAATATTTACTTGGGAGAGTGTGGCAATAATGTTTTGTTTATATTATACTTGCATGGGGCATTTGGAAAACGATTCGACGTTCATAGCTGTCCCATATCGGACAGACTCTTCCCTGCCTATATTTCGGCACCGTGGGGACTCCTGCGAAAGCGGATAGCAGTGGATCTTATTGGTTCGCTATTTCTCAGGAGGATCTCCGGTATCTCCATGCGCTTCTTCCAGTATGGGAACATCTAGTGGGAAGGTGAAGAGGAATCTGGCGCGTGGGAAGCAGCGATTTATAACGTCTGTTCACGATCCGACCCACGTCAAACCAGTACAGCTGGTTTACTGTACAGCTCTCCTAATCAATGTCGAGTTCAACTTTTCACACATGACAGGCAGCATCCTCATTACGCGGAGTAACGTATCTGATCGTGTCCATGCACGGATGGCCATTGATGGTATTGTGAAGATGCGAGGGTTTAAGGATTTCGGGATTCCGAGTCAAAGAGTTGTCTGAAGTACGGGAATCAGCTGTTGCGGGTGGACCGTATGACCTGCTTTGTCGTAGCGGTCGTAACAGGGGGCACAGGGATGCGATTGCGGGTGTGCCTTGCGTAATTGCCCGATAAGTGCCTATTAGAAACCTCCAGTATAACTTTTAACAGTATGGATCATTGGATGTTTTGTCGATTTGAGACAGAGGTTGTTGCCCAAATCCAACATAACTTTTCGGTGGAGGAGAAGAACACGTTCAAATGTAAAACATTGTCTAGTATTTCTGATATCAAAAGTTCCCATAGTTTATGATACAAAAATCCCTTGGATATTTCCAAGGAGTATTGTGTTGTCGCTCATCGAAAGAGGGCTGTTTAGTTTTTAGTGTTATTTTTGGGACCAGATTTCTCCCTCGGCGTGTTTAAGAGATCCCGTCGGCCCGTATGGGACTCAGGCACTCGTCGCGCTGCTTGCTCCTACGGAGAAAAATGGCGGAGACGGACCACTCGGAGGTATGTCAGAATAAAAACCGGTAACCGGAAGATTATGTAAGGTGTGACATTGCCAGTCAAGCCCTTTCATTATGACAAAATCA
>NC_137678.1:30246710-30306710 GCF_963989245.1 Nansenia antarctica | reverse complement strand
GAATGTTAATGAAACCAGTTTGAGACGGCTTTTGCTTTGAGACATGATGCATTATCATGCTGGAAGTAACCATTAGAAGATGGGTAAATTGTGGCCATGAAGAGATGCACATGGTCAGCAACAATACTCAAATAGGCTGTGGCATTCAAGTGATGATTGACTGGTATTAACAGGCCCAAAGTGTGCCAAGAAAACATTCCTCACACCATTACACCACCTGCATGAATGAGAAGGTGTACAGGTGTTCCTAATAAAGTGTTCAGTGAGTGTACTATATATAGTATATAGTATGTGTGTACCGATGTAGCTTATTGAATTAGTATATATGTTACGGTACATGTGGGAATACGGTACATGTGGGAATACGGTACATGTGGGAAAACTAGGGTTAGGCGCAAGGGTGACTTGATACATGCTGGCATGTCTAACCCTAACCCTACCCCTAACCCTAACCCTACCATAGCACCCTAGCACCTAACCCTAACCCTAGTTTTCCCACATGTACCATAACATATGTACACTCACCGAACACTTTATTAGGAACACCTGCACATCATCCTGTGACCCCTGACCCAGGAAGTGGACATCTACACGGTGAAGACTGAGGACCTGTCCTTCACCTCGGCCTTCTGCCTGCAGATCAAAAGGAACGACTACATCCACGCTCTGGTCACCTACTTCAACATCGAGTTCACCAAGTGTCACAAGAAGACTGGCTTCTCCACAGGTGAGGCCTCACCTCACCACCAATGTGACCACACACTGAACAGTGTGACCAGGTGGTCATCTTTGTAGACACGCTGCTACAGTTCATTAGATTGATGTCGTGACGTTAGAATTATAAGGTTCTATCTCCATTTTTGTAAAAATTGAGTTTTTTACATAATCTGATAGGTGTTCATTAATGCCTGTGTGGTGTTATTTTTAAAATGTTGACATTTTTTAGTTAGTAATTCATCAAATACAAAGGTTCCATCTCACAAAACATAATGGAATGTAAAAACGTTGACACTCAATATCTCTGAACTGCCCTAAACGGAGATAGAACCTTATAATTCTAAGCTCACGATGTATCAGGTCATCTGCGCAGCTGTAATAACAGTTCTAACGGAGAGAGTGGCTCTTGACTCGACCCCCCCCCCCCTATCAGTCAATCTGTAGTTTGGAATATTCTGTTCTAGTACGTACATAGGGGTTAAATGCAACATCCTGTTTAATGATTCCTATCACAACGCCCTCGACATCAAAGCGTGTTTTGCGGTCAGCGCAGTTTCTCATTACTTCCGATCTTGTCTGCCCTCTGGGGGTGCTGGATGAGGTTACTGTACTGTGCTGAGAAAACATTTATACTTTTGATAACCAATGTGGAATGGAAACCCAATCCCTATTTTACATTCAGTAACTGGATGTGGGTGATGTAACATTATGCTAATGTGTGTTCTCTGACTTCGTGCTTGTAACGCTGTGTAATAGCTGACGGTTCTATATTTGTATTTACTTCTGGCCCCAGGGCTCCTTGTAAGATAATCTCTCTCACACACAGCCTCTCCATCTCTTTCCACCTTTTTTATCCGTCTTTGACAATCTTCGTTTTCTCCTCTCTCTCTCTCTCTCTCTCTCTCTCTCTCTCTCTCTCTCTCTCTCTCTCTCTCTCTCTCTCTCTCTCTCTCTCTCTCTCTATCTGTCTCTGTCTCTGTCTCTCTCTCTGTCTCTCTCTCTCTGTCTCTGTCTCTCTCTCTCTGTCTCTCTCTCTCTCTCTGTCTCTCTCTCTCTCTGTCTCTGTCTCTGTCTCTGTCTCTCTCTCTCTCTGTCTCTCTCTCTGTCTCTCTCTCTCTCTCTCTCTCCATCTCCTTTTCTACCCACCACACCTCTCCCTCTTTCTCCTTCTCCTCCTCGTTCCCTTTTCCAGCTCCAGACGCCCCAAGCACCCACTGGAAGCAGACGGTGTTTTACCTGGAAGACTACCTGACTGTGCGAAAAGGAGAGGAGATACAGGGCAGCATTGCAGTCAGGCCCAACGAAAAGAATGTGGTGAGAATGTAGAGCTTGTTGCACTCGATCTGTAGCCCACACAAGTGCAGGGGGGGAGTCTTAAACATTTCTTAAGACTAAATTGAGCATACTCTCATCATTATGTCCTAGTCTATCATCTAAAATCTTTCTTGTATTACAGCGTGACCTTGAGTTCACCTTTGAACTGGACTTCAAAGGACAACTGTGCGAGGCAGCTATCGCCCATGACTACAAGATGCGCTAACGCTAACAACCCAGTAGAGGGCGATGTGCACCCTCCCACACCACCCCCCCCTCTGGACACACCTTGAGAGGGGCAGGGTACAGGCTCTCCCAGAGGCCCTCCCATAGGCCCGTGGGGGACACGAGACGCATCTGATTGGACGTCCACATTCCAGCAACCTGAGTGATGTCATCAGGACGAGCCACTTCGAGCAATATCAGCGCCATCACTCGCCACAACTCCCCGACCACGTTAAAGTTGCCCTGATTGGGCAAGACTGAATGTAATATCCTCTATGAACTTGATTTTATTTTTTATTATTATTTAATTTGAGTTATATCAATAAAATGCAGGCTTATCTGTTAGATAAGGATTTGTATTACTGGTCCAGTGGTCATTAATAACATTGATATGGGTCATCCACTATTATGTTTTAGCTCTGTGAATTTCTTTTCCATACAAGGACACAAAGTGGACACTTCAGTTCTGACTTATGGATGTCTTTCTATCTGAACACAGAGGAAACGTTTTGTTTATTAGAGAGTTGGTAGCAGGATAGTCATTCAGTGCATTCTCATGATGTTAACTTACAAGTATGTATATTTTGTTGGTATTTGATATTGGTAAGTTATTTGGATGTTTTTTTGCTTTTTGTTCTAAATTGATTTCCATCAGATATCATTGTTTCATGTTATAGTTTAGATTATTTAAGATAATCACAATAACTATGGTTATTTTCCAGACTAAGGAAAATGTAGATGTTACGATAGGACATGTGGTGTTGCAGGAGATGGATCAAGTACAATATGTTACAGCCATTTTGTTTTGGGGTGTGGTGTGCGAGAGATGATGAACAAACAGATTAATAAAATAATTAAGAATGATTAGTAAAGAATGAAGATTTGATTTAATTTAGTGAAAATCTGATTGATTCTTGGGCCTATGCTGTGATAAGATAAAGATACATTTTATATGGTCCACATTATATGGTCCTATTTACAGAGAAATTCTACAAAAGACAAGCAGTGCGCTTGGATTGCTATACATTGAAATTATTGATCCATTTTTCAAATATACAAATAACAGTTCCGAAAATCATCATTTAATCTATTCATCTAGACTAATATAATAATTTAACATCTAACATCTCCTACTAACATCTAACATCTCCTACTAACATCTAACATCGCCTACTAACATCTAACATCTCCTACTAACATCTAACATCTCCTACTAACATCTCCTACTAACATCTAACATCTCCTACTAACATCTAACATCTCCTACTAACATCTAACATCTCCTACTAACATCTACTAACATCTAACATCTCCTACAAAACAAATTATCAAACAAACTCCTACGAAAAAGCGGTGTGACAGTAGGGATCTCCCAGCGTTCCTCTCAGCCAATCGGCTGTCAGTTGCAGCAGGCCTTCTTCTTCAGAGGCAGAGCTTCCAGTAGGACAGTCCCACCTCTCACCCTGTCCTCCTGGTCCTTCAACACTCTGTCCACAAAGACACACAGGGACGGACATTAACCTACTACCTAATTTATTTTGCCATTTAGCAGATGCTTTTAATCCAAAGCGATTTACAATTACGAATTACAGGGACATTCCCCCTGGAGTAACTGAGGGCTAAGTGCCTTACTCAAGGGCACACTAGTAGTGGTGTGGTTTCAGGCGGGATTTGAACTCACAACGATCACAAATCCAACTCACTATCCACTAGACCACCACTACCACAAACCACCACCTACCCTACCTAGTGGAGTACAGTTACAGTTAAGTCCCCTAAACAGTGACCTGGAAGTCAGTTGGTCGTTTTCATATTTGAATTTGGGGAGGAAGAGCTGAATTAGATCTATGAGAATCATATCCCTCCCAGACAATGTAGTTCTCATCGCTGACTGATTGATTCTTGTAAGCACTGCATTGATGGAGATGAGGAAAGTAGGCGAATGTACCCTACTGTATATCTCCTACCTTGCCAGATGTACCATGGCCTCTGTCACGTTGGCTCCGGTGTACGCGCTGACCTCATAGAACATCACCTTGGTGTCCTACAGGGGAGCAGACAGAGACACAGAGACACTTTGGTCACTTTGGTCCTCAGCTATTAGCTAAAGGGACCTGGAAACCACCTGGAAACCCTCAACAGGGAAAACAACTCAAAGGCCCTAGTCAGTAGCCTATACAGTCCACAGCTGGCATTGGTGATATGATGCAGTCATGTTGATTTTTCAATATCAATACTCACTCACCTGGGCCAGTATTTCAGACTCAGACTCACCTGGGCCAGTATTTCAGCGTCTCTGAGCTTCACCTCCCTTTCACAGACGACGTCCATCTTGTTCCCCAGGAGGAGGATGGGGATGCCCTCTCCTGCTGCCTCCTGGGGAGGGAGGACAGGGGTCAGGGGTCAGAGGTCAGAGGGAAGAGGCTGGTTTCATCTGGTTGTGGTGAACCCCGGGGTTCTTGTAACTTCCCCTCAGCGGGTCTCAAATCCTGATCTCCTGCTTCACAACCAGCCGTGCTAACTGCAATGCTAACCGCAATGCTAACCGCAACGCTAACCGCAATGCCTACGGTTAACACGGCTGGTTGGGTGTTATTTAAGGGTCAACGGTCATTTGGGGCTCACATAAACGTCGGCCAGCCAGGGTCGCACAGCCTTGAAGCTTTCCTGCTTGGTTACGTCATACATGATGACCACCCCGTCCGCCCTCCGGAAGAACTGCTTGGTGAGGCTGCGATACCTGTGGAAACGTCACCACATAGTCAGACTTGACTGTGGATTGTGTACATCATCAAATAAATAAATAAATGATTCATATAAATACAATAATATAATAAACTGTGTACCCAGCCGCCAATCATTTGCTTTGCTTTTCTCTTATCAAAATGTTCAGGTTGGCACCAAAGCTTATGTTTAGTTATCTTAGTAATCTATATTTTTGGTGGTTTTCAAAACATTTGGATTTAACATCCTCCATCTGATATTGATGGGGGATGAAGTGTCCCAATACAAAATAACGTTGTTGCATGCTTGGATAACCTCCCAGCCAGCACGCCCACGTGGGACCCATATGGGTTCAATGCGGGCTACTTGGGTACCAAGTGGGCATGGGCTGGAACTGGGCAAATTATGAGGGTCCCACATGGTCTGCATATGGGCTAACTGGGCATGGGATGGAAGTGGGCAAGCCCATGTGGTTCCCACGTGGTCTACATGTGGGCTAACTGTCATGGGTTGGAAGTGGGCAAGCCCATGTGGTTCCCACGTGGTCTACATGTGGGCTAACTGTCATGGGTTGGAAGTGGGCCAGCCCATGTGGTTCCCACGTGGGCTACATGTGGGCTCACTGGCATGGGTTGGAAGGGGGGGGGGTTAAGTTAAGACTTTGACAGGGGGCCATTTTCGAAGTTTTGAAAGTGAGTAGAGTTTTACACTCCTTTACTCCTTTGGGTAGGGCATTCCACATGTTTGTTGAATAGCATGAGAACGAGTTCATTCCCTTAATTGTTGAGTCAAATCTGGGTTGAACATGATCAACCCAGATAATAATAATTAATAATAATTTATTTTTCTGCCATGCAATCAACTTCACAGTCAATTGTTAGAATTCTTGTTCTTGCTCTAGGCAAGGGGTCAGCCATATTCGGCCTGGCCTGCTCTATTGTAATATTGAGCAACATTTTAAATTCTAAATGTGTGTCAATGTATGGCCAACGGATGGCGGATATGATTTTTTGCTCCGAAGCCGAAGAGAGCCAGGGCCTGCACCCCCAACCCCAGAGACCACACGCCTGGCCCCGCCCCCGCCCCTAGAGACCACACGCCTGGCCCCGCCCCCGCCCCTAGAGACCACACGCCTGGCCCCGCCCCCGCCCCTAGAGACCACACGCCTGGCCCCGCCCCCGCCCCTAGAGACCACACGCCTGGCCCCGCCCCCGCCCCTAGAGACCACACGCCTGTCACCACCCCCGCCCCAGAGACCACATGCCTGGCCCCGCCCCCGCCCCAGAGACCACACGCCCCCCCTCTCTCTCTCCCCCTCTCCCACCCTGGGCCCCCTACAGGTCCATCACGCCACCGGCAGAGGAGACTACAGTTCGCGTCTCCTCCCCCCCCCCGCACCCGCTCTTCTCCCCCCCCCCCCCCCCCTCTGTGCTTGTAATAGGCTCGTCCATGGTCCGCCATGTTGTAGTCCCGAAGGCCATAACCCACTGCATCCCAGGTGCCAAGGTGAGGGACGTCGCCATGGTAGTCCCGATGCTGGTGAAGGATGCCCCCCCCCAGGTCACCTCCGTCATCGTCCACGTGGGTGCCAACGACATCGGACGGGAGAGGTCGGAGGAGCTGAAGGTCGACTTCCGAGCCCTCATCGCCACCGTCAGGGGCACAGGTAAGACCTGCATCATCTCGGGCCCCTTCCCGAGTCCCAGGTATGGCGACACCAAATACAGTAGAATTCGAAGTCTTCACCTTTGGCTACAGGGATACTGCTGTCATATGCAAATCCCATTTATAGACAATTTCACCACGTTCTTTAACCGTAGTGAGCTGTTTGCGAGAGATAGGTTTCACCCAAACAGGTATGGTGCCCGCCTGCTGTCGATGTCCATGGACCTCGCTGTCCAGCCCTGGACCTGGCCGGTGCCCTGTCAACGCTGATGTGGGATGAGTCCGATCCATTCCTCTAACACCAAACATGCCATCCAGACTATTGTCTCCCATCGGACTCCCTCCACCACAAATAAGGCAATACATGGCGCAAATTTGAGAAATCTATTACCCATTTCATTAAGTATGCCCACGAGTCAGCCCCAGTGTCAAAATGACATCTCCATGGCAATTTTGAATATCAGGTCCCTATCTAACAAAAAAACATTTATCATAAATGAGCTCATTTGTGATAGAAAACTCGACTGCATGCTACTCACAGAAACCTGGCTAGATACAAATGGAGCAGCAGCCCTTATTGAGGCATCTCCCCCCAACTACAGTTTTTTCCAATCAATCAGAAATGGAAAAAAGGGGGGAGGAACAGCTACCATAGCTTCAAATAACCTAAACTGCAGGAGCATATCCTTTGATATATTCTCCTCCTTTGAATATCATGCCACAGTTATGGCATGCCAACCACCTATTCTTACGGTAACTGTATACAGGCCGCCGAAACCAGCCCCTACCTTCCTACCTGACTTCTCTGAGTTCCTATCCATTATCCATCCCAACTATGATAGGATTATTATCACTGGTGATTTTAACTTTCATGTTGATAATGAGGCTGACTTGAGGGCTAGGGAATTTATTGACCTCTTGGAATCTATGGATTTTGTCCAACATGTCAATGAACCCACCCACAATCATGGCCATACCCTTGATCTTGTGATTACAAAGGGTCTTGAGGTCTCAATATCAGGTATCAGCGACCTGGCCCTCTCTGACCATTTCTGTATTTTCTTTACCATTGTAACACGTAAAGCTGAAAGCAATGCTGAACGTGTTGTTAAAAAACGTTATCTTACCCCTGCAGTGGCTGAACATTTCAAAGCTTTAATGAACAGTAATCACACAACTCCCACGTTATGTGAAAACGACTTAGTAATTACCTTTAACAATAAAGTAAAAATGGCCCTAGACTCCCTGGCACCTACCAAACTAAAAAAGGTTGGAGCCAAGAGGAGAGCACCATGGCGAAACAGTGAAATAAATCTCTTAAAGAGAACATGTAGAAAAGCTGAGCGCAGATGGAGAAAGAGCAAACTACAGATTGATCAGAATATTTTTAAAGAACATCTATCTGCCTTTAACTTGGCAATGCGAAATGCTAGGAAAAATCACTTCTCAAAGATAATATCTACAAACAAGAATAACCCCAGGGTCTTGTTCTCGACAATTGATTGCCTTGTAAACCCTGCTCCTAGGACTCTAGACGGCGCAGCCTCTGTCACCAAATGCGAGGAATTTGCAGCCCACTTCAGGGATAAGATAACAAATATTAGAATGTGTATTACTCAGGAAAGACTAGGTTTGTGTAGCACCACAGATCCGCCACCACAGAACATGACTATGAGCATGTTCACCATGATTAGTACGGAAACACTAGGTAAAATTGTGTCACAGCTTAAACCGTCTACGTGTCCTCTTGACCCTATTCCTACCACCTTTTTTAAGGACATTTTTGAATCTGTGTCTGATGACATACTAGGCATTGTAAATCACTCCCTACTTAAAGGGATATTTCCAGCGGCGCTAAAAACTGCCCTGGTTAGACCCACCCTGAAGAAAAGTAACCTAGATCCTTCTGATCCAAAAAACTGTAGACCAATATCCAATCTCACTTTTCTAAGCAAAATTTTAGAAAAGGCAGCGTATAGACAGCTTCATGAATTCTTAGTCCTAAATAATAGGTATGACCCACTTCAGTCAGGTTTCCGATCATACCACAGCACAGAAACCGCTTTGCTTAAGGTAACTAATGACCTTAGGATAAATGCAGACTCGAAAAAACTCTCGATTCTTGTACTCTTAGACTTAAGTGCAGCCTTTGATACGGTAGACCACTCCATACTTATTGAGAGACTTGAAAACTGGGTTGGCCTCTCAGGTCCGGTCTTAAACTGGTTCAGGACTTACCTGGCTGACCGTGATTACTTTGTAGCCCTTGGTGACCATAAGTCAAAAAATTATAGCACAACCTGTGGAGTTCCCCAGGGGTCCATTTTAGGACCGTTGCTTTTTAGCCTATACATGCTACCCCTCAGTTCTGTTATCAAGAAGCATAGCGTTAACTACCACAGCTATGCTGACGACACTCAGCTTTATATCTCAGTAACTCCCAACGACTACAAGATGATCGACCACCTGATAGACTGTATTGCCGATATTAATATTTGGATGACACAAAACTTTCTCCAACTCAATCAAGAAAAAACAGAGGTATTGATCATTGGCGAGAAAACTGGGAGAGAGAAATTATCTGCACACTTGAAAACACTAGCTCTTAACACTAAGTGTCAGGCCAGGAATCTTGGTGTCATAATTGACCCAGATCTAAATTTTGAAACTCATATTAATAACACTATTAAAACATCCTTCTACCATCTAAGAAACATCACTAAGGTACAATCATTTCTCTCCCAGGCAGACACTGAAAAATTAATGCATGCGTTTGTTACTAGTAGGCTAGATTACTGTAATGCTCTCCTGACAGGTCTCCCCAAAAAAATGATAAATAGACTACAAATGGTTCAAAATGCTGCTGCTCGTGTCCTTACTAGGACCAAACGGAGAGCGCACATCACACCTGTCTTGAGATCACTACACTGGCTCCCTGTCAGTCATAGAATAGACTTTAAGATCCTTTTACTAGTTTATAAATCACTTCACTGTGATGCACCCAATTACATGGTGGACATGCTCATAAGATACACACCAGCTAGACCCCTACGGTCTAGTGGCACGGAACTTTTAATAGTGCCAGAGGCTAGGACAAAGAGATTTGGAGGATCAGCTTTTAGCATATATGCTCCTAGATTGTGGAACACCCTACCTGAGGGCCTGAGGTTGTCTAAAACTCAGGACATTTTTAAGCGTGACCTCAAAACCTACTTATTCAATGTCGCCTTTTGATACTAAGGGAGACATTGGACATTATAGAACTAGGATCACTAGGCCATTACACCATACTCGTGTTTTGAGATTTGTATTGACAGGAAAATGGACCCGGGTGCTGATGAGGCACTGTCAGCTCCAAATAGCACCTAGAGCAGTACTGGAACCGGTACAAGGGTGTACCAGGACCACCATCAGGTTGTATTGCTGTCATCTTTACTGTCTCTATTGTGTTGTTGCATCATAACTGTGCTTAAGTTTCTCTTTTGGCAGGACCTGTGACCATACTGGATGCAGAACGATGCAAATACAACACAAAATGTATGGACAGTGTGTACGCCGATAATATGCAAGGAATTTTTCCTGGATACATGGTGTACAGGTTTTTGCCCTTGCTTGCTTGCTTTGTGCCGGTGGTCCTGGCCTCCCCTGGGGGACCGCTGGGTACTGGTAAGCAAACTGGCTAGTAGTCGCTCTATTGGTAGAGGGCTGCAAGGGAATTTTTCCTGGCTACATAGTATACAGGTTTTTTTTTACTTTTGCCTGCTCGCGGCTCTGTCAGTATTGATTGATTGATTGACTGATTGACTGAACATTTTCATTGTGTGAAGCGCATTGAGTTGCATCTTGTAAGAAATGCGCTATACAAATAAAATTTGATTTGATTTGATTTGATTTTGCCCCTCAGGGCGCCGGAAGTAAATGGACAACTTCTTCTTTATTTAGGCAAAAGAAAACAATTATGATTGCTTTTTTTTCACATAACCTTTGACACAATCTAAATATGTCTCAACAGAAGGGAGACAAAATTCAGCCCACCAATTGTATAAGTTAAATTGTAATAACATACTCCCATACAACTAAAATCTCTCTCCATTTTCAACATACATCAGTCAACTGTTTACCTTTGTTAAAATACCACTAAATTCATCCAAGTCTAATTTATTTATCATGTGTGTGGGCTTACAAAACGGTGTGTGTGTGTGTGTGTGTGGGGGGGGGGGGGGTGCAACCATAGGGTGCAACGACTACAGCATACAGATGCAAAATAGCTTCTCTAGAATACATGTGAAGCCAATGTCATTGTTATTCAAACTCAGTGAGTTTGAATTTCGGTGACCTGTATGAGTGAGAGAGAAAGAGAGAGAGAGAGAGGTGGGGGGAGGGAACTGGCTGGTCATGACGACAGTCACCAATTGCGCGAGCCAATTGCGCGAGTCTATCCTCTTTGTTTAAAGTTTAAATATCCAGGGCGGTTATATACACGACACACACACACACACACACACACACACACACACACACACACACACACACACACACACACACCGCTCGTCCTGCTGCTTTGCTCCATCAACAGAACACGGACTCTTTTACTGTCTTTTCTTCATTTATTGACCATTGGAAACACATTTAATTAAGGTAAGAAACTTGTGAAATTATATTTGTCATAGCCAGGGCCGTTTGCGAGATATGCGAGGCCCTGTGCGAAGTCAGATTTGCGAGGCCTTTTAATGATGTCGGCTACTATTATAACCGCGCGACACGCACGCACCGATATATTGCAAGAAATGCGCTCACATGCTGTGCTGATAGACAATAGAATATCTACTTATTTAGATAGTTTACAACCATGTTTGTTTCATTTCAAACCTTTTATACTCGTAAAGGATTAGGATTTAGGATAAAGCAGTCATACCCAACATTAAATACGCACAAGCCATTATTGACATGAATAGAGATGTTACTCACCACCATGTAGGCCTATCCTTTATGTTGAAAAGCTTACAGCAAAAGCAAAAAGACATGTCCCGTTTTTGAGAGTACACAAGCCACTTTCTTTCTATTTTTTCCCCATTTGGTAGTTTTCAGTGAAATAAAGTTTCACTAAAGTTTCTGTTCTCATTATTTTTAGGATAACTAAATCCAGGTTTCATCTTTGGGGGACCTCTTCTAATGACAATTTCTGTCTACACACTATGTCACTAGTAGACAGAAATTGAGCCATCTGAGTATTAGTAATTACAAGTTTGAAAATGGCTGATGTGCTCCCTTAAGTTAACTTTTCATGTTTCATGTTTAATGTGCTAAAATGTATGCTTTTATAGGCCATCAAGCAAATACCAGCGTCATTCAAGTGAAGACGAATCTGACTCTTGTGGTGAGGATGACTTGCCCCCTAAACCCCCCCATGGACTTACGCCTAGTGTCTCCCAGGGAGGGAGGCACTCCACTGTCCCCCCAAGTGCATCCCCCAAAAGGCACCACAGTGGACGTCAGAGTCCAATCGGTGTGAGGAAGTCCCCGAGCATGAGGCGCTCCAGTGGAAGCCAGAGTCCAAGCAGTGCAAGTGAGTACCGAGTGAGGCGCTCCAGTGGAAGCCAGGGTCCGACCTGTCCCAATTGCCCTGGACCAACAGTTTATCGAAGCCTGATAGACCACATGGAGAAACAGGCCGAGGATATGGAGAAACAGGCCAAAGACATACGAGTGATAAAGACTATGTTGAACCTCCGCCTCTGGCTGTGTCGTTGCTGGAACCACCTGCAGGAGCAGACTTCCCACTGAAAACGAATGAAGACGTCGATTCCATGAACGAGAAGCTGAGTGACTCTGCGTTCATGTCTGGAGTTGTAAGTTTGAATCTTTTATTCACTTGAAAATTTGCTTGTATTGTGTTTGTACATGTGAGTTGGGGGAAATGGGGCAAGGCTGTGTCGTAGCTGGAACCACCTGCAGGAGCAGACGTCCCACTGAAAACTGGTAGAATGGGGTCATAAGTGTGTTTAAAGATAGAATGACTGCTTGAAATGTATATCTTGCTGTTCACTTACAGCTTTTCCTTCCTGTGATTTTTTTCCCCCATACACTCAGGTTGCCATGGTTGGAGATATCGGAGGTACTTCACTGGATGATGCTACCAGAAGAATGATGCCATACCTCCTCTCAAATGATCTGGCAGTCCAGTTCAACCTTCATGGACGTCACAGCAAGAGGAAGTTCAGAGAAATGCGCCTTTATGATGTCATATATGGTAAGTTTGAGTGTTGAATTGCTCAGTCTAACTTTTACATTTTTAATTTGGCAACACATTTGATGTATACCAATAGAAGGTATGCCACAGCAAAGACAGTATATACAGCAATGGAAACGGGGCACAACAAATCTTCAAAACATTTAAACTGATGTCACTCAAGAAAGTTCCATAATGCTATAATTTCTAACAGTTGGCCTCTTGTCATTTCTATTAGGGGGACTAAAGAAAAATACCCTCACTCAAGAAACCAACCACAAGGATGCAGAAAAGGCTCTCTCCAAGTGGTTCACTGGAGCTCGCGATAGAGGTGGAAAAAGAGTTAGACCTCAGACACATGCAGCTTCTACAACTGGATGATGCACCAACCCAGTAGGCAAAGTCTCTGTCTCTCTTTCTCTACAATGCTGCCCTGTGGTTGGTTCTGTCACTGGGGATTAAAACCGAAAGGCTGAAGAGACACGCACAGAGGGCCCAAGTTTTTTTTTTTTATTGCACTGCTTGGACACACCACACCACACCACCCCATCCTCGCGGGGCGGAAGAGCAGCCACAGCTGGTGGCTCATCGCACTGCCAGCAGGTACGAAGCGGTTCAATAACTCCTTTGTCCCATCAGCCATTAAACTGTACAACTGCTCGGTGGGCAGCAGGTTGCAGGTTGCAGGCTTGGGGCAGGGTGGCGGGTGGTGACTCCACCACTACCCCCACCATCACCACCAACCACCCACCTCCGCCCCTCCCCCCCCCTACCCTGCCACACCCCCACCGAACTGGAACTGTACCGAACTGAACTGAGTCACTGAGTGAACGGCCGTGACCTGAACATACGAACACTTCAGGAACACTACTGTAACTGCAACTCAACTGTACTGTACTGAACTGAACCTAACGAACCGAACGGAGTCACTGAGTGTACTGAGTGTATGGACGTGTCTGAACTGAACTTTTATTATCTTGTTGTAATATTGTTTTTAATAAATTTGTCAAAATATATATTGTCTATTTTCATCCTGGTAAAACTTAAGACGTGTAAAATGTTATACCCAATTTTTATTTTAGGTGTGTTTACAAGAATTAACACGGTTCATGTCAAATACTGCTTAATCTATTTTATTTATATTTAAATCTTATTAGGACCCACATTGGAAATCAAAGGAACCATTGCACAACCAAACCCAGTTAGGACCCACCTCGGTCCCATATAGACTTGCCTGGTTGGGGCCCACCTAGGGCCCAGGTAGAACCCACCTAAAGCCCACATGGGCATCCCAGTTAGGACCCACCTCGGTCCCATATAGACTTGCCTGGTTGGGGCCCACCTAGGGCCCAGGTAGAACCCACCTAAAGCCCACATGGGCATCACAGTTAGGACCCACCTCGGTCCCATATAGACTTGCCTGGTTGGGGCCCACCTAGGGCCCAGGTAGAACCCACCTAAAGCCCACATGGGCATCCCAGTTGGGACCCAAGTGGATCCCGCTAACATTGCCGACATGAGGCCCATATGTGTTAGCCCACCTTGAAACCATATGGGATCCACGTGGGCGTGCTGGCTGGGCTATACTTGTTAAAGATTTGTAATACTATCGCTAGTAAGGAATAGGCGTGTTTGCCATCATTTGGTTCACTAAAGGTCATGATTGATGAACACAGAATTATAGGAACACATTTAATCAGGATGTTTGTGATTGATACAGTATTCGGTTGTTAAGTCGTGACGTGTTTCCGGGTCCAAAGTTGGCTGAGGCGCTGTCTTCGAAATGCCTCAGTAATAATAATAATTCATTAGATCTGTTATGTAGGACTAGATGTTGATATCCCTCGATAGATACATACTTAAGGCACCGATGAGACTCTGTGGTGTTCAAATGAGCGATGGCATCCTTTGGGTTGTCAATAGTTTATATAGCGCTTTTCTGAGGCTCAAAGACGCTGACAAATATGGGAAAACGGGAAGGTGCTGCGTCCCTTGTTGTATGAATAAATCCGAGTCTAAAAAACGATTGAACTGTCATTCTACTGCTGTAGTACACTGGTACTCTGGTGCGGGGAATTTCTGGTTTGGACCCGGAAATTGCTAAATGTCACGTTTGACGTCAGACTTAACAACAGAATAGTATGGCCACGTGGTCACTCACCTCTCCTGTCCAGCGGTATCCCACAACTGCATTGCTACCTGGGTATTATCCAGGGTAAGAGACTTCACACTGGATTCAATATCTGTGAGTTACAGGCCATGTTAAACAGTGTGAAGAGGAATACAGCAGTCCTATATTAATAATAATAATAATAATAATAATAACTTTAATTTATATAGCGCCTTTCAAAAAGCCCAAGGACGCTTTACTGGGGAATGATCGGACAGACAAAACAGAAAACCAACAAAACAAAACTGAAACAATGACTAGGGGCCAAAGGCCTTGGAGAACAGATGAGTTTTGAGGGCTAGTTTGAAGGAGTCCAGGGTGATATTGAAAAGAACTTCAAGGTTCTGTTCATGAACACTAGAGGGTGCAGTGTAGCTCTTTTACAAGGCTTTATAATACATACACATTTACATTTACATTTTTGGCATTTAGCAGACGCCTTATTCCAAAGCGACTTACAATCAATACATTTGAATACTAAGCATGTGAATCAGCAGTCCACTATTCATTGCAGGAAGAGTACTCTAGCTCGGGCCCGGGGCCACTGATAGAAGGAAAAACCTTCTCCCTATTATCGCCTTCTACTAAAACGTTTTTTTTTTTTTTTTTTTTTTACTGGAGAAACTGAGAAACAGTACAAGGGGGGCAGTAGAAGTTCTTAGGGACACAGTAGAGGGAAAAGCGGGTGTCTTTAGGAGACGTAGTGGTGAGGGTCAGAAGATGTCTCAGGAGGAGCAGTTAAGATGTAACCTGAAGAGATGGGTCTTCAGTCTACGACGGAAGATGGGTAGTGACTCTGCCGTTCTGACGGCCGTGGGTAGCTCATTCCACCAGCGGGGAGCCAGTGTTGTGAAGAGACGTGATCGGGCAGCCCGACTGCTGTGTAGAGGAGGTGGGGCCAGTCGGCCAGCCGAGGTGGAGGAACGGAGTGAGCGGGCAGGGGTTTGGGGGGTTACCATTTCCTTCAGGTAGGCAGGGGCTGTCCCTTTAGCTGCCTGGTATGCAAGCACCAGGGTCTTGAATCTGATGCGAGCTGCTATCGGGAGCCAGTGCAGGGTGCGAAGGAGAGGGGTGACATGCGAGTATTTGGGGAGGTTGAATACCAGCCGGGCAGCAGCATTCTGGATGAGCTGCAGAGGTCTAATGGCTGAAGCGGGGAGCCCAGCCAGGAGTACATTGCAGTAATCCAGGCGGGAGATGACCAGTGCCTGGGTCAAGAGTTGCGCTGCCTCTCTGGTAAGGAATGGTCGTATCCTTCTGATGTTGTAGAGGAGGAATCTGCAGGAGCGAGCCGTTGCTGCAATGTTCTCCGCACAGGATAGTCGGTTATCCAGGATCACTCCAAGGTTCTTGGCTGTCAGGGAGGGGGTTACAGTAGAGTTCTCCACTGTGATGGAGAAGTCTTGGAGAGGGCAGGCTTTCCCGGGGATGAAGAGGAGCTCGGTCTTGTTAAGATTGAGCTTGAGATGGTGGTCAGCCATCCAAGTTGAAATGTCAGCGAGACATGCTGAGATACGGGTTGCAACGTGTACATCAGACGGGGGGAAGGACAGGAAGAGTTGAGTGTCGTCTGCGTAGCTGTGGTAGGAGAGCCCATGTGAAGAGATTACCGAGCCAAGAGACTTGGTGTAGAGGGAGAAGAGTAGGGGCCCTAGGACGGAACCCTGGGGAACTCCAGTGGAGAGGGTTCGTGGAGAAGATAGCGATTCTCTCCAGGTCACCTGGTAGGAGCGGCCCGCCAGGTAGGAAGAAAACCAGGAGTGTGCGGTGCCAGAGATGCCCAGGTCTGAGAGGATGGAGAGAAGGATCTGGTGATTGACTGTGTCGAAGGCAGCAGACAGGTCAAGGAGAATGAGAACAGAGGAGAGGGAGGAAGCTTGGGCAGAGTGGAAGGCTTCCGTGACAGCAAGGAGCGCAGTCTCAGTGGAATGCCCAGCCTTGAAGCCGGATTGGTGGGGGTCTAAGTGATCCATCTTCCGGAGATAGTCAGTCAGTTGTTTAGATGCCGCGTTCAAGGGTTTTGGAAGGGAAGGAGAGAAGGGATACCGGTCTGTAATTGTGGACAGATGATGGGTCAAGGGTAGGTTTCTTGAGGAGAGGCTTGACTCTGGCTATTTTGAAGGCCGCTGGGACAGATCCAGTGGATAGGGAGGAGTTGATTAGGGTGGTAAGGTAAGGAAGGATGTCGGCGGAAATGGATTGGAGAAGAGGGGAGGGGATGGGGTCAAGAGGGCATGTGGTTGCCCGCTTTGATGTGATAAGTGTGAGAATCTCATCGGGGGAGAGGGGGGAAAAAGATGACAATCCAGAGATCGAGTGTCGAGGGGAGAGTTTGGAAGGGGTGTTAGCATTGTTAGTGGGAACAGTGTTAGCATTGTTAGTGGGAGGAGGGAGCGGTGGGGGGAGAAAGGTGCTGCTGATGTCGTCCACCTTTTTTTCAAAGTAGGTGACAAAGTCATCGGCGGACAGGGAGGAGGGAGGAGGGGGAGGAGGTGGATTAAGGAGTGAAGAGAAAGTGGAGAATAGTTTTCTAGGATTAGAGGCAGAAGAATGCATTTTTGAATGATAGTAGGATGTTTTAGCAGCTGATACACAGTACATACTATATACACAGTATGAATATATACATATATTCATTCATTCAAGTCCAAAGAGTCCAAACAAAACAAGAGAGACAAACCTTCAGATGTATAACATCCGCAAAAACTAGAATTTGCATATTGTCACGCAAATATCCAATTGACATAAATACATAATTCATACAGAAACGTATGAAACGAAATAAAGCGCTGAGATGGCAGCAGGTTTTTGCCCATAGGGAGTTAAGTCAAGATAGAATAGGAGATTTTAAGGGGTTTTATGAGGATGGCTGAGATGAAAGCTGAGGGGAGAATTGATTAGATGTGACATAATCTGGTACAATGTGTACCAGGGGGCAGAGACAGGCAGTGTGACTTCACAAGCTCTTTCATGTGATGCTGGGCTGGCCTTCAATCATCTGATGGTTAGCGTGCACACACACACACACACACACACACAACCACGTGTGTACACACACACAGACACACAGACACACACAACCACACGCACACACACACACACACAGACACATACACAACCACACGCGCACACACACACACAAACGCACACACACACACACACACACAACCACGTGCGTACACACACACAGACACACAGACACACACAACCACGTGCGTACACACACAGACACCCACCTACCCACCCACACACACGCACACCCACCCACACCCACACAGACAGACAAGACAGGCAGGCAGACAGAGACACACGCATGCATGCGCACACACACACACACACGCACACGCACACACACAGACACACACACACACACACACACACACACACGCACACGCACACGCACTCACACACTCACGCACTCGCACAGGCACACACACAAATCCATCCACACATCCATGCCATTGATGGTCCAGTACTATGTGAGGGCATGCAGGGAGAGTTGGCGTGCCGTGTTCTCATGTTCTCACCTACAGTGGGGGAGGTAGAGGGGTTGAAACGCCCGCCACAGAAGGATCGTAACAGAGACGTCTTGCCCACGCTGGGGTTGCCCACCAAGACCACCTTAAACAGGCGGTCAGGGGCGGGCACAGTAGCCTCCTTTACCCTCTGGCAGAACGGGCACAGAGAGACAGAGAGAGAGAGAGAGAGAGAGAGAGAGATAGACAGAGACAGAGACAGAGAGACAGAGAGAGAGACAGAGAGACAGAGACAGAGAGAGAGAGAGAGAGACACAGAGACAGAGAGAGAGAGAGGCAGAGACAGGGAGAGAGGCAGAGACAGAGAGACACACTGTTATCTATGTACTATAACAGACTGTTATGTATGTGTTACGGTACATGTGGGAATACGGTACATGTGGGGAAAACTAGGGTTAGGGTTAGGTGCTACGTCGACTTGGTACATGCTGGCATGTCTAACCCTAACCCTAACCCTACCCCTAACCCTAACCCTAACCCTAACCGTAGCACCCCAGCACCTAACCCTAACCCTAGTTTTCCCACATGTACCGTATTCCCACATGTACCGTAACATATGTACTATAACAGGAGTTATAACACTGTTATCTATGTATTATAACAGGTGTTAGATCCCAGCTAGCGGGGAATGTTCCCCTAACATTGGCTAACATTCCCTACAAGTTCTGCTAATGTTTTAAAGAAAACGTTTTCATCTAATGTTCAAAGAGCATTTTAAGGATGTTTACCATTTCAAATAATGTTCCTATAACGTTAAATGTTAACAAAGTAGGAACGTTTTAGGTGCAACATTCTGAGGATGTTTTGGGGACATTGTTTAGGTAACAGATTATAGAATGTTCTTTTATAAAATGTTCCCACAATGTTACACGATAACAAAGGAAGGACATTTTCAAAGCAACATTTGGATAATGTTTTCAGGATGTTATTGATGCCTCAGATCACAAAACGTTTTTTCTAGAATGTTCCTGTAATGTGATATGTAAACAAAGGAAGAACGTTTTACCTGCAACATTCCAAGGATGTTTTGGGGACATTGTTTAGGTAACAGATTCCCAGCTAGGAGGGAATGTTCCCACAACATTGGCTAACATTCCCTACAAGTTCTGCTAATGTTTTAAAGAAAACGTTTTCATCTAATGTTCAAAGAGCATTTTAAGGATGTTTACCATTTCAAATAATGTTCCTATAACGTTAAATGTTAACAAAGTAAGAACGTTTTAGGTGCAACATTCTGAGGATGTTTTTGGGACATTGTTTAGGTAACAGATTATAGAATGTTCTTTTATAAAATGTTCCCACAATGTTACACGATAACAAAGGAAGGACATTTTCAAAGCAACATTTGGATAATGTTTTCAGGATGTTATTGATGCCTCAGATCACAAAACGTTTTTTCTAGAATGTTCCTGTAATGTGATATGTAAACAAAGGAAGAACGTTTTACCTGCAACATTCCAAGGATGTTTTGGGGACATTGTTTAGGTAACAGATTCCCAGCTAGGAGGGAATGTTCCCACAACATTGGCTAACATTCCCTACAAGTTCTGCTAATGTTTTAAAGAAAACGTTTTCATCTAATGTTCAAAGAGCATTTTAAGGATGTTTACCATTTCAAATAATGTTCCTATAACGTTAAATGTTAACAAAGTAAGAACGTTTTAGGTGCAACATTCTGAGGATGTTTTGGGGACATTGTTTAGGTAACAGATTATAGAATGTTCTTTTATAAAATGTTCCCACAATGTTACACGATAACAAAGGAAGAACATTCCCAGCTAGCAATTTTTTGTTCTAAAAATGTTCAAAGAATGTTACCTAGAATGTTCTCGTAATGTTTTCAGCGGGAAGTTTTCTTTAAGTTCCCAGAATGTTC
The DNA here is from genome assembly GCF_963989245.1 of Nansenia antarctica. Taxonomy (NCBI): domain Eukaryota; kingdom Metazoa; phylum Chordata; class Actinopteri; order Argentiniformes; family Microstomatidae; genus Nansenia; species Nansenia antarctica. The sequence goes on along the minus strand of NC_137678.1, from coordinate 30,286,254 downwards.
TAGGATAACGTTCTCTAAAAACATTTTTTAAATGTTGTGTGATAACCTTCTTAAAATGTTAAGTGACAACATTGCTAGAACATTATGCCCTAATGTTCTTGAAAACGTTTTCAGCGGGAAGTTTTCTTTTAGTTCCCAGAATGTACTAGGATAACGTTCTCTAAAAACATTTTTAAAATGTTGTGTGATAACCTTCTTAAAATGTTAAGTGACAACATTGCTAGAACATTATGCCCTAATGTTCTTGAAAACGTTTTCAGTGGGAAGTTCCCAGAATGTTTTAGGATAATGTTCTGTAATAACCTTCTTAAAATGTGAGTTGACGATATTGCTAGAACATTACACCTTATGTTCTCAAAACATTTTCAGCTTAAGTTTTTTGTTTGTTCCCAGAATGTTTTAGGATAACGTGTGTTACGTTTTGGAATAATGTTCTAAATGTAGAGTGGTGTTGGACCCATGTGCGGTGCGGTGCGACTCAGAGGAATTGAGGTCGAGACATTAATAAAATAAAGTTCTCTTTACTGAGATGAATACACTGAATATCCATAGCATAGGACCGTGATACAGAACCACAGAAAAATAAAGGAGAGCAAGCAAGGCTCTGCATAGCGAGTCGATAACTAATAACAAAAACAAAACACTTGCGAGTAGCGAAAACAAAAGATGAGCAAACAAGGCTCCGTTTACTAAAAGCAAACTTCACTTAAACACAAACAAATCAAAACACACATATAGTCAATAATACCTGGAAGTAGCGACAGGTAAGGTAGCGAAATCTCTACTGTATCTATCAATAAAATGAAAAAAGTATGAGTGGGACTGCCCCCACTCAGGAAAAAAATAAATACATCTTGATGAATACTTATTTCTCCCACTGTAGCCTATATATGATTTATTTAAAAGTCCAAAAATGTATGTACCAACCCCATACTGCCCCTGCACTTTAACGACCAGTGATCCCGTGATAAATGAAAAGAGATTTTTTTTTTTTTTTGAAATTTCCAAATGTTAAGATAAAAAAATAATAATCCATAAAACAGATGGATAAACATTCATTCCCGTTACAGGAAGAAGCTACAGAACAGACTTCTTATGGATTGGTTTTTTCTTCCCATTTTCTCTTCCATGCAAATCTCAAGCTGCTTTTTTTATTTGCAAAACACAAGGAAAACAACTTATTCCCAAAGTATCTTTGTGATTGAGCTGACTACTGAACACATCCCTTTCCCTCCCGTTCTGTTCCCCTGGCCCCTACCCCACAGTTACGTTTTGGGGGAGACGCCAGATGGGTAAAAGGACTTACCAGTCAGATCCTGAACCTTGCTGCCTGAACAAAAGCTACCCAACATGGTTGACAAGCTACTTCACAACATTGAAAAATGTATTGTGTTAGTATTTTGACAACAGGCCTATTATATGAGCCTGCACTCCTCTCATACCATTTTGCCACCCTGAGAAAAATATTCATATCAGAACCAATCACAAACCCTTTTTATTGAGTGCCCAAAACCCCACCCTGAATATTAACATGTAATTTGTGTCAAGTCAACCCCCCAAAACTCAGTAGGTTTTTGTTAGGCTGAAAGTTATTGTCGGCTTTTTCCATAAAAATACAAAAGGTACAACTTGTATGGTTGTCTGTATCAAAATGTTCTCAAGGGAGGTGTTATGAAATAAAGTACCCTGTGCAGAGATACAGTGTGTATGCCTAGTTTTTTTATTCTTTAAAAATGTGTCAATCCTTATAGTGTTTCCAGTATATCAGGTGTCAAAAAATATTCTACAAACAAATCAAATGCAGCAACATTTCATGAAAGGAGGGGGAAATTTAAGTTTTCCTAAAAAGAAATCTTAAAAGAATCGAAAATAATTTGAAAATAATCCACTCGCTGTATCGACCAAGACAACATTTGACTACCTAAAGACAAAACATTTGAAGTTAAAAATGTCCTCTAAATTTAAATAGAATCCTTTTCAATTCACTCCTTTTTCTATGCCTGAGTAAACAAATGTCAATATTGTACATTGGCAGGGACTGAAGTTTCGCTGAGTGAAAATAAGAGAAAAAAACAACTGATTCTCAATGTGATGACCAACTGTCTTCCAAACTCCCTTCATGAATAAACTTTTCAACATGTGTAATCCCCCCCCCACCCCCCATTAACCCCTTAAAGAAATGAGAAACAGGTTCCTCTGAACATGAAAAACTGAACTTTGAAACAATGAACGGAGTAAATATGAATGAAATATCAAAGACATGTGAATGGACAGAGGTCCTGTCCTCCCTGCCCCTCCCCTCTCTGCCTTAGACTTCTTAGTCTTTGTCAGCCTCCTGCAAGAAAGAAGAAAAGAAAAGAAGAAGAAGAGTTTCCCTGGTTAACACTAGAATCACCAACTGTCAAATCTTATTTCAAATTTGAAAGTGACAGTTAAATCTAAGTGACAGTTAACACTAGAACAGCCGTGCCTATTGTACCTACTATAAGAGCCGCCTCGGGGGTCAAATGACCATAGTCTTTACAATGGGAAGCTGCTACTTACACACAACTACCGCTAGATGGCACGCCTTATAAATTTGAAACCACCCATTCCTGTCTCACCCCTTCCTGTCTCACTCCTTCCTGTCTTACCCCTTCCTCTGTATCACTATCATGTTGTTATACCTGTATCACTATCATGTTCTTATATCACTATTTTGCACTTCTAGGTTAGATGCTAAACTGCCTTTTGTTGTCTGGTAACTTGTACTAAACAAATAAAGTATAATCTAATCTAAGGTTATTTCTCTCTGAGTGGGTCCCGACATGGGCATGTGTGCACTGTAGGCCGCGGTGCTAGACCACTGGACCACCCCAGGCCACCATCTAATCTAACCTAATATGCAGCAGACGTGGTCGGAATCGACCCAACAGGACAGGACTGTCTCTTAGGTGTTGTTCCATGTATGCATCAATAGGGGGCGCTGTTTCCTTTGTTGTCCTGTGTGGTCTATTCTTTTCTTCCCAGATAAGCCACCAGGTGCATCTCTGGATCTCTCTCTCTTCCTCGTCGACCAGCAGCCAACGTTTTGTTGCATTACTAATTTGCATCCAACATTTCTGTTGATTCATTATTTTCCTTTATTAAATATTCTATTATTGTTATGTAAGTAAGTAATGTTTATTTATATAGCACAATTTTACAATGACAAAACAGCCGCCCAAAGTGCTTAACAGAAAACACTAGTAAAAGAGAAACACTAGAAAGGGAATAAAAATACACTAAAAACAAGGTGCAGTACAAAATACAATTGCAGAAATAAAAGTTTAAAAAGTGCAGTGTCGGGAGGCAGGTTCACCTCAGGTGTGGTCTCCCTTTTTGTTACCTTGTCAAGAAACCAGGCAAGTGTAACACTCACCTTATACAGGTCTCCCGCCACCTTCTGCCTCTCGCTCTCCTTGACCCTCCAGCTTGGACAGCGCCCTGGTCAGCTGGGTCTTCAGCTGCAACCAGAGACAACAACACTTAACACACCCTGGGGAAACTCCTGGTGAAACCATAACTTGTTTGACTGCTGAGTTTGAGTACACACACACACACACACACACACACACACACACACACACACACACAAACAGACAGACACACACACCGTGTCCCCTTATTCAAAACATTCTGCCAAGACATACAATACTCTATTCTAGCAATATGCCAAACTGTTTTTTTCTTTTTTTACAGTCGTCTCAAGATGAATCTACTCTTGAAGTCTTTGACCACACCAAAATAAATACTTTTTATTTTCATCCTATAGGATAAGGATGGCATGACGAGAGACAGACACGGAGCATGCTGTGGGTGTGTGAAGGCAGGGAGAATGACTGGTGTGTAAAGTGTGAAAGTGTGTGTGCAGTACAGAAAGTGTAGAGCAAAGAACATTCCCCAAAGATGGCTGACATGGAGAAGGTCGTGAGGCCTTTGCAGGAGAAGCGGTGAGCCTGGCGTAAGCCTACTATAAGCCTGTTATAAGCCTGTTAGTTAGTAGAGACAGGGTGAGCTGAGGGGAAACAGCATGTGTGTGTGTTAGTCTTCCCAGGTGTCTAACAGTACAGTCCGTCCATCTACAACCTCTGCTTGTCTCATCACACACAGAAAGACATCGTCTCCTAGAAAGTCAGGAAACCTGTTTAAATGTCGCCTATAAACTTGTATAGCCTAGTGTGTGTGTGTGTGTATGTGTGTGAGGTGTGTGTGTATGTGTGTATGAATGTGATGTGCAACTTCACACTACGAGCGCCCAAGCATGTTTTCCACAGGTTTCTTCGCCACTTCAAAAGGAGGAGAAGGGGGGGTGGGGCACAATAGTCTGCGATACTGGTACTGTTATGATTCTTAAGTCCTGACCAAACACAACCAACTCATTATGTTTGCATGGTGTGGAGTGTATGTGTGTGAGGTGTGTGTGTGAGGTGTGTGTGTGTGAGGTGTGTATGTGTGTGTGTGTGTGTGTGCGTGTGTGTGTGTGTGTGTCAGGTGTGTGTGTGTGTGAGGTGTGTGGCTGGTCTATCTAAGAGGAGGGCCAAACAGTTAGCAAAGTACTGCTCAGTATCTGCTATTATTGGTAGCCGCCCAATATGGAGAAGGCGGTGCTTCTTGTACCCATGAACTGGATACTGTCTGTTGTACAGTTTTGATACTGTATCTGTCAATCCACTGTATTCATCATTTGGTGTGAATAACATCCTATGTGTAGGCATAACTGGTTGTCAACTCAGCACTACTAACTGAATGTTTCCATAATGTCGAAATGCACTGATAGTATTTATGTCCTTTAGATATTGTACAACTTATGTGGACATAAATAAAGCATTTAAAATGTGTGTGTGTGTGTGTGTGTGTGGTGTATGTGTGAGGTGTATGTGTGTGAGGTGTGTATGTGTGTGAGGTGTGTGTGTGTGTGTGTGTGTGTGTGGTGTTTGTGTGTGAGGTGTATGTGTTTGTGTGTGAGGTGTATGTGTATGTGTGTGAGGTGTATGTGTGTGTGTGTGTGTGTGTGTGTTGTGGAACCAAATAAAGTATTCAAATGTGTGTGTGTGTGTGTGTGTGGTGTATGTGAGGTGTGTGTGTGTGTGTGTGTGTGTGTGGGGGGGGGGGGGGGGTGGAGGGCCTAGCGCTCGTAGGGTTAAGAATGGTAGGAAGGGCCCAGCTGGATATCACAAACAACATGGTAACCAATATGACCTCACTGACGGGTCACAGGTAGAATCGACGTCATCCTTCCTGCCAGTCTCTACGGTCTCTATCCTCCTCTCTCTCTCTTTCTCTCTCTCTCACCCATCCTTCCTGCCAGACTCTACTGTCCCTATCCTCCTCTCTCTCTCTCTTTCTCTCTCTCACCCATCCTTCCTGCCAATCTCTACTGTCTCTATCCTCCTCCTCCTCTCTCTCTCTCTCTCATCCATCCTTCCTGTCAATCTCTACTGTCTCTATCCTCCTCTCTCTCAACCATCCTTCCTGCCAGTCTCTACGGTCTCTATCCTCCTCTCTCTCTCTTTCTCTCTCTCTCACCCATCCTTCCTGCCAGACTCTACTGTCCCTATCCTTCTCTCTCTCTCTCTTTCTCTCTCTCTCACCCATCCTTCCTGCCAATCTCTACTGTCTCTATCCTCCTCTCTCTCTCTCTCTCTCTCTCTCTCTCTCTCTCTCTCTCTCTCTCTCTCTCTCTCATCCATCCTTCCTGTCAATCTCTACTGTCTCTATCCTCCTCTCTCTCTATCCTCCATCCTTCCTGTCAATCTCTACTGTCTCTATCCTCCTCTCTCTATCCTCCATCCTTCCTGTCAATCTCTACTGTGACTATCCCCAATAAAGTAGAATTGCCCTAAAAAATAAAAATAAAAACAAGGTCAGGACATCCAGTCAACTTACCTCTCTGACCTCCATCACAAAGGTGGCGATCTCACGCTCGGATCTCTCCAACATTGTCTCCAGGTGGTGCATTTCTCTTCTCAACTGTAGAAAAACCAGAAAAAAAAAAAACAACTTTAACCCTTGACAGCGCCACTCCTGGTGAAGCCGTGGTCTGTTTGACTGCTGCGTGTCAACACACACCGCGTCACCGCGTTCGCAACCTTCTGCCAAGAGACGGGATACTTCAAGCGTTGAGGCTTTTAAAACCTTAGCTAAAACGTACCTCTTCTCCCTGGCCTTTGACCCGAGTTGAGCCTGCCTCCCGACAACTGCACCTTTCTGCACTTGATTTGATTTGATTTTGATTTGTCCCAAACACAATAAACATATAAAACCATGTACAATTTACACTAGCGCGTTGGGTGGGGGGGGGGCCAGGAGGAAGTGAAAACTTAATCTAGTCCTGCCCCTTCCTTACAATATGTTACACCAGGGGTCGGCAATTAGGTTTGGCCTCGGGCCCAAAAAAATTTTAGCCACTAGATGGCGGGCCCGAACATAATCAAAGGCTAATTTAAGTAATTGATTGTTTAAAAATGTGACACGTTCTAATGCTTTGACTTTTCTTTCGAGAAATGTACACATCGCTAGTCAACTAACACAGCTTGTTTTGTGAGCCTGCTAACAATGTAAAGTAGTGTTCTAGTTAACTAGGTAACAGTCCAATCCATTACGTTGCAGTATTTTGGCTTGACTAGCGAGTTTGTGTTGTGATTCTCAACAACGTTGAAACGTAGTTTCACCCTTTTCCATATTTTTGAATAATAAATGTGTGGACTGACGATGTAGCACAGCCTAACTTATTCTAATACGTAATTATTTAACATAGTTTCATTCTGATAATTATTCCCCCCTCCTCCCAGACAAGGTCACATTATTATTGGATTGGTTGTTTGCGTGCTGGGTGAAGTTAGCTAAACATTTAACCTGCTAGCTAGCAAGAGAAACATAATGTCACTCTCCAAAGGTCTAAAGAGGAAAGTTGACGGTGAAAACAGGGCATTTAAAGAGGAATGGACAGCGAACTATACGTTCATCCTACCTGGTTTCATCAATGCAAAGCCGTTGTGAGACTCACATTTTACGTGCTCACAATGTTCCCTTTCTATACATGCGAGTCGTCCTTTTCCTCAATGAATGTGATAAAGACGCACGAGAGGAATCGATTGGTGCATAAAAACCTTGAACTTGCTTGCGGATTAAAGTGACGTCCATATCACCAGATATCAAGCAAATACTGACCGATGGGAGATGCCACTTTTCACATTAAGTGAGTACCAAGCCTGTCGTTATTGTACCTAATTGTATTTTGTATATTTTGAATGAATGGCTCATTGTAGCTTAATTATTAGCCCTAATAGTGTGTTTGCTCTGTCGTTTCAGGAGCATAGGCCTATGCACCACCACCTTCAAGATCAAGCGGATTCAGCTTCTTTTTTGCGCTGATTTTGTTGTCAATGTTTTTCTGAAAATTAAACTGAATTTGCTTTGTTACTGTTCATATGTGTGTTGCAGTCACATATACGTAAACATTACATTTGAATGATTTACTGAGCTGGTGTTATTTTTTTCAAACCACACCGCATGTTGGCTATTTCAGCACCACGCACCATGTCCACCTACTTATGATTCACTATCAGGGGTTCAGCGTCAGTGCGCTTCGGTGCACCCCGCTGCCTGATTGTCTGTCCCTGTGTCATTCACTCTCAACATGGATAAAAGTACAATAAGCATTATTCAGGTGGAGGTCGATTCTCTATTCGGACATTATAGGCGCTATATGTGGGACTGTCGTTCTTTGCTGGGTTAAGTGGGACAGGAGCCCATGGGTCCTTCAACACTGACACCACCCTGACTTACAAAGAAGTCGTCACAAACATTGGCAACGGCTACAAACCAAGCACAGGGATCTTCACTGCTCCCATTAGAGGCGTCTACTACTTCAGCTTCTTCTACCATGCTGGAGGATATCATCCTGCATACCTACAGCTGTATAAGAGTAGTGGTTTTCACTTATGATCACAAGACTGAGTACGATACAGCTGATAACGGAGGGAATGGTGTCAGCCACGTGTGAGTGGTGAATCATACTCACACAACACCAGGATCAATGTCACATCAAGACATTTATACAGAGATATATAACAATACTATCTTCACAGTTCTTCAATTCCAGGAAATACTTATATTTAGGGAAAACAATTGATTACTCATTGAATCAGTTAATTCTCTGTAAGGTATCAGTTATGTGTGGCAGAAGTCTCAAACTACCTTTAGTGGTTTTCTGCTCAGCCATGTGTGAGTGGTGAGTCATACACAACACCAGGATCAATGTCACACCGAGAAGGAAACTATCTTTACAGTTCTTCAATTCGAGGAAATACTTTTCAGGGAAAAATTCAGGGAAAACAATTGATTACTCTTTGAATCTGTTCATTCTCAGTAAGGTATCAGTTATAATACCTGTCACGCACATAATCACTCATTTAAATGGTATTGTTTAGATTGATTGCCTATTGGGTTACTGTTGTTCAAGTGTGGTTGTGGTCTTGTATAACAGCTACAGCTCATTGTTGCTGAGAAATAAAGTTTGTGATTCTGCATTTAAAATAATCGATGGCTATGTCATTATTTTAAAAGTCCAAACAATAATGTACCAATCTCAGATTGACCCTTTTTGGAGAAAGTTTTTTGTCAAATGCAAAAAGTCTATGAAATTGAAGAAGAGAGGGCTGTCAATGGGCTCAGTGACAATACATTCCTGCCACTGTCCATCTAATTCTATATATATATATTTTTTAAGGTTATTAAAAAAAAAAGTTACATTTTTCTGAGTGGGGCAGTCCCATATTTTTCATTTTATTGGATAGAGAGATAGTGAAGATGAGGACAGGAAAGTAAGCAGGAGAGGGCATGTCAGCAGGACATGGGCCGGATTCGAACCCATGCCCACATGGGCATATGTGTGCACTGTCGACCACGGTGCTTGACCACTGGACCACCCGAGGCCACCAGCTAATTCAATTTGATGGTACTTGCAGTAGCATTGTGGCTCATGAGGAAAATGCAATGAAAGCTCTCCACATAAATGACGGCCCAGTCTAGTTCCCATCTACATTTTACTATTATTATATTATTATTTGTTTACATTTTTACCATTTAGCAGACACTTTTATCCAAAGCGACTTACAATGAGAGATGACAGGGACAGTCTCCCTGGAGTAACTTAGGGCTAAGTTAGGGCTTACTCAAGGGCACACTAGTGGTGGTGTTTCCCAGGTGGGATTTGAACTCATGACCTTCTGATCACCGGTCCAACTCACTATCCCCTACTAGGCCACCACTACCCACCAATTGATCAGCTGGTCAGTAGAATGCATGGATTTGATTTGAAAATCCTAAACCCAACCCTTTCATAAGTGTGTGGAAGTGATTGCACGTGACTGCAGAGTGAATCACACGACTAACATCCGCAGGGTGTTGTGTAAGGAGGTCTGTTGTGTAACAAGGGACATGTTACGGGCTGGAAGCAGCGTCTAGTGTGTACACTCAGACAAACAAGCACAGTAACTTCATATACCAGAATGACACGTTTGGGGTGTTTGTGTGTGAGGTGTATGTGTATGTGTATGTGTGTATGAATGTGATGTGCAACTTCACACTACGAGCGCCCAAGCATGTTTTCCACAGGTTTTTTCGCCCCTTCAAAAGGAGGAGAAGGGGGGGTGGGGCACAATAGTCTGCGATACTGGTACTGTTATGATTCTTAAGTCCTGACCAAACACAACCAACTCATTATGTTTGCATGGTGTGGAGTGTATGTGTGTGAGGTGTGTGTGTGAGGTGTGTGTGTGTGAGGTGTGTATGTGTGTGTGTGTGTGTGTGCGTGTGTGTGTGTGTGTGTCAGGTGTGTGTGTGTGAGGTGTGTGGCTGGTCTATCTAAGAGGAGGGCCAAACAGTTAGCAAAGTACTGCTCAGTATCTGCTATTATTGGTAGCCGCCCAATATGGAGAAGGCGGTGCTTCTTGTACCCATGAACTGGATACTGTCTGTTGTACAGTTTTGATACTGTATCTGTCAATCCACTGTATTCATCATTTGGTGTGAATAACATCCTATGTGTAGGCATAACTGGTTGTCAACTCAGCACTACTAACTGAATGTTTCCATAATGTCGAAATGCACTGATAGTATTTATGTCCTTTAGATATTGTACAACTTATGTGGACATAAATAAAGCATTTAAAATGTGTGTGTGTGTGTGTGTGTGTGTGTGTGTGGTGTATGTGTGAGGTGTATGTGTGTGAGGTGTGTATGTGTGTGAGGTGTGTGTGTGTGTGTGTGTGTGTGTGTGTGTGTGGTGTTTGTGTGTGAGGTGTATGTGTTTGTGTGTGAGGTGTATGTGTATGTGTGTGAGGTGTATGTGTGTGTGTGTGTGTGTGTTGTGGAACCAAATAAAGTATTCAAATGTGTGTGTGTGTGTGGTGTATGTGAGGTGTGTGTGTGTGTGTGTGTGTGTGTGTGTGTGTGTGTGTGTGTGTGTGTGTGTGTGTGTGTGGGGGGGGTGGAGGGCCTAGCGCTCGTAGGGTTAAGAATGGTAGGAAGGGCCCAGCTGGATATCACAAACAACATGGTAACCAATATGACCTCACTGACGGGTCACAGGTAGAATCGACGTCATCCTTCCTGCCAGTCTCTACGGTCTCTATCCTCCTCTCTCTCTCTTTCTCTCTCTCTCACCCATCCTTCCTGCCAGACTCTACTGTCCCTATCCTCCTCTCTCTCTCTTTCTCTCTCTCACCCATCCTTCCTGCCAATCTCTACTGTCTCTATCCTCCTCCTCCTCTCTCTCTCTCTCTCTCATCCATCCTTCCTGTCAATCTCTACTGTCTCTATCCTCCTCTCTCTCAACCATCCTTCCTGCCAGTCTCTACGGTCTCTATCCTCCTCTCTCTCTCTTTCTCTCTCTCTCACCCATCCTTCCTGCCAGACTCTACTGTCCCTATCCTTCTCTCTCTCTCTCTTTCTCTCTCTCTCACCCATCCTTCCTGCCAATCTCTACTGTCTCTATCCTCCTCTCTCTCTCTCTCTCTCTCTCTCTCTCTCTCTCTCTCTCTCTCTCTCTCTCTCTCTCTCTCATCCATCCTTCCTGTCAATCTCTACTGTCTCTATCCTCCTCTCTCTCTATCCTCCATCCTTCCTGTCAATCTCTACTGTCTCTATCCTCCTCTCTCTATCCTCCATCCTTCCTGTCAATCTCTACTGTGACTATCCCCAATAAAGTAGAATTGCCCTAAAAAATAAAAATAAAAACAAGGTCAGGACATCCAGTCAACTTACCTCTCTGACCTCCATCACAAAGGTGGCGATCTCACGCTCGGATCTCTCCAACATTGTCTCCAGGTGGTGCATTTCTCTTCTCAACTGTAGAAAAACCAGAAAAAAAAAAAAACAACTTTAACCCTTGACAGCGCCACTCCTGGTGAAGCCGTGGTCTGTTTGACTGCTGCGTGTCAACACACACCGCGTCACCGCGTTCGCAACCTTCTGCCAAGAGACGGGATACTTCAAGCGTTGAGGCTTTTAAAACCTTAGCTAAAACGTACCTCTTCTCCCTGGCCTTTGACCCGAGTTGAGCCTGCCTCCCGACAACTGCACCTTTCTGCACTTGATTTGATTTGATTTTGATTTGTCCCAAACACAATAAACATATAAAACCATGTACAATTTACACTAGCGCGTTGGGTGGGGGGGGGGCCAGGAGGAAGTGAAAACTTAATCTAGTCCTGCCCCTTCCTTACAATATGTTACACCAGGGGTCGGCAATTAGGTTTGGCCTCGGGCCCCAAAAAAATTTAGCCACTAGATGGCGGGCCCGAACATAATCAAAGGCTAATTTAAGTAATTGATTGTTTAAAAATGTGACACGTTCTAATGCTTTGACTTTTCTTTCGAGAAATGTACACATCGCTAGTCAACTAACACAGCTTGTTTTGTGAGCCTGCTAACAATGTAAAGTAGTGTTCTAGTTAACTAGGTAACAGTCCAATCCATTACGTTGCAGTATTTTGGCTTGACTAGCGAGTTTGTGTTGTGATTCTCAACAACGTTGAAACGTAGTTTCACCCTTTTCCATATTTTTGAATAATAAATGTGTGGACTGACGATGTAGCACAGCCTAACTTATTCTAATACGTAATTATTTAACATAGTTTCATTCTGATAATTATTCCCCCCTCCTCCCAGACAAGGTCACATTATTATTGGATTGGTTGTTTGCGTGCTGGGTGAAGTTAGCTAAACATTTAACCTGCTAGCTAGCAAGAGAAACATAATGTCACTCTCCAAAGGTCTAAAGAGGAAAGTTGACGGTGAAAACAGGGCATTTAAAGAGGAATGGACAGCGAACTATACGTTCATCCTACCTGGTTTCATCAATGCAAAGCCGTTGTGAGACTCACATTTTACGTGCTCACAATGTTCCCTTTCTATACATGCGAGTCGTCCTTTTCCTCAATGAATGTGATAAAGACGCACGAGAGGAATCGATTGGTGCATAAAAACCTTGAACTTGCTTGCGGATTAAAGTGACGTCCATATCACCAGATATCAAGCAAATACTGACCGATGGGAGATGCCACTTTTCACATTAAGTGAGTACCAAGCCTGTCGTTATTGTACCTAATTGTATTTTGTATATTTTGAATGAATGGCTCATTGTAGCTTAATTATTAGCCCTAATAGTGTGTTTGCTCTGTCGTTTCAGGAGCATAGGCCTATGCACCACCACCTTCAAGATCAAGCGGATTCAGCTTCTTTTTTGCGCTGATTTTGTTGTCAATGTTTTTCTGAAAATTAAACTGAATTTGCTTTGTTACTGTTCATATGTGTGTTGCAGTCACAAATACGTAAACATTACATTTGAATGATTTACTGAGCTGGTGTTATTTTTTTCAAACCACACCGCATGTTGGCTATTTCAGCACCACGCACCATGTCCACCTACTTATGATTCACTATCAGGGGTTCAGCGTCAGTGCGCTTCGGTGCACCCCGCTGCCTGATTGTCTGTCCCTGTGTCATTCACTCTCAACATGGATAAAAGTACAATAAGCATTATTCAGGTGGAGGTCGATTCTCTATTCGGACATTATAGGCGCTATATGTGGGACTGTCGTTCTTTGTTGGGTTAAGTGGGACAGGAGCCCATGGGTCCTTCAACACTGACACCACCCTGACTTACAAAGAAGTCGTCACAAACATTGGCAACGGCTACAAACCAAGCACAGGGATCTTCACTGCTCCCATTAGAGGCGTCTACTACTTCAGCTTCTTCTACCATGCTGGAGGATATCATCCTGCATACCTACAGCTGTATAAGAGTAGTGGTTTTCACTTATGATCACAAGACTGAGTACGATACAGCTGATAACGGAGGGAATGGTGTCAGCCACGTGTGAGTGGTGAATCATACTCACACAACACCAGGATCAATGTCACATCAAGACATTTATACAGAGATATATAACAATACTATCTTCACAGTTCTTCAATTCCAGGAAATACTTATATTTAGGGAAAACAATTGATTACTCATTGAATCAGTTAATTCTCTGTAAGGTATCAGTTATGTGTGGCAGAAGTCTCAAACTACCTTTAGTGGTTTTCTGCTCAGCCATGTGTGAGTGGTGAGTCATACACAACACCAGGATCAATGTCACACCGAGAAGGAAACTATCTTTACAGTTCTTCAATTCGAGGAAATACTTTTCAGGGAAAAATTCAGGGAAAACAATTGATTACTCTTTGAATCTGTTCATTCTCAGTAAGGTATCAGTTATAATACCTGTCACGCACATAATCACTCATTTAAATGGTATTGTTTAGACTGATTGCCTATTGGGTTACTGTTGTTCAAGTGTGGTTGTGGTCTTGTATAACAGCTATCATTGTTGCTGAGAAATAAAGTTTGTGATTCTGCATTTAAAATAATCGATGGCTATGTCATTATTTTAAAAGTCCAAACAATAATGTACCAATCTCAGATTGACCCTTTTTGGAGAAAGTTTTTTGTCAAATGCAAAAAGTCTATGAAATTGAAGAAGAGAGGGCTGTCAATGGGCTCAGTGGCAATACATTCCTGCCACTGTCCATCTAATTCTATATATATATATTTTTTAAGGTTATTAAAAAAACAAGTTACATTTTTCTGAGTGGGGCAGTCCCATATTTTTCATTTTATTGGATAGAGAGATAGTGAAGATGAGGACAGGAAAGTAAGCAGGAGAGGGCATGTCAGCAGGACATGGGCCGGATTCGAACCCATGCCCACATGGGCATATGTGTGCACTGTCGACCACGGTGCTAGACCACTGGACCACCCGAGGCCACCAGCTAATTCAATTTGATGGTACTTGCAGTAGCATTGTGGCTCATGAGGAAAATGCAATGAAAGCTCTCCACATAAATGACGGCCCAGTCTAGTTCCCATCTACATTTTACTATTATTATATTATTATTTGTTTACATTTTTACCATTTAGCAGACACTTTTATCCAAAGCGACTTACAATGAGAGATGACAGGGACAGTCTCCCTGGAGTAACTTAGGGCTAAGTTAGGGCTTACTCAAGGGCACACTAGTGGTGGTGTTTCCCAGGTGGGATTTGAACTCATGACCTTCTGATCACCGGTCCAACTCACTATCCCCTACTAGGCCACCACTACCCACCAATTGATCAGCTGGTCAGTAGAATGCATGGATTTGATTTGAAAATCCTAAACCCAACCCTTTCATAAGTGTGTGGAAGTGATTGCACGTGACTGCAGAGTGAATCACACGACTAACATCCGCAGGGTGTTGTGTAAGGAGGTCTGTTGTGTAACAAGGGACATGTTACGGGCTGGAAGCAGCGTCTAGTGTGTACACTCAGACAAACAAGCACAGTAACTTCATATAGCAGAATGACACGTTTGGGGTGTTTGTGTGTGAGGTGTATGTGTATGTGAGTGTGTGTATGAATGTGATGTGCAACTTCACACTACGAGCGCCCAAGCATGTTTTCCACAGGTTTTTTCGCCCCTTCAAAAGGAGGAGAAGGGGGGGTGGGGCACAATAGTCTGCGATACTGGTACTGTTATGATTCTTAAGTCCTGACCAAACACAACCAACTCATTATGTTTGCATGGTGTGGAGTGTATGTGTGTGAGGTGTGTGTGTGAGGTGTGTGTGTGTGAGGTGTGTATGTGTGTGTGTGTGTGTGTGTGTGCGTGTGTGCGTGTGTGTGTGTGTCAGGTGTGTGTGTGTGAGGTGTGTGGCTGGTCTATCTAAGAGGAGGGCCAAACAGTTAGCAAAGTACTGCTCAGTATCTGCTATTATTGGTAGCCGCCCAATATGGAGAAGGCGGTGCTTCTTGTACCCATGAACTGGATACTGTCTGTTGTACAGTTTTGATACTGTATCTGTCAATCCACTGTATTCATCATTTGGTGTGAATAACATCCTATGTGTAGGCATAACTGGTTGTCAACTCAGCACTACTAACTGAATGTTTCCATAATGTCGAAATGCACTGATAGTATTTATGTCCTTTAGATATTGTACAACTTATGTGGACATAAATAAAGCATTTAAAATGTGTGTGTGTGTGTGTGTGTGGTGTATGTGTGAGGTGTATGTGTGTGAGGTGTGTATGTGTGTGAGGTGTGTGTGTGTGTGTGTGTGTGTGGTGTTTGTGTGTGAGGTGTATGTGTTTGTGTGTGAGGTGTATGTGTATGTGTGTGAGGTGTATGTGTGTGTGTGTGTGTGTGTGTGTTGTGGAACCAAATAAAGTATTCAAATGTGTGTGTGTGTGGTGAAGCCGTGGTCTGTTTGACTGCTGCGTGTCAACACACACCGCGTCACCGCGTTCGCAACCTTCTGCCAAGAGACGGGATACTTCAAGCGTTGAGGCTTTTAAAACCTTAGCTAAAACGTACCTCTTCTCCCTGGCCTTTGACCCGAGTTGAGCCTGCCTCCCGACACAGGGATTAAAGCAAAAAAAAATCTCCTGACTGAAAACGTGTTCAAGCCAAGTCATATTCTCATTTTAACCTCCACTATATGTTTGTATTTTATAACGTTAGCGTTTTAAGGGAAGAAGATTCTTTTGAACAGCTTTTCTATTGCCAGTTTGCTTTTATGTGATATCAATGCTGTTTTCAATTCATGAAATAAAATTGATACTTATTGCAAGGGTTGACTCTGACATACAAATAATCAACCATCTACATAACTTTTCAGTGCAAGTTTTTTATTTACATTGTGCCAACGGAGCAAGCTTACAACTTGAACAAGGAACTAAAAACACAAAAAAACACATGAACTGAATGTGTCTTGTATTGCACTTAATCCACACGTCTTCTGCATTCAGAGGTTCCTCTAGTCTTTGGTGTCTGCAATCAGCCAGTTTCTGTGCAGGTAAAATAAACATATGATGTTAAGACTATGCAATGCTACTGTATGCATACTGACATTTTTGTCAGGTTAATAGTAAGACCCACCTTGAGATGGCAGCTGTCTAGTATAACACCAAACAAACACAGTTTTTGTTTTGAAGTGAGCGATCACTGAAAAAGACCAAAACAGCATTAAATAATAATAAGTGTAATACTTACTATAGTGCTTTTCACTTTTTCTGCTTTTTGGTAGTGAAGTGATATGCCTGAAGCTTGGCTACACCTGATGTCCGTTTCAGGGTTTCTTCTGTGGGACCAGCTTTGACTCCAGGAGTGGAGGAGGGGGAGGAGGAGGAGGCTCTAGATGATGAAGTGGCTCTGACTCCAGGAGTGGAGGAGGAGGATTTTGAGGCTGTAGCAGGTGAAGTGGCTTTGACTCCAGGAGTGGAGGAGGAGGCTCTAGATGATGAAGTGGCTCTGACTCCAGGAGTGGAGGAGGAGGATTTTGAGGCTGTAGTAGATGCAGTAGCTCTGACTCCAGGGATGGAGAAGGAGTATTTTGAGGCTGTAGTAGATACAGTGGCTCTTACTCCAGGAGTGGAGGAGGAGGATTTTGAGGCTGTAGCAGGTGCAGTGGCTCTTACTCCAGGAGTGGAGGAGGAGGAGGAGCAGGAGGAGGCTGTAGTAGATGCAGTGGCTCTGACACCAGGAGTGGAGGAGGAGGAGGATGAGGTGGAGGCTCTAACAGGTGAAATGGCTGTGACTCCAAGAGTGGAGGAGGAGGCTCTTGCAGGAGCAGAAGAGGTGGAACCTTTCTTTAACTTTTCTGTTACTTTTCTTACCCTAACTGCTGAGAGGACTTTCACAGCTTCCATCAGTTTCCTTTCCTTTTGCTTGTCAATGTTCTCCTTCTTCTTCTTCAGATGACTTTGGTATCTCTCATAAGAAGACAGGCACAAGCTCCTCAGTGCAGGGCTGATTTCCATTTTGGAGGCCGTTTTCCCTGTTGCCTTCATGTGGGACTTGATAATGGCTAAGCCTTCATATGTCTCAATGTTCAGCCTGACCCTGTCTTTTTCTATGATGTCATCCATGATGTTAAATGATCCTTCGACAAGAGGGCCAGTGAACAATGACAGAAGGGCCTTTACCAACTTCCCTAAGATGGGGAATCTCATCCCTCCTTCTGGCGTCTTCTTGGCCAAGATCCTACTCCACCAGTCAACATCGATTCGTTCGGTATTCTCCTCAAAGTGTTTGGCCTGTGCTCCTAAATCTGCGTCAATCTGGTAGGCTCGCACCTCTTCATTCAGTTGACCAAGCTCCTCAGATTTCACTGCATTTGGCAAGGCCTTGGCTAAGGTGTTGAATGCCCCTTGAACCGATTCGTGGAGAATCAATGATAGTGTCAGCACAGACAAAGAGGTGATGATGTGGTTGTTGAGGGGAAGGTTTTTCAGGAGGTATGTTGCTGCATTGATGTAGCCTTCTCTGAGAGAGCTGTAGACGTTCTGCACCCAGGGCCTTTTCTCCACTCTAGCCTTGTTTAAGGTAGAGAAGCTGAATCTCCACACAGACAACCTTTGGTCAGGGCACTGCAGGTCTCTCTTCTGAACATCAAGCTTCAACAAGCCCTTCACACTCAGGGGGATGTAAACCGGCTTCATGAACTTGGAGAGAAGTTCCCGGACCAGTAGCATCATTTCGGCATGCAGTGCGTGGAGCATGGGCTTTTCATGCTGCAACTTTTTCAGGAACACCTGGAAAGTTGGAAGTACACCTGAAAATCACAATTAAGCCTGATTAGAAAAGTCGCTGAATATGTTTTACTATTCTTTCCTGATCACAAACATAGTAATGTAACATACTCAGATTCCATTACAGGAAAAATATGCAACAATAAATAAATCGATAAGACATCTCTGTACATTTCTTTCCACTTCAAAAGTGACTGAGCTAGGGCTGCACAATATAGGGTAAACGTCCCTATTAAGCCCACTTGCAACTCCTGAAAAAACTGCATCATTATTTTTTGCTGTGTAATGTTTCTTCCAATGAAGCTGCTTCTTTCCTACATGCCAGGTCAGCCAATCACATTTACTGATCTTAAGTAAATCTGTAACACGTGCCTGCATGCCAGTTTTCTTTTATGTATCACAATAGGCCTATATATTGCAGTGAAAAAGAATATTGCAATGTCAGTTTTTTCCAATATCACCCAGCCCGAAAACATACCTCTGTATAAATCAATCAAGGCTGTGAGCTTGTTGAACTCTGAGAAAAGCATACAGATGCGTGTCTTCCGGTTTTGGTTGACATCAGTTCCGGTCCCTGCAGATTTTGCCATTTGCAGTTGCAGAACCGTGATCCTTGCCTTCTCATCAGATGTAACTGCATGCTGATCAAGAACCTGGTTCAGGAGCCATCTGCATCACAAAAAGCATATAATTATACAGTTGGGGGAACAGGAATGCTATATTTGCTCTGATTTATTTAATTAGATTTTGCAAATTGGGCCTGCTAGTACAGAGAAAACAGACATAAAAAGAGAATGCTAATGCTATTGTACCTGTATTTGTGCTGATCTTGAGGAGACAGGAAGCTGTAGAAGTGCACAATCAATGGATCCATAAGCTCCCGTATTCTGTTGCACACATCCAGCATTTGGAGGAACCTGCTGCTGATGGGACGGATCAAGCTCTTCTTCTCCAAATGGAGCAAGGACTGAAACTCGCCAAAAAGCTCCTTCTGTTTGGGGAATTTTTCTACATCATAGTAGACATCAGAGCAAAATTCATCCACAAATCCCTGGAAAGGCTTCAAAAGGGCCTTGGTTGCATTTGAGACCATGTGAACCGTGTCTCCGCTGATGTCCAGGAGTGATGGATTTTCTTTTCGGATTTGTGTCTCCACTCCAGACCTTTTCCCTGTCATCACATTGCAGTTATCCAGCAGTATAGCAACAACCTGATTCCAGTTCAGGTTGTATGACTGGAGGATATCTGTCAGTGTGTGTGTGAGGGTTGAGGCATCTGCGATGTTAACTATCCTTGAGGCCAGATGCTGGGTCAACACTTTCCCCATATCCTCATCAAAGTACCTTACAAGAACATTAAGGATCCTGTCCATGTTACCATCTGTTGCCTCTTTAGCAATGACCTTTTGTGTCTTGCCCTCCTTGTGCAAGGTGTCAATGGTCGTCTTTTGGACAACTGTCAGGTCAGCAGTCTTCCCCATGATTGTGTAGCCTACAGAACTGGACTGAGGGACCATTTAAAGGCGTTTGCAGGTGTTTTTAGTTAATTAGCTGATTAGAGTGTGGCACCAGGGGTCTTCAATATTGAACCTTTTCACAATATTCTAATTTTCTGAGATACTACATTTGGGGTTTTCATTAGTTAGTCAGTAATAATCATCAAAATTAAAAGCAATTAACACTTGAAATATATCAGTCTATGTGGAATGAATGTATACATTATACAAGTTTCACTTTTTGAATGGAATTACTGAAATAAATCAACTTTTTGATGATATTCTAATTATATGACCAGCACCTGTATATGTAAAGGAAAAAACAATATTCAGGCACCAGATGACCATTCAAAATATAATGTAATATAATGCAATATAAGGCTCTCAGGCATTCTGTACTTTCAAATATGTATTCTCCTTGAGCAGTCAACATCAACTATCAGCTGTTTCGCTAGCAAACACGAAAGCTAACTTATTTGCGAAACAGCGCCCCCGCCACCACGTCGGCGAAATGCCGCAATTGCAGTTAGTTTTTTTTTTTTTTCCCGCGTCGTAGCCAATTGACGGAAATCCGTCGCGACTTGGAAGAAAATGACGGAAATCCGTCGTAGCGACGGAGAACTTTAATCCCTGCCCGACAACTGCACCTTTCTGCACTTGATTTGATTTGATTTTGATTTGTCCCAAACACAATAAACATATAAAACCATGTACAATTTACACTAGCGCGTTGGGTGGGGGGGGGGCCAGGAGGAAGTGAAAACTTAATCTAGTCCTGCCCCTTCCTTACAATATGTTACACCAGGGGTCGGCAATTAGGTTTGGCCTCGGGCCCCAAAAAAATTTAGCCACTAGATGGCGGGCCCGAACATAATCAAAGGCTAATTTAAGTAATTGATTGTTTAAAAATGTGACACGTTCTAATGCTTTGACTTTTCTTTCGAGAAATGTACACATCGCTAGTCAACTAACACAGCTTGTTTTGTGAGCCTGCTAACAATGTAAAGTAGTGTTCTAGTTAACTAGGTAACAGTCCAATCCATTACGTTGCAGTATTTTGGCTTGACTAGCGAGTTTGTGTTGTGATTCTCAACAACGTTGAAACGTAGTTTCACCCTTTTCCATATTTTTGAATAATAAATGTGTGGACTGACGATGTAGCACAGCCTAACTTATTCTAATACGTAATTATTTAACATAGTTTCATTCTGATAATTATTCCCCCCTCCTCCCAGACAAGGTCACATTATTATTGGATTGGTTGTTTGCGTGCTGGGTGAAGTTAGCTAAACATTTAACCTGCTAGCTAGCAAGAGAAACATAATGTCACTCTCCAAAGGTCTAAAGAGGAAAGTTGACGGTGAAAACAGGGCATTTAAAGAGGAATGGACAGCGAACTATACGTTCATCCTACCTGGTTTCATCAATGCAAAGCCGTTGTGAGAGACTCACATTTTACGTGCTCACAATGAATGTTCCCTTCCACCTATACATGCGAGTCGTCCTTTTCGACAATGAATGCGATAAAGACGCGCTAGAGGAATCGATTGGTGCATAAAAACCTTGAGAACTGCCGGATTAAAGTGACGTCCATAATAATAATAAATAATAATAATACATTAGATATATAGCGCTTTTCTGGACACTCAAAGACGTCCATATCACCAGATAGCCAACAAATAGTGACCGATGGGAGATGCCAGTTTTCTCATTAAGTGAGATTTAATAGCCTAATATTATTTTTGCTATTTTTAATGAATGGCTCATTGTAATTATTATCCTAATGTAGCGTGTTTGCTCTGTCGTTTCAGGAGCATATGGGCTAAGCGGATTCAGCTTTTTTTTTTTTTTGCGCCGATTGTGTTGTCAATGTTTTTCATAAAATTAAACTGCATTTGCTTTGTTACTGTTCACATGTGTGGTGCAGTCACATTCACATAGCCTATAAGTAAACATTACATTTGAATGATTTACTGAGCTGGCGTTACTTTTTTCAAACCACACCGCATGTCGGCTATTTCAGCACCACGCACCATGTCCACCTACTTATCACTATGAGGGGTTCAGCGTCAGTGCACCCCGCTCTGTTACTGTCGCATAGTTGTAGCCAATAAAGGCCTATATGTAGGCTATATAGGCTATTATATATCATTTATATACCTAATACCAACATCAAAATAGATTGTATGCCTCTACAAATCATATTACACCAGGTAAAATCCGTCACAACTTGGAATAAATCCGTCGCAATTTGGAATAAATTGGCAAGGCAAGGCAAGGCACCAACCATATCCATCAGCACATAGTACCAGGCCCAGGTCCTACCTCTTTCGGAGTGACTCCAGCCAGCTTGATCAGGTCCCTCATGCAGGGGTTAACGATGATGGACTGCTCATCAGAGTCCCTGGCCTCATCATAGCTCTTCACCTGCTCCACCACAAACTGGGCGTGGCGCAGCAGGGTGTCCTCAGTGAAGCGGTTGAAGTTCAGCCCAGCTGGGGGTACTGTTGTCTGAGGGGAAAGAGGAGCGGTGGTCAGAGGGCTGCTGCTATGTGGCACAGAGATGAGGTCTGTTAATACTTTGTGGTTGTAGGCCCTCACCTCGATTTTGTTGAGGAGGTCCTCATAGGAGACGTCAGGATTCTTCTGCAGGAACTCCACCACTATCTTTACCATGTAGGTCTTCTCCTGCATCAGTGCATCAGCAAAGATGGGGGCATACTCCTCACTCGGGTGCATGAGGAAGTAGTAAGCCAAGGCTGGAGATGGAGAGACAAGTGTCAATATAAAGAAGGGATCTAGACAGAGGGATTGAATTCAATCGATTTAAATGTGAGAAAGAATCTTTAAGATTACCTGTAGTGAAGCCAATTAAAGCCTTTTCACCACCATCATAGCCAGTGATCCACCAGGCATTGATGGGACCAAGCTTTTTGGCAGGAACTCCACCTAGAAGATAAGTGTTGCGCAAATATGTAGTCAGTCAATCAATGATTCCAAAGTGGGTTACAAGATTACAGAGGATGGACTAAATAGACAGTTCTGTGAAAATGACCAGTGCAACTTCCTCTTACCATCCATGCAGGGGTTGTCATCGTAGATGGACTTGACTGCGCAACTGAAGTACAGCTCTACATTCTTCTCAATCAGCCCAGAGTCAAATGGACAAAGGTGGCCACGCTTATCATAGACACTAATAAAAAAAAAATCACACTTCTCTTTTACTAAGGTGAGAGCACAAAGCAGATACTGTTATGCTGTGTACAGTATTGCGACAGCACAAGGGGCACCACATTTTGCTTGACGTAAACTGGGAGCGCTCATTACCTGAAGTTTGTGATCTTGTGCTGGGGTAAGTCTTCATAACTCTCAACGCCATCCTCATTTGAGTCGAACAGGGAGAGTCTGTTAATCCTTAATCCATCTGTTAATATTTCTGGCTCATCCAACTGAAAGCATACAAGTTTAGATAAGCCTCAGGCATTCAATGCTGATATAGGGAATACATCGAACATTAAAGTCAAATTTAATTAACTGTGACATGCAATTTTACCAGGTAACACTTGTCCCACTGAAGGAATTAGTTGCCAACACACTTTACCCTTTTCCCCACTTGGGCTTAAGTTCCTCACCGCATTATCAGGATCTCCCTGAAACAACTTGAGGTCAGTGTCATCCAGATACTGCCTGCAGTCTGGACATTTGGGGCGTGGCGTCTGAAACAGGAGTGAAGCATCAGTGACACTGACAAATGGCAACTAAGCGTCACAAATGATGTTCTGGCTTGAGGGTAGCAATGGGGATTACCTTAGCTGCAGCCACTGGCTTAGTAGAATCCTCTGGGACCTTGGCAGTAGATTCTGGAGGAAAAATACAATGAACAATATGGCATAGCATTATGGCATATCAACTAAATTCAGGAGTCTGTATGTAGGCGGTGGGCCGAAGCTGTCTATCTGCTTTCGTTTGTGAAATGATCGATCTACAACTACGGACTAGTTGATTTTTTCATATAAGCTAAATAGTTTTTTTTGGAACATGTTTCCGTCTGTTGGCAGCCGATTCTCGAACAACGTTTTATGAAAAGTAAACTTACGATCCATAAGTTAATAAGGAGAATGATTGGGGCTACTATGCCGCTAACCAATCAAAACCTGTTAAAGCGTCACCTGACTTGACGTCTGCCAATGATATTCCTTCAAAATACGGATCTATGAAGTAAACAACGGAAAGACGAGAAGACTGAGTTGTTTCGGATAACTTTACTGTCAAGTAATGTTTCAGGTAAGATTTGCATGTCATACTAATTCATATCACATATTAATGAACAAGTCCATGTCATGTTGTGTCAATACAAACATGTTCTAATATGCTATTTTACTGAAAGACCTGACCTAACGTCACCCGCGATTGTGAAGCTAATTAATTAACAAGCTAGTTATCTAACTTTAAAGGCTACAATAGCTAAGTTACCAATGTCAACTATGTCTATTCTCAATAATTCCAGTAATAATTGTGCCAAATTGGGACCAGTAACATTAACTTGTGTGTGAGTATGTTATATGTGTGTGAAAGCATGTTTTTGATATTGTCAATCGTCTCACTTTTACGAGGTGAGCTGGTAAGACAAAACCCAAGACTAAGTGTATCTTCACTTGCCTTGCCTATAATTGACGAGACTAGACAAAGATTCAAGTGTTAGAGAACATTTATAACACTAGTGTGTTGTTTACTTTGCCTACTGTATGTTGTATGTATCGTCTCTGTTGCACTTGAAGCATGAAAGTACCATGCCCAAGACAAGTTTCCCCTCGGGGACAATAAAGTATAATCAATCAATCAATCAATCAATCAATCAACTGAGTCTGACATCCTTTTGTTGCTCGTCAACCTCGTTCTGCATTCTTTATACTCCGTGTTTTGTAGGTGTTGTAGGTGTCAGGGACAAAATGCACCACTTTAGATTTACTCACTTTGGCTGCATTGATCAGGTACATTAGTGCACTGTTGGCAAATCTTCCAAATGTATCTTGGGGTTTCATAGCCTGTACTAGTGCCATTGCATCCCACACCCAGGTTGAGCCATCAGGGATTTCTACGGTGGCTGGTGGATTTACTGTCTGATCCTTCTAGAAAGTGCATTAATTTGGCTTTGTTTTCACAAGAGAGCCATCTATGTTCGCAATTGCTGCAGGAAAGGGTCCCAGACTATAGACCAGCATTTCCCCTATGTCTATCTTCCTCACTGTTCCCACAACAATAGTAAAAGTAGTAAAGCTTCCAAAGTTATAGCCTAGTTTATTTAAAACTCTCTGATATGATGCGTTTTTGTGTGACTATATGCCAATTTTGTGTGCCTATCAAATATTGCAATACTCATTGTTTAACCTTAAACATACTTTAAGTGTGTCCACTCTCAGGACATAAACTGACCACTCTTAGTCAACATGCTTTTCTCTGTAACTGGACCTGAGTCAGATTTAGAGACCACGGCTAGTGGGGACCAGTATAGGTTACCAGTGGTCAGCAGGGTAGAACAGCATGGACACAGGATAGAGCCATGTATGGGAACTAATGTCAGTATTGTAAGTTACGAGGTAAAGCTATTCCCTCTCTGAGAACGGTATATAAGCTGTAACAAACATCAGTACTTTGCTTGGCATCTCTTTATGCCACAGCCAGGCTCGGCACCAGCCGTAGCCATGCTTGAAGCTTGGACTTAACAGAGCATGCTGCCTTGGAAACATCTGTACAAGAGAATGCAACCCAGATCTGCCTAATACAATGATTACAATTCAACCTTCTCTCTGAGTCATCAATATATCATTTCCGGCCACCTGACCAAGAAAGATCTCCATATATCACTCTCCTAATCTGTTTACCCTGGTAACCCCAGATGCTCAGCCCTGGACTGCACTGCACATCTTCTGGACCTGACCTGGCAGGGCTGACCCTGACCCATTGATGCCTTGTTCATATCTTGTTCATGTCATATCTTAGCTTGTTTATATCATATTGTTAATAATGTTCATGTCATATCTTAGCTTGTTTATATCATCTTGTTCTTATAAATAACTTATATTGCTATAAAAAACCTGCAGCCTCCTGTAGGCCTACTGATTTTTCCCTTCTCTTGACTCTTTCAATGTTTCGTATGTTGCATACTGCATATACATTAGGGATGCAACCTCAGCAAATATGTTCAAGTCAAGACTAAAAACCCATTCTTTTTAATATTGCCTTTAAATGACTAAATAATTAAATTAAGATTATAAAAACCCATGCTTTTAATATATCATTTAAGTTACAAAATAATTAAATTAAGATTATATAATGATTAAAGCACTTTGAGCTGCAACGTTGGCAGGAAAAGCGCTATACAAATAAAGTTATTATTATTATATAGCATTGTCTATGGTAGCCAATATGACCGTAGCTGGCACATCTGGAATGTAACTGTCTACTAGGTTATATTGTCTTACAGCCCTTTCTGCAATTTGGCTTTCTGCAGTGTGAAGATTCACCCACTGTAGAGAACAATGTACAAATTTGGTCCAACTTGCATCTGAAAATGCTATAATATATTCGGTTTGTTAAATGCGTACAACACTCCATAATTCATCACATCTCGTTATTTTCCTGTGGTTGCTAGGGTTAACATCCAGTCAGTTGCTAGGGTTAACAGCCAGTCAGTTGCTAGGGTTAACAGCCAGTGTTTACATTTCGGGGTCCTAATGAAGCCGTACTCGAATTCTGATTGGTTCATCAACTAGAGCGACCAGCGATGTCCCTGAGCAGACAGACGATTAAAAAATACGTTTGTGAAAATCTCCGACATAAATACAGCTGCCAAAAAATTGTTATAGACTAAAGAGAATTACTTAATATCGTATGTAAGAGATCGTTTACTCTGTAGATGGAAAAAGATCAACTTCGCGATAAACGCGTTCGGCCCACCACCTATATGCCTCTAAGACACTTTCACTCAAACTCACTCTTGGGCTCAGAGTCAGCTTTGCTCTTCCGGCCACCATTTCCTTTTGGAGCAGAGGACGACTTCCTAACATCAGTCTCCTCCTGGGTGTCTATGGTTCCCTGCTCCTCCTCCGTGTTCCTCGTCTTCCTCCTTGCTCCCCCGAAACCTCTGCCTCGGCCGGTCATGGTGCTAAAGAAGCCTTTTAAAAGGCGACAGCAGATGTTTGTAGGGGCCAATTAACACTGTCAGCTTCATTCATTATTACACTTGACTTGACATGATCTCACTGATGTGAGGCTAGGTGTAGGCTAACGACTGCTAACGCCACTCTCTAGGCTAGCGAGCTACAGTTAGCTGCCAGCAGGCATCATATTATTACTACTTCATTTAGTTTATGTTCGTTTTAACTTGTATTACAATCCATTATGTGTAGTGTAAGACTCACCTTCGAGTTAAATATCTCGGTAATGAACGAAAAACGGGGTACACAAATGGACAGAAGTGAAGTGTCTCGTCATGTAATGGCTTTAGCTCTGAGGAGAAAGCGCTCGAGTGACCTACTCCAACCGTCCAATCAGATGTCCGCGGTCGGCTCTCATCATCCAATCAAGTGCAGTTAATCAAATTCAAATCAAATCAAATTTTATTTGTATAGCGCATTTCTTAGATTAAATAGATTTAAAAATTATTTTATTCCCGTTTCTGTTAAACTTTTAAACTGCACCAGATGAATGTAAACATATCTTGCTTATCGTTTTATTTCCACTCTTGTCTTAATCAGGGCTGCCTTCTGTCTGTTTCTATCATTCTGTATTGTCTGTTGCTCTTTGTTGGCTGCTGTGGGTGTAAGCCCAATACAAATTTCCCAGTGATGGGACAATAAAGTGACTTTTGACTTTGACTTGATGACTCTATTTGATATTTACAAAATACGAAATACATTATAAACTATTAAAGAGATCTCATCCGAGGATAGTTTTCCAAAACGCCGTGCATTACTCGTTTTCACATCGGCGGGACTAATTGCAGCACCATGGACAGCGCAAAGGAATGGCTGTGTAGGAATGGCTGTGCACACTCACACACACACACACACACACACACACACACACACATACCCAGATGCACACTACACGCATGTACACACACACACACACACACACATACCCCCCCCCCCCCACACACACACACATACCCAGATGCACACTACACGCATGTACACACACACACACACACACACACATACCCCCCCCCCCCCACACACACACATACCCAGATGCACATTAAAAGCATGTACACACACACACATACATACCCAGATGCACATTACAAGCATGTACACACACACACACATACCCAGATGCACATTACAAGCATGTGTACACACACACACACACACACACACACACACACACACACACAGAGAGAGAGAGAGAGAATCATGAAAGAAATATAGAATATGTCTGCAGTATCGTATCTAAGCTCCTTGAAATATTGTACCATAAGAATGAATCTCTGCCCATCCCTGCACAAAAGTAGTGTTATCATGAATGAATGAATGAATGAATGGTCTTTATTGTCATTGCTACAGTACAGGTACCAAACAACGAAATTTAGGAGGGGTGGCTCCCCTGGTGTTAGGAAAGAAAAAAAAACACAAGAAGGGAAGGAGCTGGTTTACATAAATAAAGGCTATGTACACTATCCACTATACTATACTGTACAGATAGACGACTAGGGTTGTCATATTGCACAATAGTGTTATTGCACATTTATTTAAAGTGTCGCAGTTTGCAGGCTTGAAATGTACATATTTGTGCCTCAGCACTACACCAGATTTTTTCAGTCCAGCAGCTGCCATCAATCCGTCCAGACTGTCCAGGGCCCAGAACCTAGGTCTTTGCTGTGTTCAGGGCCTGGACGGCCCTGTGGTAGAAGCTGTTCTTCAGTCTGTTTGTCCTTGCGGCCATGGTCCTGAACCGCCTTTTCGAGGGCAGCCGGGTAAAGTGTTCGTACCCAGGGTGGGTTGGGTCCCTGGAGATCTTGGAGGCCTTCCTGAGACAGCGTGTGTTGTACAGCTCTTCCAGAGAGGGGAGGGGGGCGCCGGTGATCTTCTGGGCTGTTCTCACGACTCTCTGTAGCGCATTTCTCTCCGCGGTTGTGCAGCTGGAGAACCAGTTGCAGATGCCGTAGGTGAGGATGCTCTCCACTGCGCCGCGGTAGAAGGTCACCAGTATCTCCTGCTTGCTGTGTTCCTTCCTTAGGACTCTCAGGATGTATAGCCGCTGTTGTGCCTTCTTGATGGTGGCTTTTGTGTTGTCCTTCCAGGTCAGGTCATCCCACATGTGCATCCCCAGGAATCGGAGGGTTGAGACTCTCTCCACGCTCTCTCCGTCGATGAGCAGGGGCTGGATCTCAGACTTTTTCCTCCTGAAGTCTACGATGATTTCCTGGGTCTTTGACTGGTTCAGCAGCAGGTTGTTAACCTTGCACAGCTTGCTCAGTTGCTCTACCTCATCCCTGTACGCCGCCTCGTCCCCCCCCGAGATGCATCCCACCACGGTGGTGTCGTCTGCAAACTTTACGATGGAGTTGCTGGGGTGGACGGGGGTGAAGTCGTAGGTGTAGAGGTTGTAGTGGATGGGGCTTAGCACGCAGCCCTGGGGGGACCCAGTGCTGAGTCTGAGGGCTGTGGAGGTGTGGGAGCCCACCCGCACCCTCTGGGGGCGGTCAGACAGGAAGTCCTTGATCCATGCACATATAGAGTGTGATAGTCCCAGGTCTAGTAGTTTGGTCACTAGCCTGTCTGGAAGGATGGTGTTGAAGGCAGAGCTGAAGTCCACAAAGAGCAGTCTCGCGTAGCTGTTTCCCCTCTCCAGGTGGGATAGAGTGGAGTGGAGAGTCGTCGCGATGGCGTCCTCTGTGGACCTGTGGGCTCTGTAGGCGAACTGGTATGGATCCAGGTTGGGCGGGAGGCGTGTGACTATGTGGGCCCGGACTAGTTTCTCGAAGCACTTCATGATGATTGGTGTGAGTGCCACCAGTGCTGTTCCCTATATATGTGGCTGTTTGTTACTTGTGTAGGTTAGAGGGAAGAGGGGTGAGGTTATGTTTGTTTCATTCTATTCTGGGAAATTCTGTTTCATTCTGTTTTGTTAGTATTAGTTGGTTGCTACATTTGTCTGTCTAGTGTTTGTTTGGGTTACCTATGGTCCCCGGTTGCCTTATCGTGGGAGAGGGCTAGGTAAGATACCCTGGGGTTTACACCACATCACGTAGGTAACTGGTTGTCTAAAAACACTAGGTAAGAACGAGCGGATGCCACTCATCCTTTGTAGCAGTTAGATTTAGGTTCCGGGTAGATTAGTTAGCAGTTCTGTACATAGGTAGATAGGCTAGCTTAGAGGTGTAGGGAAGCATAGGGCTGTGGTTTTATTGTGACACCGTTCGCAGCCTTCTCCCTCCCTTCCTACCCTCTGTTTATTTTCCCCGGTTTAGTTTTTGTATTATCCTTCCCCCCCTGTTTCATGTTTATTTGTATGTCCATGTTTTCACCTTATTATTATTATTAGTTGGCAATAAATCATTTTCTTTAAAAGGTACACCTTGTTGTCGGTCTGGCAGTATTTGAGCACCACACACACAGTCAGTTGCTTCACCAGTGCTTGTACACAGGCTATGTTGCAGTCCTCCCTCCTCCCTAGTGTTACATCTGAGGGAGGACATAACACACACATACTCACACATACTCACACACACACACACACACACATACTCACACACACACACACACAGAAGCACACACACACACACACACACACACACACACACACACAAACGCGCACACACACACACACACACACACACACACACACACACACACACTCACACATACTCGCACACACACACACACACACACACACACACACACACACACACACACAGTATGTTTGGTTTCTCCTTGGTCTGTCTAACAGACAACAGAGAATCACACACACACACACACACACACACACACACACACACACACACATGTGCTGGCTCCAGGATTTGTAGCTAATGATAACAACTGTTACTCACAAAATCATTATGTTCAGGGTAAATTTCTTCCTATTACCCTAAGTGAGAAACTGGCATGATGGATACTGCACCCTGTAGTACCGGTAATGTTGTTTGGGGAGGTAGACTGGTTGTCAGTGTAGCAGGTGACTACCACACAGACCCTTCCCCAGTAGAAGCCCATCTAACCCTAATGGAGGTTATGGGCTTATTGGGTTACTGAGATGATGTGGTTAGAGACAGAATGACCATCCTGTTTGTCAGAAAGCTACAGAACTCTGAACACAATATGTTCACCCGTTCATTCTAACAACTCGTGACGTTAGTATTATAAGGTTCTATCTCCATTTTTGTCAAAATTTAGTTTTTTTACATAATCTGATCCATTAGGTGTTTATTAATGCCTGTGTTGTGTTATTTTTTTAAATGTTGACATTTTTGAGTTAGTAATTCATAAAATACAAAGGTTCCATCTCACAAAACATAATGGAATGTAAAAACTTTGACGCTCAGAACCTTATAATTCTAAGCTCACGATCTGTGAGTTATTAACTAGGGCCTAGGCATGCTTCGATTGTGACACACACTGCACACACACACACACACACACACACACACACACTGTCTGAGAGGACATGAGTCAATTGACTCCCAAATTCAATAAATTGCAGATAAAGGGCTTCAGAGAACACCAAAAAGAAAAAAGAAAGATAGATATTGTTCTCATGAAGGAAGAATGTAAAATGTGAAAAGCTCGACAAACCAGTTAGGCTGCACACTTAGACCTGATTAGAATGAGACCCAGGTTTGATAAGATATTGTTATGTAAACAATGAATACTGTATCAGGAAATGCAAAAATATAAATTGAAATCTCTCTCTATGACAATTGGGTCATAGAGAGCCACAGGTATCGAGCGGGAGGTCTCTCTCACATTAACTACTCCTTTCATGAGAACAACAGGGAACCTGATTTCCAATCTAACACATTCTCCTAGCATATTTCTATTAGTACTCACATTGTCAGACTCTAGACCTAGCCACGCTGAGAGCTAGTACTTTTAATTTGTTCCTGGGATATTTAATAGACCTCTGTCACCCTTTCCGCTCTGTATTCATTGTCTGGCCCACCCTCTCCCACAGCATTTCCTCATAATTGACTCCACATAAATACCGTCAAACCATTGCTGTTGAATCAATGCTGTCCCCACCCTCTGTAACAATATCAAATTAGCCTTTGACTCCGGGGGTCGGGAGGTCTGCCACTTAATCAGTAGCTACGGTGTTTTTCATATTGAAGAGAGGGAGTTGCTGATAAAATCACCCACACTTGATCAGGATGAGTAATGTGAAGTGGTGTCTGTGCCTAAAATAAAGCTTCTAAAATAATCAGATATGTATAAGATGTCAAATTAAATGTTTTGAGGGGGCCTTTTTCGTAAGCCTATAACACCATCTGAGCCCATTTGCCAGGGCTGATGATTCAAAAGCCAGTAACAATAATTGACAAGGAAATATACTCCTAGATTCTGACTCACAAGTACATAAATGACATTTCTATAACTTATATCCTATTTCTTCATAATTTACACAATTACTCCATAGTTTTTCTTTTGGAGGCTGTTTTTAAACAAATATCTTTAACAATAAGACATACTAAATTCTTTCAAATATGACATAGTCAATCTAAAAAAGAGCAGGCTACTCACGACTAACTTTATTGCTTCCATATTGTGACAATTGTGACATTGTCAGTCCAATAACACTGTATTAAGAGTCCTAACATCACTGTTTCTATTACAGCCTATGTGCGTCCAATCAATGAGCGGATATTGGTTTCATTTCCTTTTCACCCCACAGTGACCCTCATTCCTCCCGGACAGGGCGATAGGGGAAGCAACAGCTCGTTTGAGAACATTGATTAAGTCATACGAGCTGCAGCAACAACAGTAACACAGGACTACTATTGTTCCAGTTAATTCACAAAAGAAAGCCGGGGGCTTTGGTGAGTAGGTTATTTTCATGGTTCGGCTTATGTTCCAGAACTGTGATTGCAATTTGCATGTGATTGCAATTTGTTCCTGTTCGCGGATGACTCGGCTCTGCTGGTCTCTGACAGGGACATATTGCAGGTGGAAAAAGCGCTAAGCACTGAACTGAGTAGAATCTGCATCTGGCTAGCTGACAATAAACTATCAATACACCTAGGTAAAACTGAAACCATCCTATACGGATCCCCATCTAAACTCAGAAAGGCTGTAAATTACAATATAAAAGTGGGTAACATTACTATCACAAGAAAAGAGGATATTACATACCTGGGCTCCATCTTAGAGGCAAATCTTTCCGGAGATAAAATGGCAGCAAAAGTAATCAAAAAAGTTAACCATAGAACTAGATTCTTGTACAGGATATCCTCACTTGTCAGTAAAAACACACTGAGGACCCTATCAGGAGCTCTCATTCAATGTCACTTCGACTATGCCGTAACATCATGGTACTATAGAACCACAAAGGCCCTAAAAACAAGACTCCAGACAGCCCAAAATAAACTGGTTAGGCTTCTGCTAGGCCTCAACCCTAGGACACATCTAACCGCTGCTCATTTTTTGAGCCTTGATTGGCTACGAGTAGTTGACAGAGTGCAGCAGCTTGCACTGGGCCTGGTCTTCAAGATACGTTACACCACAAAGACACCCAAGTACCTGTCAACATACTTCCAAAAAGTGAACAACGTCCACACATACAATACCAGAGGAAGCTCCACGAACCACGTTCAACCGCGTTGCACCACAAACAAGGGGTTAAACTAAGGTGACCAGATTTCTCAGATGCAATCTGGGGACATTTCCAACTTTTTAGGAAAAATGTATACATTTTATCATGATGAAATACAGAAACAGGGACAATTGCTGTTTCATTTATTTTGACCTTATTTTGACCAATGTATACACATTCAAGCAAGAATACTCAAGTGTAACAACTGGAATGTGCCTCTCAACATTAGTGTCAGTGTACTGTAAGTGGTATTAAAAGTAATTCTTAGAACTGTTCAGGTTGACGAGCCAACCAAAGCTGTTCTGGTTGCATTATGGATGACGTGGGCAGGACAACCCAAGCCAATCACCTCCCGCTGCAGAGAATCTGGTGGAGGACCGGCTGTATGCTTGATGGAAATTAGGCATTTTATTTTTTCCCAAATTCAGTTTTTTCTGTTTCTATATCTATAATATTTCTGAATTCTGTCATTTGCTTTTTACACACACACACACAAAAAAAAAAGGGAATGCTTGAAACGGGGACTTTTCCGGGGACAGTTTGTTGCTGGGGACAGGTCATCCAACCCGGGGACTGTCCTCGGAAATCGGGGGCGTCTGGTCACCATAGGTTAAACTCATTTGCAAACTATGCAGTAAAAATGTGGAACGCCCTTCCTATAATCTTAAAGGAGTGCAAAACACTGCCCACCTTCAAAACCACTCTCAAAAAACATTTACAGGAGGCTGCGATCCGTAACTGGACCCTCTAAATCAAAAATCAAATTAAAAGACTACACCCCCACCTGGACTACCCTCTATATCAGAGGTCGGCAATAGGCGGCCCGCGGGCCATTGCTGGCCCATCACCAATAATATTTGGCCCAGCAGAATATTTGGAGAATCCACTTTTTTTTTTTTTTTTTTTTTTTTTTTACAATATCCGACCGACAGTCCCACATATAGCGCCTATAATGTCCGAATAGAGAATCTACCTCCACCTGAATAATGCTTATTGTACTTTTATCCATGTTGAGAGTGAATGACACAGGGACAGACAATCAGGCAGCGGGGTGCACCGAAGTGCACTGACGCTGAACCCCTCATAGTGAATCATAAGTAGGTGGACAACGTGTAGTGCTGAAATAGCCGTGTGTGGTTTGAAAAAAATAACACCAGCTCAGTAAATAATTCAAACGTAATGTTTACGTATATGTGACTGCAACACACATGAACAGTAACAAAGCAAATTCAGTTTAATATTCTGAAAAACATTGACAACAAAATCGGTGAAAAAAAGAAAAGAAAGAAAAGTAATCCGCTTATGCGAGGGGTGGTGGTGCATAGGCCTATGCTCCTGAAACGACAGAGCAAACACGCTATTAGGGATAATAATTACAATGAGCCATTCATTCAAAATATACAAAATACAATTAGGTTATTAAATACAATAACGACAGGCTTGGTACTCACTTAATGTGAAAAGTGGCATCTCCCATCGGTCAGTATTTGCTTGATATCTGGTTATATGGACGTCACTTTAATCCGCAGGCAGTTCTCCAATTTTTTTTTGCATCAATCGATTCCTCTCGTGCGTCTTTATCATATTCATTGAGGAAAAGGACGACTCGCATGTATAGAAAGGGAACATTGTGAGCACGGAAGATGTGAGTCTCACAACGGCTTTGCGTTGATGAAACCAGGTAGGATGAACATTATAGTTCGCTGTCCATTCCTCTTTAAATGCCCTGTTTTCACCGTCAACTTTCCTCTTTACACCTTTGGAGAGTGACATGATGTTTCTCTTGCTAGTTAGCAGGTTAAATGTTTAGCTAACTTCACCCGGCAGGCAAACAACCAATCCAATAATAATGTGACCTTGTCTGGGAGGAGGGGGGAATCATTCAGAATGAAAGTATGTTAAATAATTATTAGAATAAGCTAGGCTGCGCTACATCGTCAGTCCACACATTTATTATTCAAAACTATGGAAAAGGGTGAAACTACGTTTCAACGTTGTTGAGAATCACAACACAAACTTGCTAGTCAAGCCAAAATACTGCAACGTAATGGATTGGACTGCTACCTAGTTAACTACAACACTACTTTACATTGTTACCTAGTTAACTACAACACTACTTTACATTGTTACCTAGTTAACTACAACACTACTTTACATTGTTACCTAGTTAACTACAACACTACTTTACATTGTTACCTAGTTAACTAGAACACTACTTTACATTGTTACCTAGTTAACTAGAACACTACTTTACATTGTTACCTAGTTAACTACAACACTACTTTACATTGTTACCTAGTTAACTACAACACTACTTTACATTGTTACCTAGTTAACTACAACACTACTTTACATTGTTACCTAGTTAACTACAACACTACTTTACATTGTTACCTAGTTAACTACAACACTACTTTACATTGTTACCTAGTTAACTACAACACTACTTTACATTGTTAGCAGGCTCACAAAACAAGCTGTGTTAGTTGACTAGCGGTGTACATTTTTCGAAAGAAAAGTCAAAGCATTAGAATGTGTCACATTTTTTAACAATCAATTACTTATGAATGAATTAATGGAATGAATGAATGGTCTTTATTGTCATTGCTACAGTACAGGTACCAAACAACGAAATTTAGGAGGGGTGGCTCCCCTGGTGTTAGAAAAAAAAAAAAAAAAAAAAAAATTCGGGCCCGCCATCTAGTGGCTCAAAAAAAATTTGGCCCGAGGCCAAACCTAATTGCCGACCCCTGCTCTATATATTCTTGTTGTTTTGTTGTTATGTCTCCCACACCCCCCCCCCCCCCCCACCTGAAATACCCTCTGCACATACTAGTTGTTTTGTCCCACCCCCCTACCTGGTCTACACTCTGAGCAAACGCAATGTTATTATGTCGCCCCCCCCCCCCCCTCCCCACCGCCTAAATCTACCCCCCCCCACCATGACCACACACTGTACATACTTGTTGTTTTGTCCCCCCGCCAGAACTACCCATTGTACATATTATATGTCTGTCCCCCGCCCCCACCTGTGGTGTATGTCCCCACCTGTCCTACCCGCTGTACATACCTTATGTTTTGTTGTATTGTTCTTCCCATGTTGGATGTATGTTTATCTTGTAGATAGTACTAGTTATTTGTCTGTATTATCTTGTAGATAGTACTAGTTTTTTGTCTGTCTTACATGTAACGATGAATTGAGTATCAAGGACCCCAATTGAAATAAGCCAGTGGCTTTCTTGGGTTTTTATCCTGTTAGTTGACCTTGTATGTAATATGTACTTTCATGTACCTACTTCTGCAAATCTTCTAATAAAGTTTTCAATCAATCAATCAAACTGAGATGCAAAGCAGAGCGTCAACTTTCTTTTGCTTTATTTAACGCCGGTGCAATTAGATTGTATGATCGGAACACCATACGGCCTCCGATGGTAGCGGGACAGTCTACCCTTTGGAGTGATTATGTGTCATTTTATGTGTAAATAAAATGAGTAAAATATAGTCGACAGAATAGACAACAGTTTTCTATTTCAGATCAGATCAGATCGATGTCCGGATGTGAGAGAGGGAGTCTGCGAACCACAGCTGAACTTACGGAGAATAATCTCGTCAATAGCCCATGAATGAATAGTGTCAGTGTCAGTGGGCTTGTTTACGAGATGACTCATTCAGACTCAAAACACTGATGTGTATCTAAACATCTGGGAACATCAGACAGACCCAATCTAAACAGCGATTTGTTTTTGCGGTTAGAAATCGATTTCGGAAATCTCGCTAGTGTCATAATATCGCCTCTGTTTTGCTTCTCATAATATATGTTATTAATCAAGCCAAACATCTGCTGTGAATATTCTCTAGATCAATATAGGGCATGTACTGATGCGTTTGACGACTGAAGCTCTCTATTTGGTGTTATTAAGGCGTTATAACGACTGAATTTTAATATTTATATAATATGTATTTATTGTGTGTTATTTGCTTAGCCCACTCATGAAACATCTGGATGATAAAAAGCCTAATCTAGAATGCTCCTGTCAAGGATCGTCTCATCTTGCTTTGATTTAGTCTAGTGACAGACCGTCTGAGGTCAATGTCAGAGGGAAAACAACTTTCAGCTTCAATGCCTGTCATCAAATGGGTGACACAGCCACATCTCATGACTTTGCTCTTAACTTGGCACTGTTCAGTGGTCTGGTCTGGTGCACACCCACTTGTGGAAAACACCATAATGCATGTATTCAACCCCGGTGCCTCTGTTAAAACTCCCCATAACACACAACCTTGGATCTTCATAGCCAATTGCACTACCTTTTTGCAATAAACAGTCAACATTATCTGTTAATAATAATAATAATAATAATTAAACTATTTGAATCACTGAAGACTGAAGTTCTATCACACTTTCAACTGTGGCCTCGTATAAACTGCAACCGTATAATTTGTTTCATAGAGCATAGGGGAATGACATCTCCACAAGCATTAGCTGGTGTGGCTAATCTATAATTACCAGCTGACCAGAATGTCTTGAGGACAGATGCTCTCTGTACTGTTATTAGCTTTAGCACTAGCATACAGATGCCGCAGCCAGTCGGCTTTCATTGGCATTCCTTTTTCCCCCTCAAGTGATTGACAGATCAATGTTGTGGGTTTAAGTGTTCACCATCACTACGCCCTTTGTTTACAGTGGTGCAAGTGTGCACTTAATTAATGATTCGTGTGTTTATAGCCTAGTCATTCCACTGCTATGAATCATTGACTGTTGTGGTTTGTGGATAACTAGGCTATGTGTGGTTAGAATGGCCTCGAGTAATACTGATTCTGACCCACTATGTTGAGTAGAGTAACAAAGTAAACATGTTTTAGAACGCTCTTGAAATGCCTCAGTTTCAGCTACAGTTTTTTTTTTTACGATTGCTAAGTCACAGGGTTCAAAACTGAAGTCACTCTTCGTACAGTCAGCGAAACAGAAGTCCATGTGGACCAAACTGTGACTCATTTTACATTGCTTTCACACAAAATGCATTCAGTGACCAAATCCATGAACTCTTCTCTCATTTAAACTCAACCACCTGCATAACACTATGTATTTGCAACACATTTTTCCAATGTTAACACACTGTGTTCAAAACTGTGAAGAACACATTCAAAACAATGATTTGGTGATTTTTTGGCAGTAATCATATTGAAATGTCTAGAAAATAGCATTTCAGAAATTAGCAGAATATATACAATGAAATGAAATAGACTAGATGCATTGCCAGGGAAGACATTAGATGTGACCAGATGCAGACTTTTTTTGTGATTGCTATTGAATTGTAGCCCTGGAATTTCTGTTTTTTGGGGGGGGTTGAACTTTTCAATTTCCACTTTATTTTCCACTTTTCATTTTACACAAGTAAATGTAGTGTACTTTGAAGTAAATACCGTAAACGTACTTTCTGCAAAGATACTGAAAAAAACCAAAACAGTAAAGGATAGAAGCAAACAAATTGCGGCGTTTCAGATTAATTCTTGTTGCCTAATACTTTACAGTTGTACAGTCTATTCTGTCTATGATTACTATAAATCAAACTTCTTTCTTATAATGAAATATTAATTATTGTGAAAATCATGTACTCACTAGTATGTAATGCTCCCTGTTGTTAGGGTTTTGTAGGTCAGAGGGTTATGAATGACTGTGTATGCTTTCTGAGTGAACATTGTTGCCAGTGTATGGTTGAACAAGCTTCTTTTGAGACATGTATGAAGTGTCTGGCCAAGATGCATGTTAGTAATGCAGACTGTATGAAGAGTTTTGACAAAGTGACTTCAGTTTTGAACACAGCAACTTAACAATCAGAATTATTTTTAAATCATCAGTTTCATGTAAACTTTTATGCTGTAATGACTAGGCCATACAACAGTTTATCATGAGTAGTTATTCTTCTTTTTGTTTAGTAAAGCTAAACTAATCCAGTAATTGACAGATTGAACGTTGTCATATCGTGAGGGGGCTGACAACTTCATTATCCTGTCATGGCCATGTGTCAGTCAAGGACTCAAGAATCTTTCTCCATCTCCCCCTGAGACTGAAATACTGTAACCAGCTGTGTGTG
>NC_137678.1:30234210-30244210 GCF_963989245.1 Nansenia antarctica | reverse complement strand
CAATCCTCACTGTACGAAAACGGTAACGGTACACTCTTAGTAACAAGGGTTCTTCATTTCTCCCTGTAGGGGAACCCTTTGAGGATCTTATTGGGGTCCATGTCGACCTGTTTGGGTTCCTGTTAAGAACTCACTCTGGAAAAAGGTTCAGCATGGAACCCAAAAGAGTAACATGGAACCCAAAAGGGTTCTACATTGAACCATAAAGGGAGTCTAGACTTTTAACACTAGAACAGCCGTGAGGGGTCATTCATTTGGTCCCTGTGAGTAAAGAAAAATGTTATGTCTTTGCAAAATGTCTAATTTCAGGACCCTCCTTTCATGACCTTTCCTAGATATGTGCGTTCTACCACCCAGTATCCTTACATTTTCAAAATCACATCAGGATAAGCTAGTATAAAGCTATTTTTGCTGTTTTTCTGTGTAGGAAGCAGGCTCATTTACAAGCGGCCAACTAGTGGTTGTTGTGTGTAAGTAGATAGATAGATAGATCTTTATTTAGTCAGGACAGTGCGCATTAATGAACAGTCACTTATACAGAGTATGGTGACAGTAAATATGCCGGATTTAGCTGTGAGCTAATTTGCATCCGTAGTCCTCATGACAGCTTTCCATTGTAAAGACTATGGTCATTTGAGGCGGCTCTAATAGTAGGTAAAAAAGGCACGGCTAAAAAAAAAGGCAAGTGACTTCAACCCCCCCCCCACTTTGCACTGTGGCCTAGTCCACTCTGTGCCTGGTGTGTGTTTGTGCTTAATGGAGGAAAAGGATGGGAGGCGGAAAGGGGCAGAACGTGAGAGGCATTTCCTTCGGGTGTGACATCGATGAGGAAAACAGATAAAAAAAACTGCAACATCCTGACGTAACTCGACAGTTCTGTTCTTCAGGATTGTTTGTGGAGATGAATCACTATCCACTGACTTTATTTGCTTCCCCTCTCTCTTCCTCCCTCGCTCTTTGTCATCTCTCCTCTCTTCCTGTGTACCATGCTCTCACTCTCTCTTTTCTTTCTCTCTTTTTTTTTTAAACGTTCCATTGTCTCTCTCTCTCTCTATTCCTCCCATCTTCCCTCTCTCTCTCTATCTGTCTCTCTCTCTCCCCCCTCTTTCTCTCCCTCTCTCTCTTCCTCCCTCCTTCCCTCACTCTCTCTCTCTCTCTCTCCCCCCTCTTTCTCTCCCTCTCTCTCTTCCTCCCTCCTTCCCTCTCTCTCTCTATCTGTCTCTCTCTCTCCCCCCTCTTTCTCTCCCTCTCTCTCTTCCTCCCTCCTTCCCTCACTCTCTCTCTCTGTCTCTCTCTCTCCCCCCTCTTTCTCTCCCTCTCTCTCTTCCTCCCTCCTTCCCTCACTCTCTCTCTCTCTCTCTCTGTCTCTCTCTTTGTCATCCCTGCTCCCTTTCTGTCTCTCACATGCTCTTTATCTTTCTCCCTGTGTTTCTTTCTGCCCCCGTTTTTCTGACTTATCCCCTGCTCTCTCCCTCTGTCACTTCACTCTGTCATTCTATGTCTCTATTTATCTCCCTCTTGTTCTCTCTGACGTACACCCATTGTCACCCCATGCTCTCACTTCTCTCCCTCCCTCCCCCTCTCCTCTCTCTCTCTCTCTCTCTCTCTCTCTCTTCCTCCCTCCTTCCCTCTCTCTATCTGTCTGTCTCTCTCTCCCCTCTTTCTCTCTCCCTCTCTCCCTCTCTCTCTCTCTCTCTCTCTCTCTCTCTCTCTCTCTCTCTCTCTCTTTTTCTTCCTTCCACCCTCTCTCTCTCCCTCTCCCTCCCCCTCCCTCCCTCTCTCTCTCCCTCTCAGGGGGGTGGTGCGGCGGTGATGGGCGTCGGTATCTGGACTCTGATTGACAAGAGCGACTAGGAGGCCTGGTCATGGTCACGGGCTTCCTGGGCTGCTGCGCCGTCATCAGGGAGCAGAGGAGCTGCCTGTCCACGGTGAGGGAGCCCCTCCCTGGGCACGGGGTTCTACTCCCAGCCCCAGGCTTTTAGGACAGGCCTTGCTC
The DNA here is from genome assembly GCF_963989245.1 of Nansenia antarctica. Lineage (NCBI taxonomy): Eukaryota > Metazoa > Chordata > Actinopteri > Argentiniformes > Microstomatidae > Nansenia > Nansenia antarctica. The sequence continues at coordinate 30,242,214 of NC_137678.1, read as the reverse complement.
CTTAACTTGGAGCTTCAGCGGTATGACGGTATGACGTACCGTTGCCTCAGAGTAGCGGTAGAGATGGGGCGGCTGTGGCGCAGGAGGTAGAGCCGCCGTCTAATGATCGCAAGGTCGGCAGATCGGCGGTTCGAGCCCCGGCTAGCCACATGTCGAAGTGTGTTTGGGCAAGACACTGAACCCCAAATTGCTCCCAGTGAGCGGGCCAGCGCCTTGCATGGTAGATTGCCGCCATTGGTGTGTGAATGTGTGTGTGTGAATGGGTGAATGAGAGGCCGTTGTAAAGCGCTTTGGATAAAGGCGCTATATAAGTGCAGTCCATTAGAGATAGATGGCGTGAAGCAACTTTTTCTGTCATGCGGCTAACACAATGTTTTGACGTGCTCGTGGACAGATGCCTACCGTTGATATATGGAATCGGCTAAGTGATAATCAGGTTTTGAGTGAAGCTGAAGTCATAACCACTTCCCATGATAATATCATATTGCTGAGCCAACTTTGAAGATGACATTTCTGTAGAGTAGAGAAATCCCTTCCTTCTTCGAGCACGACGACTGCCAATGGCCCCGGGCCTGAGCGTATATTACTTTCTCCTGCTATGACTGGTGGATTGATGATTCACTTACTTAGTCAAAGTTAAATATCAAGAATCAATGCCTCCCTAACGACAGTTTTTGTGACAACTATGGGTGAATATGCATGCTTGTTTTGTTGTAGCCATGGGCTCAGGTTCAGGTGTGTTCTAAAGTGTTGGCCTAGTCCTAGTGGATAGTGAGTTGCACTGGTGATCAGAAGCTCATGAGTTCAAATCCCACCTAGGAACACCACCCCTAGTGTGCCCATGAGTAAGGCTCTTAGCCCTAAAGCCGGGTACACACAAAGATAATCTGGCCGATTTCAGGCCGATTTTCCCCCTTCCGACCAAAGACAGCAAACGCCCGATTATCGGATGGCTCTAAAGGTTATCCTACGTTGTGACGTGGATAGAATGTAGCCAATCAAGAAGCGAGCTGACTTCTTCTTTTCGTTCTTCTGCACTTTATGTGCCCTGTCACACATGGCTGCCTCATACAGGTCAGTCAGGGTACTACGTTAGATTACGTTTGATCACGCAAGATTTCTGGCTTGGGGAACGAGACTCTAGACTGTCGTAACGATAATCTTTATGTATGGGGTGTGCTGAAATGGGAATATCGGCGCACACCACACACAATACGATCAAGGCTGTTCAATCCAAGATGTTTTATCTTCATGTGTGGGGTCTGTCTCAGATTTAAAAATCTGTTAAGATTGTGTACCAGGCTTTAGTTACCCCAGGGTGACTGTCCCTGTAATCTGTCATTGTAAGTCGCTTTGGATAAAAGCGTCTGCTAAAATGGTAAAAATGTAAATGTAACATAAATGTACGTCATCAGCATGTTGAAACACACAGTACAGTCCATAAACAGGTGATGTGACAAGGTTACCGGTGGAACGAGAAAAATGAAACATGAATACAAGAATGAGAACACAACAACTACCAGTACTCTCTTAGGGCTTTCACACCGGCAAAGAACCGTGCCGGTTCGCGTTCGCAAACCAAGTCTGGAACCGGCCGGAGCGTTCAGACCGAAGCTCAATTGGTTCGGAACCTGAAAAGTTGGTTCGCAGCGTGCACCAAAAAATAGTGGTTCTCAAGCGCGAACCAAAACGTAGAACAGTCACGTCGTCAGTGGGTGTGTCATATTCTAGGCTGCAGAGACCAGCAAGGAGGAAGTAGACAAAATCGAATCTAATCCATATCTAATCATTAGTGATCAAAAACAATATCAAAAGTGTCATTATTCTCTTTATCTTCCTCACATGCTCAGCAAATGTCGTATATTTCTAACCTGTTGGCTACTGAAATGAAGAATAGTTATTGAGCAGGTTAAGACCATTTATTCAAAATGCAAAAGTACACAGACATCAAAGATGGACGCTGGTCTGGCAGAGAGAGACAGAGAGAGCAGAGAGAGGGGGAGGGGGACCGAGAGCAGCTGCTGGGTTAGGCACAGAGAGAGAGAGAGAGAGAGAGAGAGAGAGGGGGAGGGGGACAGAGAGAGAGAGAGAGGGAGCTGCTTGGTCAAGAGGTGAGGGAGAAGAGAGGCAGGGCCAGAGCCCACATCCTTACTTATAAACTTGGTCAAGATGCAGTCACAGCCAGTGGTCCTATCAGGTCAGGGGGAGGGGCCAGGAGGTCATAAATACCTTGCCCCACAGTCAGGAGCAAACATATAGGCCCATTATTAAGTACAAATAAACTACAGATTCCCCCCTCGGAATACCCAGAGGGTGTTCCGAAACTAAATGACCACAAAACAAAAACAAAAACACAAAACCCCACCGACTGCAACTAAGAAACCAAAGAATTTTTTTTTTTTTTTTTTTTAAATAAACAACATGTTCCAATAAACAACAGAAAAACTACATCAACACACAACACAAGAAACATAATAACACAGACCAACCCAGCACCAGTACCAGCAACCAAAGATATCATATAAACCAAATACAAAACAATCAACAATAAAAAAAAAAAATCCTAAAAATAACAATACAAATTAATCTAAACACAGTACATCATACATATTTCAACACAAAAACTTCCAACGACCGATGTCTTCTCTGTCCTTGAAGCGTCAGGGTCAGAGGTTGCTAGCACGTGTACCCAGTTGGAGAACAGCCTTTACCGCTGTCTCAGATTGATAACACTTTCATAGTCAGGAGCTTCCATTTTCGTTGCGCTAGGAACAGAATCTCTCTCCTAGCTTTGTATAACCACCACATCACTTCTCAACTGACCTCAATCACACGATATAGAAACAAACAAACAATACACAAATAATGACATTCAGTTATCATAACACATAATTCTCCAACAGTAAGCATAGGACAAAGGGAATGCATTAATGCATAGATCTTCACCTCAGGTGAGGACTAGTCTTCTGAAAAGTTCATTAACGTGGACTGAGTGACTGATTTTCCAAAAACAGTCAATGAGGCCCTGCCTCCTAAGAAAGTCAAAAATCATGTCTGCTATAATAGGTGCTCCTATCTTAGCAAAATAAGTTTCCCATGCCCCTAAGACCGTTTCCAGCCATGCTATCATCTGCTGTCCATTCCCGTCGTTCCCTTTGATCTGCTGCTTCACTACCCTATTCATAGTCTTTAATCTTTTCCTAACTGGTCGTCGTCCGTCAGTGTCATTGAGGTTCAGGCAGCCGCCTGGTCCCCTCCCACGCTGATCAAGGTCTGGGGAGTCGCCCTCAGCATCATCTGAAGCATGGTGCAGGCACTCGCCAGCATCCCCAGTAGCACAGGTGTCCAGGCTTTGGACACTCCCAGGCTGGACCTCCAGACTGTCAACACTCTCTGCTTCGTTGGTTTCTGGTTTATTGGCATCTGGACAGCTTTCCACTGTCCCCTCGGCTTCAGGCATTGCCGGTAATATCACTGGCTGTAACGCTGGCATTGCCACTGGCTCAGGCAACACCACAGCATCTCCTCGTAGCTCCTCCTTCTCAGGTTCTCTGGGGACCTCGGCACCTGTTGGCACAACATCCTGCCTACTCTGTACATCCACCCCCCTGTCCACCACCCGTGGCCCTATTGGGGTAGGGATATGCCCAGACACCACTGGTGTACCCACTCTGATGTTGTTTCTCCAACAGACCCCACATTGACCCAAAGCATGGTCAATCTGTTCCATCAAATATGGACTCCAAAACCCATATTCCTTGGTGATCTTGCGTCTTACCTCCCCCCTAGCCACATGTGCTAATCCATGAGCTTCCCGTATTAACATGCCTAATAAATCTGAGGGTGCTACAACCAACCCCTCATGATTCCTCCATAGACCTGTGTCATCCTGACTTGCCCCCCTTGCTAGCCAAACGTTCTTGTCTAACAAAGTTGCTCTACTCTGTAACATCAATAAATCCTCAAGTGTGACCATGCCCTGTAATTGCTTTTCATGTGTGACCAGAAGACCTTTACCTGCCTTGTCTGCTCCTGTAATGGCTTTGGCTGCATCCTCTGCAGCCCTGTTACCTTGTGTGACATGTGATGAGTCAGACCTGTGTGTGGCACACTTCACTATGGCTAATTCCTTTGGCTTCATCATGGCTTGTAACAGCTTCATGATCTGTGCGTGGTGCTGTATAGGCGTACCATCAGTTCTCTTAAAACCTCGCCCCCTCCATACAGCTCCATTAAAATGACAAACATTATGTGCATAGGCAGAGTCGGTGTACACTGTCACTCTCCGTCCGGTTCCCAAGTTGCATGCTTCTGTGAGGGCAATCAATTCAGCCAACTGAGCTGAGCAAGGCTGAGGAACTGCCTCAGCCTGTTCTACAATAAACTTTGAATTCTGTGCTTTAACTAAGGAATACCCAGCGCACAAAGTTTCTCCTACCCCGTAACAAGACCCATCAACCCAATATTCTATATCAGCTCCCTTTAAAGGCAAAGCTTGTAGGTCTGTTCTATGCTTAATCACTCTGGCTGTCGATGGAATCTGAACATCGGCTGGCACCGTCACCTGACAGCCGTCAGGTGTGCATTTTACTGTACAGTTCAATTGGCATAGAGCATCTCTCCCTAGCAGCCCTGTTGGCGTGTGTTCTGACACAAGTGTTGACAGAGTTGCTCTCTGTCCCTTGTACTCTAAGTCTACAAGCTCAGTTGTAGGAATCAGCTGTTTAATTCCCTCAAATCCGATTGTCTTCACATATTCTCTAGACATAGGGAGGTGCGTGGCGCCTTCAGGCTTCTGTGTCACCACCAGCTGGCACCTCCCACTCGGATCTTCCGGGCACCCCTATAGGCCAGCTGCTGGGCCTCCGTAAGGGTTCATCACTCCTGGAGCAGGTGTAGCAGGAGGCCAATATCCTCCTCCTTGGCTCCCCCCTGCGCCCCCCTGGGGCCTGTTGCAGCAGGTACAGGCTAGATGTCCATTCTGGTCGCATTGGCAACATGGTTCTAGCATCTCCTTCCCTGCTGCTGTCCATCCCCCTGGTGGTGGTCCTTGGCCAGCCTGTGTGTACATCTGGTATGGAACCGCTTGCACCCCTGGTGGCCCTTGTGGGTATGGATACCCCCCTTGTGGCCCCTGTGGGTAGGACTGGTAAGTAGCAGGATACCCCCCTTGTGGCCCCTGTGAGTAGGACTGGTAGGTAGCAGTCTGCACTCCAGGTGGCTGTTGCTGTGGGGCTAAAGCCTGCACTCCCTCTATGTTCCTCTCGCTTTCAGTCAATTGCAAATGAGTCAATATTCTGAGTGATTCTTCGTCTTCTGCCTTCTGTATCTGAATATTCTTTCGATATAACTCAACTTGATGAGCTACGTGGTCTATATAAACAGCTTTGTTCATGTGTCGTAGCCCCACCACTTCTGCTAGCTTATCCTTAACTGGGGTAGGAAGCCCTTCTTGTATTTTTTCCCTGATTATGGATTTTTCTAAGGGGTTATCTTCAGCGTCTTTCCCTGTCACACTTCTCCATTGAGAGTGCACACGGGCAACATAACCCCTGGGATTCTCATCCCCCCCCAGTGGCTTCACAATGATATTGTCTGGGTGAATGTGAGTAGGGTAGGTCTCTCTGATTGCTTTCCACAGCCTGCCTCTGTTTGCTGCGAAGAGCTCTGGATCATAAACTGATGTATTGATATATCTATGAAGTCCTGCCTTCATCAATATTTCCTGCATTGTATCCAATCCTGCAATAAAAGCTAAGAGTCTTTTCAGGTCTCCCATTGCGGCCTGCGTTCCTGTCAGTATCACGTCGACCTCTCGCGTCCACGAATGTCCTCCCTCCTCCAGAACTGGGAGTTTCTCGATCACTTCAGACAGATCTGTATGATGCCACGGATGATATTCCATCTTGTTACCCCGAATCAGCACTGGACAGTTCTTTAATGTATTTGATGACATTCGGTGACAATCTTCCTCTCTTTCCGCTTTCTCCGGGCGTCTTCTCCCACCTTTCCTTTCGGCTGTGGCTATCATCTTCCTGACCTGCGCGTTGTAGCCTCCATCTGCATTGTCGTCATCACTTGAGTCTTCACTGCCATCTTCGCTGTCATCTTCCTCGTCACTCCTGTCGTCCCCTTTTCCCCTTGGCTCCTTCTTCTTCTTCTTCTTCTGGGAATGGTCCTCCAGTGCCTTAGCATATGGAGGGGGACTGGAGACTGGACACATGTTTGTGAATGGAATGTTCAATTTCTGTTCCAGTGTTCTGGCCAATTCATTTTTCTTTTCCGTTCCCATTTTTGCTGTTTTCTCATTCCAAGCTGCTGCTATTTTCTGTCCCTCTACCTTAAATAGATCTAAAATAGCTAACTCTAACCTGCGTTTCTCTGATCTAATCTTTCCTTTTTGATGTGCCTTGTGCACATTGATAAGTATTTCCAATGTTGCAATTATTTGTAAGTTAAGGGTGCCCTCTTTCGGCCACGGCTGTTCAATGTCTGCCCAACGACTATTCCATTTCGTTGACATTTTGCTAATTTCCCTAACAAGAGGATTCATTTTTTCCACTATAGCCATAGGGGATAAAGTAGCCAATATTCCATGTTCACTAATATCTTTTAACACCTTACTCGAATGTGCCCCCATTCTACTGCTCAATATGCTGAAAATATTCTATATGAGATAAGGTGTACTTTTCTTACAACCCACCTTATTTTGCCTTATTTGCTAAACAAATGCTAGTCCAATATAACTGTATTAACCGTCCACACAAAACCACTACAACCCAGAACAACAGATTTGCCTCTTGTGTATGTCAGTGCAGTATTAACTTAAATCTAATATCTGTGTATGTACTTTATACTTAAATGTGTTTCCTAATTGTTTATGAATATGTGTCACTTAATTACTCATTCAATACTAATTATAGTTCAGGTCAACTTAATTATTAAACTACAAAGGCTGGTCAACACCTAAGTATTCACTGATTTACAAAAACCCTTTTACTGCTTAATTATCAATACAATCTATTCTGCTATTCCTAATCAAAAGCTGTGGACATGACCTAACTTGAAATAAAGGATGTAAATTACAAATATTAATTATAACCTGTAAAGAAATCGACTTGTTATTTGGAAAATGATTAATTATTAATTACAATCTGTAAAGAAATCGACTTGTTATTAGAAAGGAATGAATGATTAATTAGACTTAGTCATTGTACAATCGTACACTTCATTGATGTAAACCTGTAAAGTCATTCAGCTATTATCGACACAAAGAAATGGTTATTATTAGATTATCACAAAACAATTGATCAAAGTTCTGTGAAACAGAAAATGAAATGATCTGAATAATTAATTCAATCAATTAGTAATTAATTAAATTAATTAAAGTAATATATAACAATCATCTACAAACATCATCAATGAAGGAGGGTTGTATTTCATCAATTTACAGAGAGCCAATGTTTTAAAAATGTCTTGTCGTGTTTTGGCCAGCAGATGGAGCTGTGCTCCGGCTAACGCGCATCGATTGCGCATGCGCCAGCTCTTCCGTGTAAAATGGCGTCTATGAATGTTCCAACCGTAACTCTAAACTATTAAAAAATCACTTGGTTCCTTCAGACCTCCCCTCTTCCCAGGGCGCAGTCTCAGGCTGGAACCCTTTCCGATGGAGGTTCACTGCCCTCTAACCCCAGGTCAGAGTCAGTAAACCCCCACCCCTTCCGCTTCCCAGAGTCTCCTTTTCAGAGCTCTGATCACGGAAAGCACCACTCGCCTACTAGCTGTACGTCGCTTTCAGCTTATGGTGGCCTGACTGTACATTGAGCTGAGCGCAGCCACCATTTTCCTATGGCTTAAGGCTTTGCGACCCAACCGGCCGGTGACCCAGTCGATAGCGATCCCCAGTCAGTGTCTAAACACCAACCCTGTAGCGGTGATTGGCCGCCCAGTTGGGAACCGACGGTCTGATCCCTAGCCCACTTTGCTATGGGTCTAGAAACTTTG
>NC_137678.1:30160515-30223015 GCF_963989245.1 Nansenia antarctica | reverse complement strand
TCCCATACAGGTTATCCTTTTTTGACTCTTCTGTTAGTGGCAACCTTTTGTTCCTTTGTTTCACCCTTACAACATTCCACATACAGATCACTCATCCACACCCTACACAACTGATAAAACTGACTATCACATCCCATTTCTAATTACTTATTTTGCTTTAGTTATTAATAAAATAATCATTTACCTTTACCCTCGACTTGTCTCCCTATTTTGTCACTTTCTCTGAGCCGGGTTAGTGACAATCAGCACTCATGGAATGCCTCTTGTCCAATCAAATGACTTGGTCGGGACTAACTGTTGTATAATATGTATATATCTTTTTAGTTTAAGTGCTGTGGCAGAAACTACTCCTACGACTGGCTGCACAGCGTGTACATGGCATCACGGAGTCCGAGCGCAGAGTGGTCCCGGACAGCTGCTGCAAGACCATCACGGCCCACTGCGGCCGCAGAGACCACCCCTCCAACATCTACAAAGTGGAGGTGTGTGTATGTTGTGTGTGTGTGTGTGTGTGTGTGTGTGTGTGTGTGTGAGGTAGAAATCAGACGACTGGCTCATTGTAATGCATTGCATTCAATTCTTGCATTACAATAAGCTTGGCCTCCGATTTCACCCTCCACCAGCCTTCCCCTGGACACCACTGTCTTTCACTGAGCCACTGACACACACATGCAGATTAACTTATGGGTGGGATGGGATGGATGGATGGAGGATGGATGGATGGATGGGTGGATGGATGGATGGATGGATGGGTGGATGGATGGATGGGTGGATGGATGGATGGATGGGTGGTGGATGGATGGATGGGTGGATGGATGGATGGGTGGGTGGATGGGTGGATGGGTGGATGGGTGGATGAGGGGATGGATGGGTGGATGGATGGGTGGATGGGTGGATGGGTGGATGGATGGATGGATGGATGGGTGGATGGATGGATGGGTGGATGGGTGGATGAGGGGATGGATGGGTGGATGGATGGGTGGATGGGTGGATGGATGGGTGGGTGGATGGGTGGGTGGATGGGTGGATGGGTGGATGGATGGATGGATGGATGGATGGGTGGATGGATGGGTGGATGGGTGGATGGATGGATGGATGGATGGATGGAACACACAAACACCTTTATTGATCAAGAGTGAATGAATGAATGCTGTGTATTGGTCCCTTAAAGAGAAATGTGATTTGCACAACAGAGCAGTACAGACATGCAAGTGTACTGCATTACACATACTGCCAGTAGGACAGCACAGTGTATCATTATTTCAGCTCTAAATCTGTCAGGACGTCATTTGTAATGGATCAAAGTTGCTTAACCCAAGCATAACCCAAGCTGTTTTATTGGGTTATGCTTAGTGCATCATCATTTATTTTAACAGATATTATTATTATTGAATTTATATCACTAAAACAAGATGGTTGAACACTGGATAGAAGAGAGAGAAAAAAACGATTCCCTCATTTTTGGCACCCTTATCGCTGGGCTTTGATAGTATATACACACTCTCTGGGAAAGTGAATAAAGATTTGAGGCGCAGCTCAGCTTTTATCCGTGACGTCTTTTTTTCTCGTTTTGTTTCGCCGTCAAAGCCCTTTCGGTTCCAGCTCTCTTATCACCTCACTTGTCACTGTTCATAGGAGGGAAATGAAAGCTGATGGTCCCAAAAAAGAAGCTCATTATCCAGAGAGAGAGAGAGAGAGAGAGAGAGAGAGAGAGAGAGAGAGAGAGAGAGAGAGAGAGAGAGAGAGAGAGAGAGAGAGAGAGAGAGAGAGAGAGAGAGAGAGAGAGAGAGAGAGAGAGAGAGAGAGAGAGAGAGAGGATTGATGGCACCTCAATGTGTACACGCAGGGAGTAAACTTGGTTCACAGCTTTTTAACACACCCCCACACTCACTACTAAAGTGTCACAGCGTTACGGATTCGAATGCTATTCCCGTTGAATGGGTTTTTTAAAAAACATGCTTCGTTAACTGTGGCTGTGTTCCAAAGGCGTTCTTGCACTCTATACGCTCTAGGTAAGTGAAGAGTGCAAGAACGCATTTTGGAACACAGCCTGAGTCTCTACCTAGCTCCTGACGGGGACTGAGTCAATGCTCTTTGGTGTCACTGTGTGTCTCTCTGTGACACAGCATGTATGGGGGGGGCAGCAATATAGCACATAGAGGCTACGTGTGTGACAGAATCCACACACACCCTATGTATCTTCTTTAAGCCTTCTTACTACAATTTGCATGCATGCCTGCCGTGCGTGCGTGCGTGCGTGTGTGCGTGTGCGTGTGTGTGTGTGTGTGTGCGTGTGTGAAACTGCGAGGACCTGAGAGAGGTCTAATGGATCACACACTGTTCTCTCCCCTCGGGCTCCTGGAGACCTTAATCTTACTTCAGTCCTCCTGCAGATTGATCACCTCAGCGGTGCTCCTTAACACGCCCTCTGTCATACAGACACCGGCACAGAGACCGCTCTTTGTTCGGTTTTAACGCTCGCAGCAGTTTGGAGGTTAGCCCTAGAAAGAGACACGAGAAAGGGCAGGGGGTTAAATGCACTGTAGGAAATGATGGTGTGTGTGTTTGTGTGTGTGTGTGTGTGTGTGTGTGTTTGTGTGTGTGTGAGTGTGTGTGTGTTTGTGTGTGTGTGTGTGTGTGTGTGTTTGTGTGTTTGTGTGTGTGTGTGTGTGTGTGTGTGTGTTCGTGTGCCGTGACCTCTCACCGATTGGACCTCTAACCTTTGACCTTTAGGGTGGCTGCATCACTAAACTGGAGCAGTTCCTGGCGGACCACCTGCTGATCATCGGCGCCGTGGGGATAGGAGTGGCCTGTCTACAGGTAGGGGCCCAAGCCATGGTCCTTTCATTATATAACACCATAAGACGCTGGAATACATGATTATATATGAGGGTACTGTAATAACCATAGAAACAGAAGTAGTTGAATCTATTTCTGTGGTCGGAAACTCCTCAGCACAGATCAATTCATCCAATGTTATGTTCTTTAGTCATTTGGATACCCTGGGATATGTATGATTGATGTACTGTATCACTGATAGACTGTGTGGATGTCATGGTTACATGGATATCGTTTACTGTGGATACACTGTTTTTTTGTTGGTGTTGGTAACTTGTGAATTGCGAGCTTGACGCTGGTGTTTTCATAGAGAGAGAGACACAGCAAGAGTTAGTATTTCAGAGCCAACAATTGGGAACAGCGACAGAGGGCATCCATGTCTAGCTCCTGTTAATGAGGCGGTTCCTCCTTTTTAGGAGAAGATAAAAGGCTTTTTAAATCAGTCTCGAATAAATATCCACACGATTAAACTGGAACATCTATTTTCTCCTTTCATCCTATTGGCCAACACTGCCTGAAAAGACATAAATTTTATTTTTTCAAAAACGGTACAGCGACTTTTATCTTTCTATTACCTAAACGATGTGCAGACGCTGCCGTCGCGGGTCAGACTAACTCCTAGACGGGCTCCTGTTTTGTGTCTCCATAGAAACCTCTCAGTCGGTATCTGATTCCATCCAGGTCCTCTTATTTGATTTTCCGCTACCATAGACCCCCCTGAAGCTCTTATGACCTGGAACACCAGAAAGTGCTCTTACCTCTCTTATTTCCCAGCATGCTCTGTAATAATTCTGTAATGGACATCTGCTTCCGAGCGTGTATCGATCTCGGATCTCTGTAAATAAACTACAGAGGAACTGGAGTCGTCCCAAACACGGATTGATTACCTGACCTCCCCCTTAAGTTCTAAAAGCTTTACTGTTTGGCCCCGAACACTTCATAGATCGGCGCTTTTCGCCAAGCTTGTTGTTGTGGATGAACGGCGATGCTTTGTTGCTGCCCAGTGATGTTCTTGTTTTTTCATCGCCATGATGGGTAGGGTGAAGGTGGACGTCGACGTCAATCTTCCACCTAACCGTTGCTCTTAGATCTAAGGCGGCAATTAGCAAAATGGTTCCAATGTCGGCTACTCTGCCAAACCACTGCCTCCAGTTCCCTAGCTTGCTAATGGAATCCCCCCTCCGGGTCATGTGATCCTACAAGTGTGGAGACTGTAAACATTGACATTAACACAAGTGTTGCATTAGCTTCAAAGCCCCTAGAAAGGATACGTTGCTATTCTCTAATGGCCTGACATTACCAAACAGACTTAAAATGTAGGCTGCACCGAAAAGAGGACAGTGTGTAAAATAGGATGTAGAAATAGAAATAGTAGCCCATTTGTCTATGAATCCATGTCCTTGATATGTGACAGTGGTCCCCAGAGTATCTACATAGCCTTTTTCAGACCAGCTATTAGGAGCTTTCAGCCTGAGAAAATAATTGGATTTTAGGTCCCTGTACGTTACTTTTCATGTTTTCTCTGTCTAGATATCTGTGAATAACTGGATGGCCCAATCCCATTTCTTATTTTTACCCCTACCCCTCGTTTTCGAGTGCCACTCGCTTTTCGGCTTGCCCCTCGGAACAGAGTTACAAGGAGTAGTGGTTGAAATCTTCCCCAATGAAATGGGACAACCCTTCAAGACCCCGATACGTCATCAGTAGTATCATAGAAAAGCATGGACGCTTTCGGGCGTCATATGCCATCAACGGGGGGGGGAAATGCGACGTGGAAATGTGTCAAAATGTGGGACTGTCATGCCCAAATCAACCTTAAAACAATGTTGTAACGTTAGCTAGCTAGCAAGAGACGGGAGCATACTAGCGATTTGTTTGTTATAAAGAAAAGGTCTATAATACATTGAAACAATAAATTAAACTAAGATAATACGATGGTTATCATCATTTTAAAAACGTTATTAACAAAGAAAAGAATTACATTTGTTTTTTCGGTTTTCTTTTGTTGCTTGTGCGTTCGCAAGGTATTCTGGGAGATTTCTCATAACACTCCGTTTGGAGTATGCCTCTGAAAAAACTCAGTTTGGAGGGCCATTTAGCCTTACCACTTTGCCCTACCCCTCCATCCCAACAACAGTCGGACACCCTACCCCTACACCTTAACACGCAAAACGGAGGGGTAGGGCTAAGTGTAAGGGGCAAGGGGTGGAATAGGATTGGGCCTCTGGTGTCTCTGTTTGTTTGTCAAATTGAACTGTCTGTCTCTGTGTGTCTTGTGTTTATTCTTTGTCTGTATATTAAATGTATGTCACTTTAGTAGTAGCCCTCTCTCAACCGGTCCCCCCCTATTGGATGTGTCCACACTAACCCCTCTGTTTAATGCGCTGTGTTTGGTGTGTGTCACACTAGCTGGCCGGGGCGTTCTTGACAGCCTGCTTTATCTATCTGCTCTATAAAGAAGAGGAAGCGGACTTCTCTACCATGTGATTGACTAGCCTCTGTGCGGTCCTGCTCAGCTGGGACTGGGACAAGGTTGGAGGGCATTGTGGGAAGACTGTGTTGTGATTGTGTTTGTGTGTGGCATTGTACGTTTATGATTGTGTCTGTGTGTTTATGTGTTTTTGTGTGTTTTTTGCATTAGTTTGTGTATACGTGCGTATGTTGTACTTGTAATGTTTGTGTGTGTGTGTGTGTGTGTGTGTGTTTGCATCTCTGTGTCGTCATGTGGTAATGTGTGTCAGTGTGTGTGAGGTGTTAACACAGGGTCATGCATGCCGTTACCCCTGGCTTACAGTATAAGCTTCATACTTGGTACCGCTGACGGCCACCACTGCAGTGTCTGCATGTCGACCCTGAGCATGGCTGACAATGGCTTGATAACATTATTTACAATTCAAAGATGTCATGGACAGAAGAAGGTAAGCTCAGGTAGCCTACTCTTGGTACATGCAGGGTAAATGGTAAATGGACTGCACTTATATAGCGCCTTTATCCAAAGCGCTTTACAACGGCCTCTCATTCACCCATTCACACAAACATTCACACACCAATGGCGGCAAGCTACCATGCAAGGCGCCGGCCTGCTCACTGGGAGCAATTTGGGGTTCTATTATTCAGTCAGTCCTTCATAACCAAAATAACCCTTTAACATAAATCAATAACAAATGAATGCAACAATAAAAACAAAAACCATCTTCAAAAATCTAAATCAAACTCCAACCCTCCATCCACCCCCACCCTTATAAACCCACAATCCCTAATAAACAACTTCTCAAACTCTTTTTGCCCTGTCTTGTGCATCAGTCCCACATTCTTCCTGACCAATCCCTCAAAGACTTTCCACACCGTTATCCACTTTCCCTCAAATCTTGCTAAGTTCCTCCTCAAATAAATTACATACCTAGCCTGTGATAATACATAATTTAAACACCATATATTCACTCCCCTCCTCTTTCCTTCCACCCCAAAAACCACCATCCTCCTCCACTCCTGCATCCCCACCACCTCCACCCCCCAGTGCTTCTTCACTAGTCCTTTCAACCTTTCTTCAAATCCCTTTATTTCTCTACATTCAAAAAGCATATGCATTAAGTTCTCATCCTGTATCCCACACACATCACACTCCCTCGAAACTGTTCTGTCTACCTGATGCAACACCACCTTAGTATAAACCCTGTTATGCCTGAGCATAAAATCAAAATGTGTACATTCTAAACTATTATATTTTAAAAAATAAATTCCTCCATATGTTCTTCACCTCCAATCCTGGGAACACCTGCCTCCACACCTTCTCTGCCGCAGGCTCCTTCACTCTGCTCTCCAACAGTGCCCAGTAGCACTCCTTCACCTTAACAGCTGAGAAGTCCCGCACTGTTTCCCCTTTCCCTAGTCTTAACCTAGGTAACTCTGTTTGCTCCTTCCCTCTTAACTCCCTATCTAACCTACTCACCCACTCCCCTGGTATACTCTGCTTTATTTTATTATACATGCTCACTATTTCTCCCCTTCTCATCTCCTCATCTGTTTCCCTAACAACTTCTATAATTGCCTGCTCTGATAGGAACCCTGGCACTACGTCATACCTAAAATCCCTTACTCTAATCAGTCCTGCCCTCCAAAAACTCCTAGACTCTAACATTTTCCCCTCTCTTCTTATTACCGGGTTCAATAAAACTGGAACATTTAGTATCTCCCCTCTCTTCTCACACTCATATCCTACCTCAGGCAAAAAACTGACCCCAGGCTTTAAACACCTCTTTATAGAATTCCGGCACCCTATCATACATCCGTGCTTTAAAGCACATCAACAACCCATAATCCCCACCCCCCCCACATCTATGTACCCATTCCCTAAAGTATCCTTTCCATCCATGTCCTTCCTCCCCGTACAAAAACCCTTTGACTGTTCTGACTCTCATTGCCCTAATCTTTACCTCCAAATCTACCAGTTTCAACCCTCCTTTATCATAATCTGCTACTAGTACATCATACGCTATTTTAACCCCCTTTCCTCTCCACAAAAAAATCTGACACTAACATCCTGGTTTCTTTTAGAACCCACTCTGGTACATTCAATACACCTAATACATAAACATATTTTGACATTAACAGTGCATTAACAATTACAACTTTTCCCTTCAGTTTCATGTTCCTTTGCTTCCAATAATTCAATGTTGTTCTTATTTTATTCAAAACCCCTGTCCATGTGTAATCAACAGCCTCCCTGTCATCCTGTCCAAGATATATTATCCCCAACACTTTTATCATCCCCTTTACAATTTTCAAATCAAAAACACAATTGTCTGTATTCACTCCCCCTATACACAACATTTCAGACTTGTCAACATTCACTTTTGCACCAGAAGCCTTTCCATATATGTTTACACACCCCATTATTTTGTTCACACTATTTACATCCCTGACAGTACATGTCGTGTCATCTGCATATTGATGGATTATGCTAACTCCTCCCCCCGGCATATTTATTCCCTTAATTTCTTTCTCCTGCTTAATATAAGCTGCCAATGGCTCCACAGATATGCTATATAGCAATGCTGACAGTGGACACCCTTGTCTTATTGATCTACCCAAAGGGAAGGAGTCAGTCAATAATCCATCTATCTTTACTTTAATTCTAGCATTCTTATATAATAATTCAATCCAATCCCTCATAACAGTCCCAATCCCAAAATGTTCCATTGTTTTCAATAAAAAAACATGTTCCACCCTGTCAAAAGCCTTATTTAAATCCAAAGATAACAATAAACCCCCTTCCTCCCTCATGTCCTTCACAACATCCCTTAATGTGCACATATTCTCTGCCACATCCCTCCCTGGGACTCCATAGGCCTGGGTAGGTGCAATCATGTTTTTCATTACTTTATTCAATCTATTAGCTAATACTTTTGCTATGGTTTTATAATCACAATTAAGTAATGATAATGCTCTATAATTCTGTAATTTGTTCCTGTCCCCTTTACCCTTATACAATAAAGTGAGCACCCCCAAGCCCATAGAGTCCGGAACCACCCTTTTATTCCCCATACACGTATACACTCTGCACAATATAGGGGCCAGGATATCAACAAATGCTTTATAAAATTCAGCCGTCAACCGATCCGAACCCGGACTCTTATTTTGGTTTAACCCCATGATGGCTGTCTTAACCTCCTCCACCCTTAGATCTGCATCACACATTTTCCCTTCTTCTTCTGTCACCCTAGCTTCCACTGCTTCTAATACTTTATTCATACATTCCTCATTCACACCCCCAGATGTATATAGGTCTGTATAAAATGACTGCACAGTATCCATTATTCCCACTAAGTCTGTTATTATTTCACCTTTATCATTCTCTAATTCCTTAATTTTCCCTTTCTCTTTCTGTCTCTTCTCTAAACCTAAAAAGAATGCTGTACTCCTTTCTCCCTCAACCACATACCTTGCCCTACTCCTTACTAAAGCACCGTCACACTTTCTCTTCTCTAACTCCCTCAAATCTTCCTCACCCTCAAATACTCTGTTAAATCATGCCCTGGAATATTATCAACTCTCTCCTGTTCTATTGCTAACCTTTTCTGCAAATCCCTTTCCTCCTCACCCTCTCTTTCCCTCTCCGTTTTGCAAATGCTATTATTACAGATTTTAATTTATCCTTCATCCCTTCCCACCACACACACACATCACTCTCATACATCTGGTCTTCCATAGCAACACTCACACACTCTCTTACTATCACCCCAAAACGTATATCTTTAAGTAAACTTGCATTAAAGCACCATGTCCCTCCTCTTCCCCCTACGTTCCCCGCACCTAGCTGGAAAGACTGAGCATCGTTGTCACTAAAGGCCATAAACCGATACTCAACCTTTCCAACCAGGTGCCTCACCTCCCTCTTCACTAAACACAAATCGATCCTTGATTGTCTCAAAACCCCCATCACCATTTGTCTCCTTGAAAAAACCTGTGCATCAGGGTGCCCCTCCCTCCATATATCCACCATTCCTCTTGTGCGCATCATTTCTAACAATACTGAGCGTGACGGATCATTCCTAAATTTCACCCCCCTTGTTACATCTAACCTATCCACCACCACATTATAATCCCCAACCATAATACAATTCCCAACACATTTCTCTTTCAAAGATTCAAAAAAACCTTTTCTATATTTATCTACATTTGGTGCATATATACAATACAGTGCATACTCAATCCCTTGATATTCAAACCCCACTCCCACCACTCTTCCCTCATTGTCATTCATTATGTTCCTTACATTGTTCACCACCCCATTCTTTACCAAAATAGCCACCCCACAAGCATACACTGTTCCATTGCTCACATAAACTTGTCCATTCCACCTCCTTCTTACCTCCTCCATTATGTCCTTTGTCCAATGCGTCTCTTGGAGGTGTCGTATATTTCTACTTAAACACACACACATAACATGGATTATATGTAAAGCTTTGTAAAGGGCTGACCTCTCCTGAGGGCCTGCAAGGGCATGTTGTGTTCTAACAGGTGGGGGTTTTATGGCAGCCAGAGAGCACAAGACGCCCATACGGGTTGGGACCATTGTAAAGCAACCACACACATACTTTGAGTTTCACCCCTCCTGGCTAAGTTTAAATGACTTGAAACACACATACCATGAATTTGTATGGGGCTTTGTAATGTTTACATTTACGTTGTTGGCATTTGGCAGACGCCTTGTCCCAAGGCAACTTTCTTGTAAATACTTGCTGAAACAAGGGGGTCTTGCGACAGATGGTCAGACACACACACACACACACACACAGGCACGCACACGCACGCGCCCACACATACGCACACACAGAGGTTGAGGAACGATCGATCAGCTCCTTATTGGGGCAAAAGCTGAGGAGGAAGGGGTAGGCTCAAAGGTGGGCTGGGGAGGTATAAAACTTGGGGAGAAACGGGGATCATTCTCTTTGTCCTCGGAAACCCCACCGTGATGCCTGCTGTCGATGACCTGATCCTATGATGACCTGATTGCTGACTTTTTTGAATAAACATTCTTAATCTTTGCTCAGAACTTTTCCTAATTTTTGACAATCATCAGAAGACGAAAATATACTACAGAGGCATATGATCTCCTCTCTGTATGCTGCCAACACAAGCTCCTGTAAGGGTTGGGGAAGCGACCTTATTGTGGAGCGACCCTTTGGCGCCCTCTGGTGTTTTATGTATGCATTTGTCTGTCCTAATTAACTGATTTGTACCTGGTGTGTGTTGTTTGGCTGTGGCTATTTAGATCCCTCTGTTTCCCCTCTGGTTGTCGGTTGTTCACTTCATGTTGCGTTTGTTATATGTACACGATTCTTCTTAGCCTTATTGTTCCTCGCCGGATTAGGAAATAAGTATAGTTGACGATTGTAAGTACATTGCTCTGCCTTGTTCCTGTTATTATTTAAAACGTTTATCGGAGACTTGTTTTCTCCTCTTTTGTTTATTCGCTTACTGTGCGGTTATTATTTGTTCCGTTTACTCAAAATAAAGAGTACCGTTATTATTTATTATACTCCTGCTTCCGCCTACTCTGTTCTACTCTGCGCCTGGGTCCAAACACATTACCCCATCGTAACAAGCTCCATCTTCTTCCTATCTCTGAGTCCATTTGTGTTGACAGCAACAACCCTGACCATAGTCAAGATTACAAAAAAAAGGAACATATGCACCGCCATGTCATTTTCCTACCCTGGTCTTCTTCCCTCGTGCTTTTGCACCCCTTCCTGATCTTGTCCTCACCCTCTGTACATCCGCATATAGTCCTTCATCGGAACCTTTTCTTTTCCCCACGCCCTCTGTTGAAGGCCCTGCCTCATCCATTTCTCCATCCCTTACTGCATCATCGAAGCTGGCTCCAATCTCCTCTCTCTCTTTACCCTCCACTTCCACCGGACCAGGCCCCTCCGCTCCTCTCTCCACTTCCGGCTTCAACTGGGTCTCCTCCACCACCTCAGCTTGTCCTCCTCCCTCCGTCACGTCTTCATGGCTCCTTTCCCCACCTTCTCCTTGTGTCTCCACCTCTTCCTCCTCCACCACCTCCTCCTCCTCCTCTCCCTCCATCTCCTCTTCTTCGTCCCCCTCCACCTCCACCACCTCCTCCTCCTTCTCCTCCTCCTCCTTCTCCTTCTCCTTCTTCTCCTCCTCCTCCTCCTCCATCACTGCTCACTCTCTCTCCTCCATCATATCTCCTTCCAATGCATTCACGTGCATAATGTCCTCATTTGTTGCATTTAAAACACACTCCGGGCATTCTCGAATTACATGTCCTGGCTTAATGCACAGCCTACATACCCTCACTTGCTTATCGTGAATCACCCTAAAGTGATCCACTCCAACCAGGGTCTCAAACTTAGTAGAGTATGGCAAAGACCTCACCTCTTCTGTGAACTTCACCTTCATGTATCGGGTCCCGTCTGCTATGTCCGTTCCCGGCCACGTCTTTCTCTTGATCGGTGACACCGCTCTCACCCCCCACGACTCCAGCCTGTACCTGAACACGTCGTCCTTCAAATAAACCAGGAGATTTAAAAACGAGACCACCATCTCATCCACTGCCAAGTCCTTTCCCATTATTCTCACGTCTTTGATCATAAATCCGTCCGTGAGCTTGTCCTTCCCTCTCCTCGATGCCAGCGTGATCTCATATTTTCTGTCTCCTTTCGACCGACAGCCCTCCACATTTCCACACACCTCCTTTATACCTCGTAACATTTCCATCACAGTAATATTGCTTCCATGCTCCAGTCCCACTTCCACCGTCAGGCTTGCGTCGTACCGTTTATCCGTGTTGCTTTCATCGTCGTCCATTCCGTTCGCTGTGTTTGTTGCCATGTCGTCCGTCCTTAGAAGCCCCCGATCAGCACGAAGCTGTCGGGGTACTCAAAACCAAAACTCGCTTAAATATAGATGTTATAATGTTCGCTTGTTGTTTGCCAAACTCGCTCAAACTTTCTCAGACTCTCGCTCTCGTTCACCTTCCGCTCATGCGCATAGACAGCGACTCTACCTCCTGCGCCACAGCCGCCCCTGGTACATGCAGGCCACACCATAACAGCAGCTCCACGCACACGCAAAGGCAGCAACAGGTGTGTGCATCCAGATCATCCCCCACGGCTGGTTCAGCTACGCAAGAAATAAGCAGCCTCTCATCATCTGAAACTGGGGGGCAAACAAACACTGGCAGTCGTCACCTCATTCTCAATATCATCTGTTTTCATTGATACTCATTCAGTATCGCTGCTACTCTGTTCTTATTGACCTTTTTTTCTTCTTTTTTTTCCCTGAGTGGGGCCCGCTCATATTTTTCACTTTATTGGATAGAGATATTGAAGATAGACAGGCCGGATTCGAACCCATGCCGACATGGGCATATGTGATTGATTGATTGAAAACCTTTATTGTCCCCAATGGGGAAATTTTGTTGTCAAACAGCTCAGTTAGGGCAGAAAACATTCAATACAGAAAACAGAAAACATTCAATAAAATACATAAAACAGTGCAGGCTCAATAAGTAAAAAGTTCCCAAAGTTCCAGCTCCAGGTCTCCCCCACCCTGCAGGGCCTGGTTGTAGAGTCGGAGTGCAGCTGGAACAAAGGACTGTCCAAATCTTTTTGTACTTTGACGGGGGAGAACAAATCTGTGGCTGAACTTGCTCCTCATCCCCGCCAGCTCGCAGTACATCGGGTGGGAGGGATTGGCCAGCATGGCCGCCAGTTTTTTCCCCATCCTCTGTTCTGCCACCACCTCTAGGCTGTCCAGCCCGGTCCCCACCACAGAGCTGGCCTTCTTCACCAGTTTGTTTAGCCTCGCAGCATCCCTGGCACAGATGTTTCCACCCCAGCAGGCCACGGCGAAGAACAGAACGCTGGCAACCACCGACTGATAAAACATTTGCAGCAGCTTGTTGCAGACACCGAAAGACCTCAGCCTTCTCAGGAAAAACAGTCTGCTCTGCCCTTTCCTGAGAAGAGCCTCGGTGTTGTCAGTCCAGTCCAGTTTGTTATTAATTTGTACTCCCAGGTACCTGTAGGAGTCCACCCTCTCGACTTCCACCCCCTTGATGGTGATGGGGGCTGGGGTCCTTCTCTTCCTCCTAAAGTCCACCACCAACTCCTTTGTTTTGCTGGTGTTAAGCAAAAGGTAGTTGGTGTCGCACCACTGCACAAAGCTCTCCACCAGGGCCCTGTACTCCTCATCCCTGTCGTCTGTGATGTAACCGACGATAGAGGAGTCATCCGAAAACTTCTGCAGGTGGCACTGGTCGGAGCTAAACTGGAAGTCGGAGGTATAGAGGGTGAAGAGAAAGGGTGACAGAACAGTTCCCTGGGGGGCACCGGTGTTGCACACCACCACCTCTGACTGACAGCCCTGCAGTCTCACATACTGACGCCTGTCTGTGAGGTAGTTGTGGATCCAAGCCGTCAGGGAGTCCTCCACACCCATCACTGCTAGTTTGTCAGCCAGCAGTGATGGCTTGATAGTGTTAAATGCACTGGAGAAGTCGAAGAACATGGTCCTCACCATGCTCTGTGGCCTCTCCAGGTGTGTGTAGGCCCTGTGCAGCATGTAAATGATGGCATCCTCCACCCCCATGCTCTCCTGGTATGCAAACTGCCGGGGGTCCAGGACTGTGCACTGTAGACAGGGGTGCTAGACCACTGGACCACCCCAAGGGGGTATTCCATCAATGTCGCTAAAGAAAAATCCAGGCTTGTTTTTGAGAGTTATCAAAGAGTTATCAAAATAAGCCTGGATTTTTTTGATGAATCTCGCGAGATTTATCAGAATAAGCCTGGTTTTTCCTTTGGCAACATTCATGGAATACCCCCCAGGCCATTGTTTATATTGACTTAACTGGAAGTGTTGTGGCACGCGCCCCAAGGGCCTTGTTTCCAAGTCCCTACAGTGTTATGGCGCTTTTCCACTATACGGCCCGGCTCGGCTCGGCTCAGCTCGCTTCGGCACGCTTTTGAACAGTTCTGGGTATTGGCGCTTTTCCACTATACACAAGAGACCAGGAACGAGTAGGAGGAGCAGGAGATAGTAGGCGGAGTTACGCGTCATAACAGTGTCATAAGATTCCTTCCGCTATACAGATCAGCAGGGGGAAATGCGATAAGAATATTGTCAAAATGCAGCACTATCGTGCACAGATCAGCCTTACAACATGTAATGTTAAGTGCCTGTAACTTGCCGCTTTCAGTTCTAGTAGACTAGTTTAGATCTCGCAACCAGGGAAATGCCGACACAATTCTATTTTTATTTCTCCTGACACGTTGAGCACTGTGCTTTTTTTGTTGGTGAACTACCGTAATAAGCCTAAAAAAGTTAAACTGTTCAAAAAGTGCAACTTCTCTGCTTTCAGAAACTCTTTGAATTTTTTAGATTGGGCATATAGTTCATGAATTACGGTACTTTGAATCCGCTGTAGACAGCTCCGGTTTCGGAGCAAGACTATCGGCATTAGTCAAATACATGCTCACATCAAGTCATCCGCTCACTGCTGTCCATCAAAAATGGCACATCCATCAATAATATTACATAATAACAACTGCTCTGATTAGATTGCTTAGATTGTTTAATACATCAACGGGGGGAAAAGCGAGATGAACTCGCGAGTATCATGCTTCATTGAAGGGAAAGTCCTATCTATCCCATTCAAAGTGTTTTAGCCATCCCCCTTTCCACTGGTAATAAGGAATTGGCAAGAATAGATCGATATAAATAGATCAACATAATGCAGCACTATCATGCACAGATCAGCCTTAAAACATGTAACGTTAGATATATAACGGTGCGACGTATTTCTACGGAAAGGCTGACTGACGCGGGGCTCATACCATCTCCGCGTTCGCTATAGATACGCTTGCAGCAGCGGGTGAACTCCCGGTTCATTGAGTTTACGGTTAAAAGCATATCTTCTCGGGGTGTCAGCGCGGTGGTTCAGGGCTCAAAATGACCGTATACCGATGGTGAAGTTAGCAAAGGAGTATTGTGATTGTACCACCTCCATAGCCGGTGTTATTCACGGGCAAAGACGGTGCATAATAGCGATTTATGTGTTATGCTTGTTGTAAATAAAAGTTCTATGATGCATTGAAATGACATTAAACTAAGATAATACGATGGTCAGCATAATTTTTCGAATCATTATTAACAAGCTATTACAGAAACTGTAGTTACATTTTCCAAGAGCGAATGTGGTATTTAAAGATGGCGGTTAGCGAAGAAATCTATGAACATGGGATGACGATTTCCATTGACCAATCAACGGTGTGCAGTGTCACACGTCACACGCAGCCTGGCAAAAAGGTTCCGGGTCTCACGTGCCCCGCGGTGGTGTAGCGGTCTAAGCACTGGCCACTAGTGCATGCTGCCCACCGGGGACTGGGTTCGAATCCCAGCTCGCCAGATCCGGATATGGCTGGGGCACACACGGGGAGCGGCATATTGGGCGGCCGCTCCCGAGGGCGGTATAGGAGTATTTCCGGACAAGGATCCGTCGCGCAACAGCGCCCCCGGGGTGCCGGAATAACAGGTGCTGGGCTCGAGGAGCCAGTCAGCTAGTCTGCCTGGCGGCCTCTTCTGGGACTGCCGGCCACGGGGTCGTGCGGCGGATCCTTCGCAATAGGCAGGGGATAATTGGATGCTAGGTTGGGTTCAATTGGCTACCAAATTGGGTGAAAAAGGGATAACATCTGAAAAACTAAATAAAAATTAAAAAATTACGGTTAAAAGCATATCTTCTCGGGGTGTCAGCGCGGTGGTTCAGGGCTCAAAATGACCGTATACCGATGGTGAAGTTAGCAAAGGAGTATTGTGTTTGTACCACCTTCATAGCCAGTGTGTTATGCACACCTTAAAACTGGAAAAGCCAAATGTGGTGGAACCCCAGAGAAACAGAGACAGAGGCCAGGAGAATATACAATGATTTATTAAGGATGATATACACAAAGAAATAGGCCCTACACTAACTAGTGGAAAAACAAACATAAGGTGTGATGCAGGCGATAGTTATGGGGTGTGTAATTATACTATGTGTGTGTGCGTGTATGAGGTCAGGGGTGTTGTATTATGTGCTGCGATACTACCCTAGTGAGCAAAGTCCGAGATCCAGAGGGGGTAGTCAAGGGGAATGTCCAGGGGTCGGGCCAGGGAGAGTGATCCAGGAGAGAGTAGTCCAGAGGGGAGTCCAGGGGTCGAGCCAGGGAGGGAAATCCAGAAGAGAGTAGTCAGAGGGGGTCCAGGGGTCGAGCCATACAGATAGTTATGTTCAAGCGTTGGATCTCCGTCTGTAGCAGGGTTAAGTAGGCGGCTGTCCAGGTGGTGATTGGGACAGCTGGGCTGAAAGGTAATAGCCCACACCTGCTGCAAACAGAGCCAGAGATCCGGCCCACTCAATCCGGCCGGGAGGGGGCGCCAGAACGAGGCTCACGGGGGCGTGTCAGATTAGGAGGCACAACAGTACCCCCCTCCTCAGGGGAGGCACCGGACGACGGACCCAGGGCCCCGGGGTTGGCTCGGTAGAAATCCTCCAATAAGGACGGGTCGGCGAGATAGGACGCAGGCACCCAAGTCCGGTCCTCGGGCCCGTAGCCAACCCAGTCCACTAGGTATTGAAACCCGCGACCCCGGCGGCGGACCTCCAGTAGTTTGTTTACCGTCCATACCGGGTCCCCATCATCCAGGACACGGGGCGGCGGCGGAGCCGGGCTGGGGGAAGACAAAGGGCTGGCGGCCACAGGTTTAAGCTGGGAGACATGGAACACCGGGTGTATTTTGAGGGAGGGAGGAAGGGTCAAACGTACCGCCGTGGGGTTGACGATACGGTCCACGGGATAGGGACCAACGTACCGGGGGTTGAGTTTCCGGGTGGAGGTTTGGTCTGGAGGGGCAGGTCCCGGGCCAACAGCCAAACCCTCTGACCTGGCTGGTAGTCAGGGGCCGGCACCCTCCGCCGGTTCGCGCTCCGCCGGGCGCGCTCGGTGGCGCGGAGCAACGCCGCCCTGGCGGTCCTCCACACGTTGCAACACCGGCGGAGATGGGCCCTGGTGGTTGGGACCGCCACCTCCAGCTCCTGTTGGGGAAACAGAGGGGGTTGGTAACCCAGGGAACATTCGAATGGGGACATACCAGTGGCGGCGCTCTCCATAGTGTTGAGGGAGTACTCCACCCACGGCAGGTATTTCGCCCAGGAGGAGGGATTGTGGGCGGAGACACATCGGCGAGCGGCTTCCAGAGCCTGGTTGGCACGCTCGGCCTGCCCATTGGACTGAGGGTGGTACCCGGAGGTGAGACTGGTGGTGGCCCCAATGCCTCTGCAGAAGGCCCGCCAGACCTTGGAGACGAACTGGGGGCCCCGGTCAGAAACCACATCCGAGGGGATCCCGTGGAGGCGTACGACGTGGAGAGTTAGGAGGTCCGCCGTCTCGGCCGCTGTGGGCAGTTTCGGGAGGGGAACGAAGTGGACCGCCTTGGAGAACCGGTCCACGATGGTGAGAATGGTGTCGCACCCCTGGGAGACAGGGAGCCCAGTAACAAAGTCCACGGCGATGTGCGACCACGGTCGGCTGGGCACCGGGAGAGGCTGCAGGAGACCCGCAGGAGGCCGATGGGAGGCCTTACTACGGGCGCACACCGTACAGGCGGCCACAAACTCCCTGGTGTCCCCCCTGAGATTGGGCCACCAGAACCTCTTCCCGATGAATGCCGCCGTCCGCCGCTCGCCGGGGTGGCAAGTGAAGCAGCTGGAGTGGCCCCACTCCAACACCCTGGCTCGGACAGCTGTAGGCACAAACAAACGGTTAGGGGGTCCGGTCCTAGGGTCTGGTTCGGCCCGCTGAGCCTGTCTCACCAAAGCCTCGACGGGCCAGGTTACGAACCCCACCACCCGGGACGGGGACAGGATGGTATCTCCCCCCTCAGCGACACCCGAATCCGCCTTGGGGAACTGGCGGGAGAGAGCATCAGCTTTGACGTTCTTGGAGCCGGGACGGTAGGTAAGGGTGAAGTCGAAACGACAAAAAAAGAGCCCAGCGGGCTTGTCGAGAGTTGAGCCTCTTGGCGGACCCAAGGTAAGTGAGGTTCCTATGGTCAGACCACACCAGGAACGGTAGTTTGGCTCCCTCCAGCCAGTGTCTCCACTCCCTCAGGGCCTCGTGAACCGCCAGCAGCTCCTTGTTGCCCACGTCGTAATTTTGGGCCGCGGGTTCGTAGCGCCGGGAGAAGTAGGCGCAAGGGTGTATCTTCTGGTCCTCCCCCGACCGTTGAGAGAGGACCCCCCCGATCCCCGTGTCCGAAGCATCTACCTCTACGATGAACTGTCTCTCGGGGTCGGGGTGGATCAGCACTGGCGCGGAGGAGAACAGGTGTTTTAGTGTGCCGAAAGCGGTCTCAGCAGCGGCGGTCCAGCAGAAGGGTCGTGAGGTGGAGGTAAGCGCAGTGAGCGGCGCTGCGACCTGGCTGAACCCTTTAATGAACCGCCTCACAAATCCCGCGAACCCCAGGAAGCGTCTAAGTTGGGTCCGGTCCGTGGGCTGAGGCCACTCCACGACGGCCTTGACCTTGGCAGGGTCCGCCCGCATCTGTCCGTCCTCCACCACATTACCCAGGTAGGTGACCGAGCTGGTGTGGAAAACGCACTTCTCCCCCTTCACGAATAAGCGGTTCTCCAGGAGTCTCTGCAGGACTAGCCGGACGTGCTGGTGGTGCTCCTCCACGGACTGAGAAACAATAAGAATGTCGTCAAGGTACACAACAACAAAAATATTTAACATGTCCCGAAGGACATCGTTGACCAGGGCCTGGAAAATAGCAGGGGCATTAGATAGACCAAAAGGCATGACGCGGTATTCAAAATGGCCGAGGTGGGTGTTAAACCCGGTCTTCCACTCGTCCCCCTCCCTGATGCGGACTAGATGGTAGGCGTTACGTAGGTCCAGCTTGGTGAATACCTTGGCATGGGTGAGGGGTTCGAAGGTGGAGCTAATGAGGGGAAGGGGATAACGGTTCTTTACAGAAATGTCATTCAGAGCCCGAAAATCAATGCAAGGTCTGAGCCCACCGTCCTTCTTGGATACGAAGAAGAATCCAGCCGCGAGGGGAGAGGAGGAGGGCTGGATGATACCAGAGTTGATGGACTCCGTAATGTAGTTACGCATCGCCTCCTTTTCAGGGAGTGAGAGGCTGTAAAGTCTACCTTTAGGAAGGGTGGCACCAGGCAGGAGGTCTATAGGACAGTCATACGGGCGATGGGGTGGAAGGGAGAGTGCCTCGTCCTTGCTGAACACCTGGGCTAGGTCGTGGTAGATGGGAGGAACCCCGGTGAGGTCAGGCGGAGTGATCTTAGACTTGGGGTCGCTAGAGGGAGACAGGGCGGAGCGAAGGCAGGAGGCGTAACACGTACCTCTCCAGCCTAGGATCTGGCCCGAAGCCCAGGAGATGTGAGGTTCATGTCTCTCGAGCCAGGGTCTACCCAGCACCAGGGGAGACGTGGGGGTCTGAAGGACAAAGAACCGGATCTCCTCGGTATGATTCCCGGAGATCGTAAGAGATATAAGCCCAGTGGTGTGGGTGATAGTTCCTAGGGAACGGCCATCAATGGCCCTAGGCATGATGGGGCGGTCTAGAAGGACTAGGGGGATGCCCGCCTGGCGGACTAAGTTTTCATCGATTAGACAACCATCAGCCCCGGAGTCGATGAGGGCGCTGACAGACAGGGTGTCCTTCCCCCAGGTGAGAGTGGCAGGGAATAAGCGACTGAGGGTGACCTGGGGCTGAGAGAGAGAGGTGTTGCTCACCAGTATGCCCCCTACTGGTGAGCTGGGTCTTTTGGCCGGACAGGACACGCCCGGATGATGTGCCCCTCCTTGCCGCAGTACAGGCACTGTTTGTTGAGAAGCCTCCGTTCTCGCTCCTCTCGCGAGAGCCGAGAGCGGCCGATCTCCATGGGCTCCCCAGACCCGGAAGTAGCCACGAGAGGAGGCAGCATGGGCAGAGAAGGGGGCGGGGTCGTTCCGGCGCGATAGGTAGTGGGGCGCGTGACAGCTCGCTGGACGCGGTCGGTGCGTTGTACCTGGAGGCGTGCATCCATCCTAAGGGCCAGGGTAATCAGCTCATTAAGGGTGCCGGGATCGTCGCGCACCAACAGGTCCTTGATGGAATCATGTAACCCCTTGTGGAAAAGGCTGAGGAGGGCTCCGTCATTCCAGCCTGTCTCCGTGGCTAGAGTACGGAACTCGACCATGTACTCGGCTACAGAGCGGGAACCCTGGGAGATGGCTAACAAGCGGCCGGTTACATCCTGCCCGTCCTGGGGGTGGTCGAACACGAACCGGAACTCCGATTTAAACAGGGGGTAATCCGTGGAGTATCTTGAACTGCTCCCGACAGCGGCTATGGCCCATTTGAGCGCTTTGTCAGCGAGTAGAGACATGATAAACGCTACCTTGGCCCCGTCGGAGGAGTACTTGGAAGGCTGGTGCGTAAATACTAATTCGCACTGGGTCAGGAAACCCCGACAACGATCAAAGTCACCATGGAATGGAGCGGGGCTGACTAACCTGGGTTCCCAGTGAGCGACAGGAGGATAGAGCGAAACGGGGTTCACAGGATCGACCGGGGGATTAGTCATCTGCCCAGATATGGAACTCGTGTCAGGGGGTGGTCTGCTGCCAGCGGCGATGAGGTCCAGAGAACGCTGGATGGAGGCGAGAGACCCGGACAGGGCGTCCATCTTCGTCTCGAGACTATTTACAGCCCCGACGGTGGCACGGGTGGTATTCTCCAGTACGGCTATCTGGCCTTGGACCGTGGGGAAGGCCTTCTGGAGCTCGGCCTGCAGACTGGTAAGTTGCGTAGCATGGCTATTTACCTCTCTGCGTAAATCTACGACTAATGGGAGAACCCCAATACCCGGGGAACCACCCTTGTTCTCTGGAGTTCCACCTTGGCTCATAATGGCTTGAACATACTGTTATGCACACCTTAAAACTGGAAAAGCCAAATGTGGTGGAACCCCAGAGAAACAGAGACAGAGGCCAGGAGAATATACAATGATTTATTAAGGATGATATACACAAAGAAATAGGCCCTACACTAACTAGTGGAAAAACAAACATAAGGTGTGATGCAGGCGATAGTTATGGGGTGTGTAATTATACTATGTGTGTGTGCGTGTATGAGGTCAGGGGTGTTGTATTATGTGCTGCGATACTACCCTAGTGAGCAAAGTCCGAGATCCAGAGGGGGTAGTCAAGGGGAATGTCCAGGGGTCGGGCCAGGGAGAGTGATCCAGGAGAGAGTAGTCCAGAGGGGAGTCCAGGGGTCGAGCCAGGGAGGGAAATCCAGAAGAGAGTAGTCAGAGGGGGTCCAGGGGTCGAGCCATACAGATAGTTATGTTCAAGCGTTGGATCTCCGTCTGTAGCAGGGTTAAGTAGGCGGCTGTCCAGGTGGTGATTGGGACAGCTGGGCTGAAAGGTAATAGCCCACACCTGCTGCAAACAGAGCCAGAGATCCGGCCCACTCAATCCGGCCGGGAGTGGGGCGCCAGAACAAGGCTCACGGGGGCGTGTCAGATTAGGAGGCACAACACAGTGTTATTCACGGGCAAAGACGGTGCCCTTTGCGGGTTAATAACTGTGATTTACCGTGGGTTAGGAGGATAACAATTCAAACGTGTCCGGATAGGGGAGAGGACAGGGAATCCAAAACCATTTGAATGGTGTCGATACTACACTCCTATCACGGTCGACACAGCGCGGAGCGAATTCCCTAGTAAAACTATTCTCTCCCCCCGCTGTCAACGGGAGTTTCAACCAGCAGGCGCGGTGCTGCGAGCAGCAGCGGGTGAACTCCCGGTTCATTGAGTTTACGGTTAAAAGCATATCTTCTCGGGGTGTCAGCGCGGTGGTTAAGGGCTCAAAATGACCGTATACCGATGGTGAAGTTAGCAAAGGAGTATTGTGTTTGTACCACCTTCATAGCCGGTGTTATTCACGGGCGAAGACCACCGTCTAAATAGCTGCCTCAGCCCCAGTCTGCCTCAGTTAATATCTAGCATAATAGCGATTTTTGTGTTATGCTTGTTGTAAATAAAAGTTCTATGATTCATTGAAATGACATTAAACTAAGATAATACGATGGTCAGCATAATTTTTCGAATCTTTATTAATAAGCTATTACAGAAACTGTAGTGACATTTTCCAAGAGCGAATGTGGTATTTAAAGATGGCGGTTAGCGAAGAAATCTATGAACATGGGATGACGATTTCCATTGACCAATCAACGGTGTGCAGCGTCACACGTCACACGCAGCCTGGCAAAAAGGTTCCGGGTCTCAAAAAGGTTCCTGCCCTCGAAGGGTAGCTAAAGAAGCGTGCCGTACCGCGCAGTGCTGATCCAGGCCGCTCAATGGAAAAGCGCCAAAGAACAGGGCTGACCCGGGTCGACCCGGGCTGGCACGATAGTGGAAAAGCGCCATCTGTTTCATCACTGTGTTATTTGTTATCAGCTCTATGATTTAAAAAACCAAAACTAATGAGATGAAAGTCATCTGAGAGGACTAAGAGACCGCTGATTGAACATGAGGCCTCCCTCTGTTTTTCATCTGTCTCTCACACACACGCACACACACACACACACACACACACACACACACACACACGTGTCTCATCTCAATTAAATCAAACAACCAGACAGTTACTGTAATCAAGATGATGGTTGCTTGAAAGATATGAGAGATGCATCTACTTGGGAGGTCTGTGTGTGTGTGTGTGTGTGTGTGTGTGTGTGTGTGTGTGTGTGTGTGTGTGTGTGTGTGTGTGCGTGTGCGTGTGCGTGTGTGTGTGCGTGCGCGCGCGCGTTTCGGTGCTTGTGAAGGTTTGTTCCTCTTAGTTAGTTTTCTTTCTTAGCTGTAATCCCTATCATTTCATATGTTGGTCTCTTCGTCCAAATAAATACGTACCTAAGCTCCCTCACGCGCTTCTCCGCTTGGCTGAAAATTGCTTTTTTTATTGGATTAAAAAAGGCTTCTAGAGTCCACAAAGTATTGATTGGAATTTAACTGGTAAAAAAAATAATCTTTAGGCAAGTTTTTTAATTGACTTTTGTTAAACTTTTTTTCTCATAAAGAAATACATATTGTAAATTGGATAACAGAAATCACCAAAATAGGTCTTCGTCACCATTCTTGCTTATCAGGCCTCTAGAAATGTGCTGTACTTATCAGGCCTCTAGAAATGTGCTGTACTTATATTCTCAGAAATTATGGGGTTTTAGATGTTTTATCACTCATTTTTCTATTTTCTTTTATCAGAGTTGTACACTAGAAAATACTTATAGGTTGCTAACATTTGAAAAAGATGTCGTAAGTGGAAAAGAATTAACCCATGGAAAAGGATAACAGCAGTATTGTCTAACAAGGATTCTTACACGGGATGGGTCGCACCATGCTCATTGCTTTACATTCTATGTTGCCTCAATTCTACATGCCTCAATCTAGGAGCAACATGTACCATTCCTGCCTTCCCTACCCAGGCACATAGACTCATTTCAAGTTGTTTGTAATTAGTTTAATTTGTAATTGGTGTGAACTGTCCTTTCAAGTGCTCTAGCAATGTTGCCTTGGCAACATTTTGTGCCACATATTGGTTTTATTCTTTTCCTTTGTACAATTTGAATCTAATAATTTCATTCTTATTTTTCTCACAGTGTTATCATGTGATTTTGTTTGTGGATTAGTTGTAATTATGGCTTTGAGGGTGTTGGCAGTGCCTCACAGGGAAACGCACTCTGACAAGTGTAAATGAGGAAACAAATGTTTGTTTGTGCACAGAGACTCTCTACAGCATGTCTACAGCACACCCACCAACGGCCACGCTGGGGGTAGTAACACCCACCACTGGCCTCTCTTTGTCCCAAGAAACACACACACACACACACACACACACAAACCAACAAACACCTGCATACTGTACACACATGCACACACACAAACATGCAATGACCCAATAACCCCGCTGCTGCAATGGCTGCTCAACTCCACGGTTCCCATAGTAACCACGCAATGCCACGGTTCCTATGGTAACCACACAATGCTGCCCCCCCCTCTCACTCCTAACCCGCCCCCATTTCACAGCCCCGTCAATCAAGCTTCCACTACGCTGCCATGGTGACTGACCTTTGCCCTGTGTGTGTGTGTGTGTGTGTGTGTGTGTGTGCGTGTGTGTGTGTGTGTGTGTGTGCGTGTGTGTGTGCGTGTGTGTGCGTGTGTGCGCGTGTGTGTGCGTGTGTGCGCGTGTGTGTGTGTGTGTGTGTGTGTGCGTGTGCGAGTGTGTGTGTGTGTGCGTGTGTATGCGTGTGTGTGTCCGTGTGCGTGTGTGTGTGTCCATTCTAGATCTGTGGGATGGTGTTCACATGCTGCCTGTACAGGAGGATCAAGATGGAGCCTTACTGAACACCAGGACACCAACACCAGTCCAGCCTGACGGTGAAGCAGCTGGGCATCACCTACTGTGCATCACCTACTGTGCATCACCTACTGTAAACTGCTGAACATTATACAACAGTAGCCTTGACCTCTGACCTCTGAACCGTTGAACTTTGACCTGACAGCCCAAACCCTGACTGACCCCCTCCTGAACCCCTGCATTGGATGCATGCACACTGTACCCCCCCAATACCGTGCCGCTCTATGGCAAGGCAAAGGAAGGTGCTTATGGTAAAAAAAACTAAAAAACTATTCTGATTGTCGCTAAGATATGTTCCGATCTTTCAGCTGACCTGTACTCCTCACGAGACAACTGGAATTCAAAGTGAAGTGGTTGAGTGACAGTTGGTCGAGGGTGTGGTGTACACGTGCATGGGGTTGCTGCTTGTGATGGGTGAATGCTTTACTATATCCAGTGGGTCACTGATGTGAACCGTAACGTGCCTCAGACATAGAACCTATATCAATGTCTTTGTTTGATACTCCACTTCCTGTTGATACAACATTAAATTGGAAACCTAGCAGTGAACTCATCTCTCTCTCCATTCTGAGTAAGTAGACTATCTAGTAAGCTGGACTTCTGATAAGTTGATACCTGTCTTGTTATTAGTAATAGAGTAAATAGCTGTCTGTTTTAAGGCTATCTAGTTAAAATTGGACTACTGATACCTGTCTGTTCATTAGTAATAGTGATAGGAAAAGTAATAGGGTGATTGCTGTCTGTTTTAAGATTATCTAGTTAAGCTGTCTGTTTTCAAAACAAAGGCTTCAGAGTCATTCTGGTGAAACTACCAGTTTCTGACCTAAGTAGGTGTTAACTTGTAGTAGGAGGAGACTTCTAGCTCCCCTATATAGTGGATAGACCAAGGCCAGGGAGGTCATACAGGCGACTTGTGAGAACACCTGTCAGTCGTTGTCATTAGTGCTCGTTAGTGGGGAGTGGCTACAAGCCTGCTAGTGTCCATAAATATCTGGCCTGTCTGAGAGCGACAGCCTCCTGACACTAAGACTCGTGACACCAAGACAAGGGAGTCTATCTGTGGGAGTCTAAGTCTCGTGACAACAAGACAAGGGAGTCTATCTGTGGGAGTCTAAGTCTCGTGACAACAAGACAAGGGAGTCTATCTGTGGGAGTCTAAGTCTCGTGACAACAAGACAAGGGAGTCTATCTGTGGGAGTCTAAGACTCGTGACAACAAGACAAGGGAGTCTATCTGTGGGAGTCTAAGACTCGTGACAACAAGACAAGGGAGTCTATCTGTGGGAGTCTAAGACTCGTGACAACAAGACAAGGGAGTCTATCTGTGGGAGTCTAAGACTCGTGACAACAAGACAAGGGAGTCTCTGTGGGAGTCTAAGACTCGTGACAACAAGACAAGGGAGTCTATCTGTGGAAGTCCATCGAGGAAGGCCTGAGAGGAAGCCAGGGTACTTAGTACCTTCTCTTCCAGTTGTTTGTAGTGTTGCTGTCTTCTCTTGGCACATCGGTCTACTGAGTGCACTTAGCTACCCCTACTTCTGTTGGTTCATTAGCCCTCTTCCCCTCTACGGACCTATATCCCAATGTGCTTTCTCCCTATTCCTGTTCTTCTGACACTCAGGAGGACACCTAGATGCTACACCCCCCCTCGCAACCCTTCCAATCTC
Organism: Nansenia antarctica; assembly: GCF_963989245.1. NCBI lineage: Eukaryota > Metazoa > Chordata > Actinopteri > Argentiniformes > Microstomatidae > Nansenia > Nansenia antarctica. The sequence goes on along the minus strand of NC_137678.1, from coordinate 30,196,516 downwards.
ATCTACCCACCTTTTTCTACTGACCATGACTTTATCGCCGCAGGCGGTCTCTGGAATTGCCAGTCGGCGGTCCGAAAAGCTGACGCTATCTCAGCTTATGCATCTCTTATGGCCCTCAATTTCCTTGCTCTCACTGAAACCTGGATCACACCAGAAAACACAGCTACACCGGCAGCCCTCTCTGCCGCCTACTCCTTTTCTCATTCCCCTAGACCCTCTGGTCGAGGGGGAGGCACAGGACTCCTCATCTCGCCCAAGTGGTCACATACTGTCCTTCCCCTGGCACACTTGTCTATATCCTCCTTTGAATTTCATGCTGCTTTTGTCTCCTCCCCGGTCAAACTCCACATTGTTGTCATCTATCGCCCCCCAGGCCAGCTCGGTGACTTCCTAGGCGAGATGGATGGCCTTCTCAGCTCCTTCCCTGATGATGGCACTCCGCTCGTACTACTAGGTGACTTCAATTTCCAATCTGAGAAGCTTCTCTCATCTGGAGTACTTGACCTTCTCCTCTCCTTCGGCCTTACCCTGTCCCCCTCTCCTCCGACTCATAAGGCAGGCAATCAGCTCGACCTTGTCTTCACCAGATCTTCCCACACTTCCAACCTTACCGTTACCCCTCTTCCAGTTTCTGATCACCACTTTATATCCTTCTCCCTTCCCCTCAAAACTTCCTCTTCCCTCTCAGCCTCTAACCACTTAAGACCCTCTCGTCGTAACCTACGTACCCTGTCCCCCATCACCCTCTCTTCTTCTGTCCTATCCTCCCTACCCTCTGTCGAATCCTTCTCCCTTCTATCCACCGATGCGGCATCCTCAACCCTCCTGTCCGCTCTCACCTCATCCTTCGACATCCTCTGTCCACTAACCCTGAAGCCAGCTCGATCCTCTCCTCGAGCTCCCTGGCTCTCTGAAACGCTACATGCTTGTAGACTAGAGCTCAGAGCAGCGGAAGAGGAAATGGAGAAAAACTGGCCTTTCTGATGACCTTAACCTCTATCACTCTCTCCTTGCCAACTACGCCTCCTCGGCATCAGCTGCTAAAGCATCCTACTATCATTCCAAAATACATTCTTCTGCCTCTAATCCTAGAAAACTGTTCTCCACTTTCTCTTCACTCCTTAATCCACCTCCTCCCCCTCCTCCTTCCTCCCTGTCCGCCGATGACTTTGTCACCTACTTTGAAAAAAAGGTGGACGACATCAGCAGCACCTTTTCCCCCCCACCTCTCCCTCCTCCCACTAACAATGCTAACACCCCTTCCAAACTCTCTCCTCGACACTCGGTCTCTGGATTGTCATCTTTTTCCCCCCTCTCCCCCGATGAGATTCTCACACTTATCACATCAAAGCGGGCAACCACATGCCCTCTTGATCCCATCCCCTCCCCCCTTCTCCAATCCATTTCCGCCGACATCCTTCCTTACCTTACCACCCTAATCAACTCCTCCCTATCCACAGGATCTGTCCCAGCGGCCTTCAAAATAGCCAGAGTCAAGCCTCTCCTCAAGAAACCTACCCTTGACCCATCATCTGTCCACAACTACAGACCTGTATCCCTTCTCTCCTTCCCTTCCAAAACCCTTGAACGCGCAGCATCTAAACAACTGACTGACTATCTCCGGAAGATGGATCACTTAGACCCCCACCAATCCAGCTTCAAGGCTGGGCATTCCACTGAGACTGCGCTCCTTGCTGTCACGGAAGCCCTCCACTCTGCCCAAGCTTCCTCCCTCTCCTCTGTTCTCATTCTCCTTGACCTGTCTGCTGCCTTCGACACAGTCAATCACCAGATCCTTCTCTCCATCCTCTCAGACCTGGGCATCTCTGGCACCGCACACTCCTGGTTTTCTTCCTACCTGGCGGGCCGCTCCTACCAGGTGACCTGGAGAGAATCGCTGTCTTCTCCACGAACCCTCTCCACTGGAGTACCCCAGGGTTCTGTCCTAGGGCCCCTACTTTTCTCCCTCTACACCAAGTCTCTTGGCTCGGTAATCTCTTCACATGGGCTCTCCTACCACAGCTACGCAGACGACACTCAACTCTTCCTGTCCTTCCCCCCGTCTGATGTACACGTGGCAACCCGTATCTCAGCATGTCTCGCTGACATTTCAACTTGGATGGCTGACCCATCTCAAGCTCAATCTTAACAAGACCGAGCTCCTCTTCATCCCCGGGAAAGCCTGCCCTCTCCAAGACTTCTCCATCACAGTGGAGAACTCTACTGTAACCCCCTCCCTGACAGCCAAGAACCTTGGAGTGATCCTGGATAACCGACTATCCTGTGCGGAGAACATTGCAGCAACGGCTCGCTCCTGCAGATTCTTCCTCTACAACAGGGGTAGGCAACCTTTTTTATATGAAGTGCCAATTTTACATTTTCTTGTTAGTCAGTGTGCCAACCACAATATCAACATTAATTATGACTCGACATCAAGCCAAACCAAACAGACCAACAGATCTGCAATTTTATTCCACAACATGAACAAGAATTTTCAGCAAAGAGCTATGTATGCAAAGCCATGTATGCTAAATAAACAGGCCTAACAGTCAACTAACTGAAACTTGAACACAATTACCAACATAACATAAGACAACTAAAGCAAATTGGAGCGCTCAATTTCTAACAAAGTTGCTAACTGCGCTCCCTATGGTTATCATTTTAATAAGTAGGCCTAACTGGATGGTGATTATACAAGGGTCTTACTTGTATGAATTATAATTTCTATTTATATAATTATTTGGTTGTTGTTTGTTTTTGTTTTTTTAGCAAATACCTATGTATGCAAACTGCAAAGCCATGTAAACAGTCCTAACAATCAATGTGATCCCTGGCCCTGTTTTCCTTTGCTCAACTCCATTATCTGGGGTTGGTACTTGGTCACTTTAAGTAACACACAAGCTTCGGAGTGGTCAGTGTGAGAATATCTGCTCGCACAGATAGGTTGATCCGAAGACTGTCAGCAAAGCCAGTGCAATGTTCCTGAGACAGCTGAACTTCTCCGGTACAGACATCCAGCAGGTGGCGATGCAGGATCCGTGATCATGCCCTTCGGTGGTTTCCAACTCTTTGCGTAGCTCTGCAAACTTGGACATCCACAATGATGAACTCTTCATCTCAATCAGCTGCATTGTCATGTCCTGTGTGTCCATCCGGTCCAGCAGAGATGAATCCAGTTCATGTCCATCAAAGCTGTCTGGTTTTATCAGGAAAGAGAACATGGGCCCATACTTCTGAAACTCCTGAAAGCGTGTTTTGAACTCCGACTCAAGCATGCTGATGTATTCGGATATTTCAGTGGTGCTGATGCTGTGCGTCACTGACAGCTCCCGTAAGTGTCCGAAGTAGCGGAAAGCGGAGGTAGCGACGTCCCTTGAAAGAACTGCCAGCTTTCCCACAAAAGCCGCCCATGTCTCGTACATATCCAGAACTGTTTGCCCCGCACCTGAAGATAAAATAAGATAAGACTTATTGTTGCACGTTGCACTTGCACGCTCACGCACACACACACACACACACACAACAATATTATTATAGTTAACTAAAACTAAACTAACAACTAAAACTAGAGTATATTAATAGAAATAAAAAATAGACTTAAAAAAAAAAAATGAAAACACACACATAACGATAAATACATACCTTGCAGACGGAGATTGAGCTCGTTCAGGTGTCCAGTAATATCTGCGAGGAACATGAGTTTCACAACCCACTTCTTGTCCTCGAGTTCTGGATAGTCTTGGCCTTTTTCAGCCAGGAAGGCCTTTATGGCATCAAAGCAGCCGACAAACCGGTCCAAAACTTTCCCGCAGCTTAGCCACCTAACCGCAGAGTGGAGAGGGAGATCCTTGTACACGCAGTCCATTTCTTCAAGCAGGGACTGAAACTGCCGGTGTGTCAGTGCAGATCGCTTGACTATGAAGTTAACAACCTTCACCACTGTAGCCATAACCTCATTAAGATCAGACTTTGACATCTTTGCACATAGGTTTTCTTGGTGTATGATGCAGTGGAGTTTCATAATGGGGTGACCAACTCGTTCCTCAATTAATGCAACCGCTCCCCTCTGTTTCCCGACCATGGCAGGGGCACCATCTGTTGTCACCGCAAAAATCCTGCTAATGTCAATCCCTCGCTCCACAAAATGCTCGATAAGAACTTTGGCGATGTCCTCACCTTTTGTTGTTTCTGGCAGTGGTTTTAGGCAGCAGAGCTCCTCCCTTATAGCAGAATCACAGTATCGTGCTATGACAGCCAGACGTGGCATGTCATTCACATCTACACTCTCATCAAGTGCGAGGCTAAACACTGTCGCAACTTTCAAACCAGCGGTCTGCTGCGCTTTCACGTTTTCTGCCATTTCTCCTATTCTCCGTTCCACACTTCTGGCTGACACTGGGATGTCTTTTATTCTTGATTTTATTGTGTCTTTGTTTGATAAGCCTTCAAACAAAACATCTGAGCTACTGAGGAAAGCCTCTTTAATATATTCTCCATCGGTGAATGGCTTTCCAAGTTTCGCAATGCAATGAGCAATGCGAAAGCTTGCTTCAGTTCCGTGATTTTTAGCAGTGGCAAATGCTTTAAAGGTGCTGGCCTGCTTCCCATACCGTGACACAGCACGTTTTATTGATTCGGCCTTGTCTGCTTCATCCTTGAACGACTTCTGATGTTTGGTCTCATAATGCCGTTTAACGCTTGAAGTTCTGCAAACAACATTTTCGAGACATAGGACACATACAGCACGGTCTTTCTGGGACACAAAACCCCACTCTTCTGTCCATGAAGGCTGGAATTCACGAAGTTTTACTTTCAGGCCTGCCATGCTAATGACACAGCAGGGTGAGACAAAATTCAGAATTGTACTTTTACGACAATTGGCGCCAGAATACGGCTCTCGTGGAGTGGATGAGAGACTGGCTGCATTCGTAAATTCGCCCTGAGAGCGCCGGAGCGTCCCTGAGACCGCCTCTAGTCCAATCCAATTACTTGGTCCCATTGTGACATTGAACCCAGTGTGCGCGAATTTACGAACGCAGCCAACATAAAATAAAAAATAAAAAAACTCCCATTCTCGCACTTGCGAGATCTCGCTTGCGTGCCACTGTTTAAGCTTTCGCGTGCCACTGCTGGCACGCGTGCCATAGGTTGCCGACCCCTGCTCTACAACATCAGAAGGATACGACCATTCCTTACCAGAGAGGCAGCGCAACTCTTGACCCAGGCACTGGTCATCTCCCGCCTGGATTACTGCAATGTACTCCTGGCTGGGCTCCCAGCTTCAGCCATTAGACCTCTGCAGCTCATCCAGAATGCTGCTGCCCGGCTGGTATTCAACCTCCCCAAATACTCGCATGTCACCCCTCTCCTTCGCACCCTGCACTGGCTCCCGATAGCAGCTCGCATCAGATTCAAGACCCTGGTGCTTGCATACCAGGCAGCTAAAGGGACAGCCCCTGCCTACCTGAAGGAAATGGTAACCCCCCCAAACCCCTGCCCGCTCACTCCGCTCCTCCACCTCGGCTGACCGACTGGCCCCACCTCCTCTACACAGCAGTCGGGCTGCCCGATCACGTCTCTTCACAACACTGGCTCCCCGCTGGTGGAATGAGCTCCCCACGGCCGTCAGAACGGCTGAGTCACTACCCATCTTCCGTCGTAGACGGACTGTTAGTAGAAGGCGATAGGGAGAAGGTTTTTCCTTCTATCAGTGGCCCCGGGCCCGAGCTAGATTACTCTTCCTGCAACGAATGGTGGATTGCTGATTCACATGCTTAGTATTCAAATGTATTGATTGTAAGTCGCTTTGGAACAAGGCGTCTGCTAAATGCCAAAAATGTAAATGTAAATGTACAGTTATAGTGACCTCATGTCTGTGTCTAACTAGTTATAGTGACCTCATGTCTGTGTCTAACTACAGTTATAGTGACCTCATGTCTGTGTCTAACTAGTTAAAGTGACCTCATGTCTGTGTCTAACTAGTTATAGTGACCTCATGTCTGTGTGTAACTAGTTATAGTGACCTCATGTCTGTGTGTAACTAGTTATAGTGACCTCTTATCTGTGTCTAACTACAGTTATAGTGACCTCATGTCTGTGTCTAACTAGTTATAGTGACCTCATGTCTGTGTCTAACTAGTTATAGTGACCTAATGTCTGTGTCTAACTACAGTTATAGTGACCTAATGTCTGTGTGTAACTAGTTATTGTGACCTCATGTCTGTGTCTAACTAGTTATAGTGACCTAATGTCTGTGTCTAACTACAGTTATAGTGACCTCATGTCTGTGTCTAACTAGTTATAGTGACCTCATGTCTGTGTGTAACTAGTTATTGTGACCTCATATCTGTGTCTAACTACAGTTATTGTGACCTCATGTCTGTGTCTAACTAGTTATAGTGACCTAATGTCTGTGTCTAACTACAGTTATAGTGACCTCATGTCTGTGTCTAACTAGTTATAGTGACCTCATGTCTGTGTGTAACTAGTTATTGTGACCTCATATCTGTGTCTAACTACAGTTATAGTGACCTCATGTCTGTGTCTAACTAGTTATAGTGACCTCATGTCTGTGTCTAACTAGTTATAGTGACCTCATGTCTGTGTGTAACTAGTTATTGTGACCTCATATCTGTGTCTAATTACAGTTATAGTGACCTCATGTCTGTGTCTAACTAGTTATAGTGACCTCATGTCTGTGTCTAACTAGTTATAGTGACCTCATGTCTGTGTGTAACTAGTTATAGTGACCTCATATATGTGTCTAACTAGTTATAGTGACCTAATGTCTGTGTGTAACTAGTTATTGTGACCTCATGTCTGTGTGTAACTAGTTATTGTGACCTCATGTCTGTGTCTAACAACAGTTATAGTGACCTCATGTCTGTGTCTAACTAGTTATAGTGACCTCATGTCTGTGTCTAACAACAGTTATAGTGACCTCATGTCTGTGTCTAACTAGTTATAGTGACCTCATATATGTGTCTAACTAGTTATAGTGACCTAATGTCTGTGTGTAACTAGTTATTGTGACCTCATGTCTGTGTCTAACTAGTTATAGTGACCTCATGTCTGTGTCTAACTACAGTTATAGTGACCTCATGTCTGTGTCTAACAACAGTTATAGTGACCTCATGTCTGTGTCTAACTAGTTATAGTGACCTCATGTCTGTGTGTAACTAGTTATAGTGACCTCATATCTGTGTCTAACTACAGTTATAGTGACCTCATGTCTGTGTCTAACTAGTTATAGTGACCTCATGTCTGTGTGTAACTAGTTATAGTGACCTCATGTCTGTGTCTAACTAGTTATAGTGACCTCATGTCTGTGTGTAACTAGTTATAGTGACCTCATATCTGTGTCTAACAACAGTTATAGTGACCTCATGTCTGTGTCTAACTAGTTATAGTGACCTCATGTCTGTGTGTAACTAGTTATAGTGACCTCATATCTGTGTCTAACTACAGTTATAGTGACCTCATGTCTGTGTGTAACTAGTTATAATGACCTCATGTCTGTGTGTAACTAGTTATTGTGACCTCATGTCTGTGTCTAACTAGTTATAGTGATCTAATGTCTGTGTCTAACTACAGTTATAGTGACCTCATGTCTGTGTCTAATTAGTTATAGTGACCTCATGTCTGTGTCTAACTAGTTATAGTGACCTCATGTCTGTGTCTAACTAGTTATAGTGACCTCATGTCTGTGTGTAACTAGTTATAGTGACCTCATGTCTGTGTGTAACTAGTTATAGTGACCTCATATCTGTGTCTAACTACAGTTATAGTGACCTCATGTCTGTGTCTAACTAGTTGAAGTGACCTCATGTCTGTGTCTAACTACAGTTATAGTGACCTCATGTCTGTGTGTAACTAGTTATTGTGACCTCATGTCTGTGTCTAACTAGTTATAGTGACCTCATGTATGTGTGTAACTAGTTATTGTGACCTCATATCTGTGTCTAACTACAGTTATAGTGACCTCATGTCTGTGTCTAACTAGTTATAGTGACCTCATGTCTGTGTGTAACTAGTTATTGTGACCTCATATCTGTGTCTAACTACAGTTATAGTGACCTCATGTCTGTGTCTAACTAGTTATAGTGACCTCATGTCTGTGTCTAACTAGTTATAGTGACCTCATGTCTGTGTGTAACTAGTTATAGTGACCTCATATATGTGTCTAACTACAGTTATAGTGACCTCATGTCTGTGTTTAACTAGTTATAGTGACCTCATGTCTGTGTTTAACTAGTTATAGTGACCTCATGTCTGTGTCTAACTAGTTATAGTGACCTAATGTCTGTGTGTAACTAGTTATTGTGACCTCATGTCTGTGTGTAACTAGTTATTGTGACCTCATGTCTGTGTCTAACAACAGTTATAGTGACCTCATGTCTGTGTCTAACTAGTTATAGTGACCTCATGTCTGTGTCTAACTACAGTTATAGTGACCTCATGTCTGTGTCTAACTAGTTATAGTGACCTCATGTCTGTGTCTAACAACAGTTATAGTGACCTCATGTCTGTGTCTAACTAGTTATAGTGACCTCATGTCTGTGTGTAACTAGTTATAGTGACCTCATATCTGTGTCTAACTACAGTTATAGTGACCTCATGTCTGTGTCTAACTAGATATAGTGACCTCATGTCTGTGTGTAACTAGTTATAGTGACCTCATGTCTGTGTCTAACTAGTTATAGTGACCTCATGTCTGTGTGTAACTAGTTATAGTGACCTCATATCTGTGTCTAACAACAGTTATAGTGACCTCATGTCTGTGTCTAACTAGTTATAGTGACCTCATGTCTGTGTGTAACTAGTTATAGTGACCTCATATCTGTGTCTAACTACAGTTATAGTGACCTCATGTCTGTGTGTAACTAGTTATAATGACCTCATGTCTGTGTGTTACTAGTTATTGTGACCTCATGTCTGTGTCTAACTAGTTATAGTGATCTAATGTCTGTGTCTAACTACAGTTATAGTGACCTCATGTCTGTGTCTAACTAGTTATAGTGACCTCATGTCTGTGTCTAACTAGTTATAGTGACCTCATGTCTGTGTCTAACTAGTTATAGTGACCTCATGTCTGTGTGTAACTAGTTATAGTGACCTCATGTCTGTGTGTAACTAGTTATAGTGACCTCATATCTGTGTCTAACTACAGTTTTAGTGACCTCATGTCTGTGTCTAACTAGTTGAAGTGACCTCATGTCTGTGTCTAACTACAGTTATAGTGACCTCATGTCTGTGTGTAACTAGTTATTGTGACCTCATGTCTGTGTCTAACAACAGTTATAGTGACCTCATGTCTGTGTGTAACTAGTTATAGTGACCTCATGTCTGTGTCTAACTAGTTATAGTGACCTCATGTCTGTGTCTAACAACAGTTATAGTGACCTCATGTCTGTGTCTAACTAGTTATAGTGACCTCATGTCTGTGTGTAACTAGTTATAGTGACCTCATCTGTGTCTAACTACAGTTATAGTGACCTAATGTCTGTGTCTAACTAGTTATAGTGACCTCATGTCTGTGTGTAACTAGTTATAGTGACCTCATCTGTGTCTAACTACAGTTATAGTGACCTCATGTCTGTGTCTAACTAGTTATAGTGACCTCATTTCTGTGTCTAACTACAGTTATAGCGACCTCATGTCTGTGTGTAACTAGTTATAGTGACCTCATGTCTGTGTAACTAGTTATTGTGACCTCATGTCTGTGTCTAACTAGTTATAATGACCTCATGTCTGTGTGTAACTAGTTATAGTGACCTCATGTCTGTGTAGCTAGTTATTGTGACCTCATGTCTGTGTCTAACTACAGTTATAGTGACCTCATGTCTGTGTCTAACTAGTTATAGTGACCTCATATCTGTGTCTAACTACAGTTATAGTGACCTCATGTCTGTGTCTAACTAGTTATAGTGACCTCATGTCTGTGTGTAACTAGTTATTGTGACCTCATATCTGTGTCTAACTACAGTTATAGTGACCTCATGTCTGTCTAACTAGTTATAGTGACCTCATGTCTGTGTCTAACTAGTTATAGTGACCTCATGTCTGTGTGTAACTAGTTATAGTGACCTCATATATGTGTCTAACTACAGTTATAGTGACCTCATGTCTGTGTGTAACTAGTTATAGTGACCTCATGTCTGTGTCTAACTAGTTATAGTGACCTCATGTCTGTGTGTAACTAGTTATAGTGACCTCATATCTGTGTCTAACAACAGTTATAGTGACCTCATGTCTGTGTCTAACTAGTTATAGTGACCTCATGTCTGTGTGTAACTAGTTATAGTGACCTCATGTCTGTGTAACTAGTTATTGTGACCTCATGTCTGTGTCTAACTACAGTTATAGTGACCTAATGTCTGTGTGTAACTAGTTATAATGACCTCATGTCTGTGTGTTACTAGTTATTGTGACCTCATGTCTGTGTCTAACTACAGTTATAGTGACCTCATGTCTGTGTCTAACTACAGTTATAGCGATCTCATGTCTGTGTGTAACTAGTTATAGTGACCTCATGTCTTTGTCTAACTAGTTATAGTGACCTCATGTCTGTGTCTAACTACAGTTATAGTGACCTCATGTCTGTGTCTAACTACAGTTATAGTGACCTCATGTCTGTGTCTAACTAGTTATAGTGACCTCATGTCTGTGTGTAATTAGTTATAGTGACCTCATCTGTGTCTAACTACAGTTATAGTGACCTCATGTCTGTGTATAACTAGTTATAGTGACCTCATGTCTGTGTCTAACTAGTTATAGTGACCTCATGTCTGTGTCTAACTAGTTATAGTGACCTCATGTCTGTGTGTAACTAGTTATAGTGACCTCATATCTGTGTCTAACAACAGTTATAGTGACCTCATGTCTGTGTCTAACTAGTTATAGTGACCTCATGTCTGTGTGTAACTAGTTATAGTGACCTCATGTCTGTGTAACTAGTTATTGTGACCTCATGTCTGTGTCTAACTACAGTTATAGTGACCTAATGTCTGTGTGTAACTAGTTATAATGACCTCATGTCTGTGTGTTACTAGTTATTGTGACCTCATGTCTGTGTCTAACTACAGTTATAGTGACCTCATGTCTGTGTCTAACTACAGTTATAGCGATCTCATGTCTGTGTGTAACTAGTTATAGTGACCTCATGTCTTTGTCTAACTAGTTATAGTGACCTCATGTCTGTGTCTAACTACAGTTATAGTGACCTCATGTCTGTGTCTAACTACAGTTATAGTGACCTCATGTCTGTGTCTAACTAGTTATAGTGACCTCATGTCTGTGTGTAACTAGTTATAGTGACCTCATCTGTGTCTAACTACAGTTATAGTGACCTCATGTCTGTGTATAACTAGTTATAGTGACCTCATGTCTGTGTCTAACTAGTTATAGTGACCTCATGTCTGTGTCTAACTAGTTATAGTGACCTCATGTCTGTGTCTAACTACAGTTATAGCGACCTCATGTCTGTGAGTAACTAGTTATAGTGACCTCATGTCTGTGTAACTAGTTATTGTGACCTCATGTCTGTGTCTAACTAGTTATAATGACCTCATGTCTGTGTGTAACTAGTTATAGTGACCTCATGTCTGTGTAACTAGTTATTGTGACCTCATGTCTGTGTCTAACTAGTTATAGTGACCTAATGTCTGTGTGTAACTAGTTATAGTGACCTCATGTCTTTGTCTAACTAGTTATAGTGACCTCATGTCTGTGTCTAACTACAGTTATAGTGACCTCATGTCTGTGTCTAACTACAGTTATAGCGATCTCATGTCTGTGTGTAACTAGTTATAGTGACCTCATGTCTGTGTAACTAGTTATTGTGACCTCATGTCTGTGTCTAACTAGTTATAGTGACCTAATGTCTGTGTGTAACTAGTTATAGTGACCTCATGTCTGTGTCTAACTAGTTATAGTGACCTCATGTCTGTGTCTAACTACAGTTATAGTGACCTCATGTCTGTGTCTAACTACAGTTATAGCGATCTCATGTCTGTGTGTAACTAGTTATAGTGACCTCATGTCTGTGTAACTAGTTATTGTGACCTCATGTCTGTGTCTAACTAGTTATAGTGACCTAATGTCTGTGTGTAACTAGTTATAGTGACCTCATGTCTTTGTCTAACTAGTTATAGTGACCTCATGTCTGTGTCTAACTACAGTTATAGTGACCTCATGTCTGTGTCTAACTAGTTATAGTGACCTCATGTCTGTGTCTAACTAGTTATAGTGACCTCATGTCTGTGTCTAACTACAGTTATAGTGACCTCATGTCTGTGTCTAACTACAGTTATAGCGATCTCATGTCTGTGTGTAACTAGTTATAGTGACCTCATGTCTGTGTAACTAGTTATTGTGACCTCATGTCTGTGTCTAACTAGTTATAGTGACCTAATGTCTGTGTGTAACTAGTTATAGTGACCTCATGTCTGTGTCTAACTAGTTATAGTGACCTCATGTCTGTGTCTAACTACAGTTATAGTGACCTCATGTCTGTGTCTAACTACAGTTATAGCGATCTCATGTCTGTGTGTAACTAGTTATAGTGACCTCATGTCTGTGTAACTAGTTATTGTGACCTCATGTCTGTGTCTAACTAGTTATAGTGACCTAATGTCTGTGTGTAACTAGTTATAGTGACCTCATGTCTTTGTCTAACTAGTTATAGTGACCTCATGTCTGTGTCTAACTACAGTTATAGTGACCTCATGTCTGTGTCTAACTAGTTATAGTGACCTCATGTCTGTGTCTAACTAGTTATAGTGACCTCATGTCTGTGTCTAACTACAGTTATAGTGACCTCATGTCTGTGTCTAACTACAGTTATAGCGATCTCATGTCTGTGTGTAACTAGTTATAGTGACCTCATGTCTGTGTAACTAGTTATTGTGACCTCATGTCTGTGTCTAACTAGTTATAGTGACCTAATGTCTGTGTGTAACTAGTTATAGTGACCTCATGTCTGTGTCTAACTAGTTATAGTGACCTCATGTCTGTGTCTTACTACAGTTATAGCGATCTCATGTCTGTGTGTAACTAGTTATAGTGACCTCATGTCTGTGTAACTAGTTATTGTGACCTCATGTCTGTGTCTAACTAGTTATAGTGACCTAATGTCTGTGTGTAACTAGTTATAGTGACCTCATGTCTTTGTCTAACTAGTTATAGTGACCTCATGTCTGTGTCTAACTACAGTTATAGTGACCTCATGTCTGTGTCTAACTAGTTATAGTGACCTCATGTCTGTGTCTAACTAGTTATAGTGACCTCATGTCTGTGTCTAACTACAGTTATAGTGACCTCATGTCTGTGTCTAACTAGTTATAGTGACCTCATATCCGTGTCTAACTAGTTATAGTGACCTCATGTCTGTGTCTATTTATTTATAGTGACCTCATGTCTGTGTGTTATGGACTTCACCTATGCGCTTAGCCGAAGCCAAAGCAAGCAATAGGACCGTCTTTAGCGTTAACACTTTCACCTCCACTTGTTCCAGCGGTTCGATCGGTGGGCAGGAGAGAGCATCTAGTACCATAGGGAGGTCCCATGAAGGAGCTAACGGCCTAGACGTAGGCAATTTCCTTCTGGCCCCTTTCATAAACTGGCACACCAACGGGTGCTGGCTTATCAACTTTCCACCCAGGCCAATATGACAAGCCGAAATAGCTGCCAAATAGACCTTAACAGTTGAGAAAGCCTTACCCTTCTCAATCAAGTCCTGTAGAAATGACAGAATAACTGTCACAGAACACTGAAAAGGGACAGCGTGTGACCCTGAGCACCAAGTCTCGAACACACGCCACTTATGCCCATACAACTTTCTAGTTGATGAGGCTCTGGCGCACTGAATAGTGTCGATCACCCCTTGGGGAAGACCCACTAGTGCAAGGTTGATCCCTTCACGGGCCAGGCCCACAGAGACAATCTCTCTGGGTGGGGATGGAATATCTCCCCCCGCGCCTGGGTCAGCAGGTCCCTGCGCAGCGGTAGTTGCCATGGCGGACCGGATAGGAGATGAAAAATCTCCGCCAACCAGTGCTTTCCCGGCCAACGCGGGGCTATCAGCACCATGGACAGATCTCCTTCCCTCACTCTGGCCAGAGTCGGGGGAATGAGTGCCACCGGTGGGAACGCATACAGGAGGGTCCTCGGCCACTCGTGCGCTAATGCGTCCACTCCCAGCGGGGCTCCCCGATCGCGCAGAGAGAAGAACAGGGGACACTGGGCGTTCTCTGCCGTAGCATAAACGTCCACGGTTGCTTGACCGAATCGTGACCCAATCTGTTTCACTACTTCGGGGTGAAGTCTCCAGTCTGCGTACAGTGGGTTGCCCCTGGACAACAAATCTGCTCCGTAGTTCAGAATGCCCGGTACATGGGTTGCTCTCAGCGACCGCATGTGTGCACTGCTCCACACTATCAGTCTGTAGCCATAGTGTGTAACTGGTGGGACCTCAGTCCCCCCTGTCTGTTTACATAGGCAACGACCGTGGAGTTGTCTGTCCTCACCAAAACATGATGTCCTCTCAACCACGGGAGGAAATGTTTCAGAGCCAAGTGAACAGCTAGCAGTTCTAGGCCGTTTATATGGGTAGAACGTAAGTAGGGCTGGGTTCAAAAAATCGATTTCCCGATTCTGAATCGATCTTCATTGAATGAGCGATTATCGATTCATAAATCCCGAGATCGATCTTTCTTTTTTTTTCTTTTTTTTATTCTGCTTGCAGCTTCAACCCGCAACGAGATCTCATGGCCAGATCTCGCGCTACAAGAATTTATCATATCTCACGCAACGACCAGGCTTAACCCTTGTGTGGTGTTCGGGTCAATCGGACCCGTTTTACATTTTTACTTGGTGAGAAATGGTACAAGAATACATTTGATCAATATGAAACTCCATGGCCTTGGCTTATTTTCTATGAAAAACATGTAAACGTGAAAAAAAAATGTTTTTACACATCCTACAATACCCCAACACATTTATGTCCTTCATAAGATCTTCGGGTCATTTAGGCCCGGATGCACAGAGACACACAGAAACATACTCACACTCACACTGACACTCACTCACTCACACACCTCTGCTCTAGCTTTCCCGTGCCAAGAAGCCGTCTGCTCTCGCACTTTTTACCCTTTGAAGTGCAACATTGTAAACATTTTTACATTTTCTTGCACTGTACAGAACGTATGCAGCAACTGCAAAAAGTACATTTGAGGTACACACACTGTCACATGCTGTACTTCATGTGTTGTGTAGACAGGCATACCCATGCACACACAATTGTAGCCAGTGGTATTTCAGAATTATTTGGGATTTTTCAGACATAATACTGTATTTCGACAGTGACAGTGAAAACAGTGTACATTCCGTTCGTGTTTTGTGATTCAGCATTTGCAGACATTTTTGAGAGATGTATTTCATAGCTATTGGCAAAAACAATCTTAGTTTGGTTCTTTCATTTCTATTCTTGTTCATCACCTGTATTTTCTTTACAGCTTTGATTATAATTAGATACATGTGAAATTCAATTGAGAATATAAATTCAAAATAATAAACAACAATGAAAACATTGTTTCATTAACATTTTTCCTAGATAAGTATGATTTATGACACCCAGGTCTTTATTATAGTGGATTTTGCATTTTCAAAGTTAGGGGCATCATGTGCGTAAAAACGCTTCTACTCATCATGCTGTCGTTCGGCCCCACCTATTCCCAGGGGTCTGACACTGTCCTCTAAGCATCCTCTGCTCCAGCCTCTCCAAAGGGCAGCCCCCTAGATCCACTAGAACAAAAGATATGCACTTTTGAATGTGTACACAGTACCTATTGTGCATTATTGGGTACAGTACCTGTTTGTGCCCACAGGAGGCGCCCTTTAATATTATGGGCTATTTTGGGGCTTTCTTGCGCCCTGAGTATACCCCCTTGTATGGGTCACCCTTGGGACTAGGAGCACTGTGTCAAGACAAGTGCTTTTAATTAAAACCCCAATGATGTCCCGGGTCAACTGGACCCGAACACTACGAAAGGGTCCAAAAAGTGAACATCACACAAGGGTTAACACTTAATCAGCCGTGAGGTGTTAAACAGCACCAGTGAGTACAAAAAAAATTCTACCTTTGCACTCGATCACATTTCAGGACCCTCCTTTCATGACTTTTCCTAGATATGTGCGTTCTACCACCCAGCATTTTTACATTTTCAAAATCGAGTTAGTATAAAGCGTTTTAGCAGTATTTCTGTGTGTGTCTGTGTATTTGTGGCTGCTATCTTTTTCTCCAAGCCTGCAATTCTCTTTTATATCAGCAGAGGTAGCAAGGGGGCACACACTGTGCTCAAATTCAGGCTTCAGTGCTGAATGAGACACAGTGCATAAGACTGATATTTGTGTTTATATATAGGCTACAATAACAATCAAAATAAGATATGTATATGTGCAGACAGTTATGAAAATGATAAACTGTACAGTATGTCTCCCAATCAATGTTCGTTCAGACAATACAACCAAAGGCGTAAAAATACTGATGTTCTCATAATGTAATTATAGATATAGCTAAATTAGACTGTAGACTGCTATGGAGGTATATTGAAACCAATATATAGATTATATATATAGATTATATATTGTAGATAGATCCATACAACCTGATTGGATTAAATAAGATTCTGTTGTGATTGTGTTGACATTGTTGTGATTGCAAAATAAATCTTGGTTATGTAATGTGTAAAGAACATGATGACACGAATGCCTATTATGATGATATGCAAAAGGGACAATCTGTGTCTATGAATCTTGAACAATCACCGGTTGAATATGCTAATATAGGAACAGTGCCTAAAACCCCACTTCAAAAGGTTGTTATTCAAAGGCAGCATCCAAAGCCTACTAACACATTGCACAGTAAAAGAGAACATGATCAAATGTCAACAATGAATAATCAGTCAACAATGGATAATCTTATCAATCAAGACACCATGTCCAATGTAGAGCAAAAACATGACATCGCTGATATCCTTCTTACTCAGCAGAAACTTGCTTTACTTCCTGTGAGGGAAATGAATACATTTGATGGAGACCCAATGAATTTCCTACCCTTTATGCGTGCTTTTGAACATTGTAGGACAAGACAAGTAGCAATCCAGACAGGCTTTATTTCCTGGAACAGTACACCACTGGACAGTCACGAGACTTGGTGCGTAGCTGCATGCATATGCAACCAGACAGAGGCTATGCTGAAGCTAAGAAGCTACTTGAAAAGAACTTTGGAAATGAAATCAAGATAACCAGTGCCTACATGGAAAAAGCCTTGAACTGGCCAAGCATAAAGGCTGAAGATGGAAAGTCACTACAGGCCTATGCACTGTATTTGAGAGGATGCAACAATGCCATGCAAGACTTGGTTTAGTAGGCAATTGTTTATCACAGATGAATCCTGACAATTGATGGTTGATGCATGGGGGAGGGTCATCTTATTCTCAATGATCTCTTTCTGATCGTTTCCGATCACCACACAAAGGATGCCTCCAACAAGCCCTTCAAACCATCCCCCACCAGAATCAACGATATAACGAACGGATATTTCTGAGTGGGGCAGTCCCAGATATAGTGAAGACAGACAGGAAAGTAAGGAGAAGAAGGGAGAGAGTATATTGACAATTGATAATAAGATATTGATAATGTATTTCGCTGTCGACCAAAATCGTTTGAAATTACGTGCTTGTGCATTGAATGACACTATGTACAGCGCTGTCAATTTTCAAATAATGCAATAGGCTATATATATGAATGTTCAGTTGTGATATGAAGTAGCCAACAATTCTCATGTCGACCATGATAATAATAGGCTACAACAAGGTTGTACATAGATATACGCAGATTCATATTTGGATAGTTGATTTTGGCACCATTAGCCAATTGCAGAGAGTATACATTATTTTGTTTGTTTACTGCACATTATAAATGAAATGATGTGTATTAATTATTTTGTTTGTTTGAATCCTCACTGTGTTCATGTTATAATGTTTAGTGAACGAACAATTGTTGGGTGTTTGCCACAAATCGGAATTCTCTTGCCGTGAAATGTGTACTCAATAAGACATGCGCTCTGCGCTGCGGGCTACATTTGATTATGTAATCATCAACGATTGATTAGTAGGCCATTGTTTATCAAAGATGAATCCTGACAATTGAATGCCATTTGAGATCGAGACTCGGTAGCCTAATAGTGATAATGAGTTCAATCTGTAAACAGTTATCATCTCAATAGGACGGCCAATGTAATGCGTTGTTTTTTTGATTTTGCATTCCTTGTTTCGTGGTAAACTAATCTCTTTCTGATCGTCCCGTTCACAAAAACCTAAGGTGCATAAGTCACGTAATATGGTGAAATAAATGTTCGTTCAGACAATACAACATATATTGAAAAATATGATGATGAATACATGTGGGATGGAGGTACGGGGATGATATGTGGCATGTCCGCTCGACAACTCGTTTCTAAGTTACAAAACTTCTGAGTTACAATCACTTGATGTTGATGGGGGGAGGGTTGATAGCTCTCGATCGTTTCCGATCAATGAACAAAGACATCGGGTTTCCCCCGCTCCACCACGTCCCAACGGTGTGTTTCTGTAACCATTTTCTCCTCCTTCAAGTCGCTCCTCTCAGGAGACCACTATTTATAAATAATAATCCACAGATAGGCACAGTCACAGTGCTACATGAAAATATCTAGCCACACACCACATATCATAGCTCCGCCCTATATGTATTTATCATCATATTTCTCAATATAAAACGGAGGTACAATATATGGCAGATATATGTATGGTATATTATGGCAGTTTCTGGCGCCTGTCCCGTTCTGTTGTTCAAAGAATATAATATAAAACGCATCACATGTTTGTCATTGTGTGAAAATACAGATACCTGGTCCACACAGCTTCAGATTCCAAGGAAATTACTTGGAACTATGTGTGAAAGGGACAACATTGCAATATATATTACAGTTATTTTTTAATAATGCTAATCAACTTTCATTCGTTAGTAATGAAAACTCCCGCAGTCTCGATCAATCTCCTAGATCAATCTCCTCTCCACTTACGTTACATACATGCATACGTTATTATATATATATATATATATATATAACATGCATAACAACTAAGACATGCGCTGCGGGCAGTGGGGAGAGGGTTGATGGTCCCCCGCGGTGTGTTTCTGTTGCGTGTTCACGCTTCTTGCGTGACATCGCCATCCAGCGATTTTTGTGGGTCAGTACACACACCCCCATTGTGATTAGTGGTCGTGTGATTCCACACCTCGTCGCGCTTTAGTAGGTAAAAAAACGTCGGCGCCTCCAGTGTTAAAGGCAGATGTCTGGGTGCATTTTGGATGTAAAAATTATGACGATAGAGATGAGCAGGACAAAAGCAAAGCCATATGCAAGCTGTGCGCAGTGGAGGTTAAATTTAGTGGAAACACCACAAATCTACGGAACCACTTATTGAGGCATCACCCTTGACGTGAAACATGGAAAAGCGGATCCGAAACAAGCCTCGCTGATAAAGACGTTTGGTTGCAAATTACAATCAAATTCTCCGCGTGCCCAACAAATTACTACAGCGTCGTCAGTGTCGTCAGAGTACTAGAAGCACGCTACGTGTTACCGACACGCAAACAGCTGAGTGAAGTGATAGTCCCAGACATGTCCGCGCAGGTGAAACGTGACATCGCAACTTCACTCCAGCCAGCAGAGAGAGTTGCCATAACGTGTGACAGCTGGACATCCAGAGCAATGGACTCTGAACTGTACCTGACAATCACTTGCCACTTTATCAGCGAGGCTTGTTTCGGATCCTCTTTTCTATGTTTCAAGTCAGGGTGATGCCTCAATAAGTGGTTCCGTAGATTTGTGGTGTTTCCACTAACTTCTTGTTACTGTATACTACAGTATTTTAATAATCATTGATTTTCCAATTATGTTTATTCCTGAATAAAATCTTCCAATCTCCAAAAAGTGAGAAAGCAGTAATGAAGGGCTTTAGTTTCATGGACATTATGGTTTACAATGTGTTTTTTTGTTCCCCAAAATACCCTCATCTATTGCACTATTTTCGTTTGAGTTTTGCAAATTTTTATTTTGTATATATATATATAATGCAAATAAGCTATTTGAGACAGTCCTGAGGGATATGTGATGTCTTGTTTACCGATAGGCTATGTTTGTAGCCCCTTTATTTACACTGGCTGCAGTAAAGCACATTTTTTACATTATTGCACAATGATACAAGGAATTTACAAATGTATTGCTATCTATGACTGGTAAATTAGACATCAAGTTCACATCCTGGAACTGCAGAGGGCTACAAAAAATAAAAAAGGTAAAGCAGGTGATGGGGAGATTAAAAAGTATTAATTCCCAAATATTTTTTCTTCAAGAAACACATCTTTCAAAAGACAAAGACATTGGGATTAGGAGGAGGTGGCAGGGTAAGGTATTCTCAGCGCCCTTTAACACTCAAGCAAGAGGGGTCATGACTCTTGTACATAAATCTATTCCTCTTAATGTCACAAAGATAATTGCTGATACGGCAGGTAGATACCTAATAATTCAAGGCATGCTTCTGACAGAACTTCTCAACCTGGTCAACATTTATGCGCCAAATAATGATGACCCTGAATTTTTCAGTAATTTGTTTTTCACTCTATCAACCCTCAAAGGTCAATATATAATAGCAGGAGATTTCAACTGTACACTAGATCCCTCTAAAGATAGGTTAACACATATTGATAAGTCCCATAATAAAAGCAGAGGAATTATACATCAGTTTATCAAGACATTAAATCTTAGAGATATATGGAGAGACAGAAACCCTGAAGTATTATTCTATTCGTGTTTTTCCAGTACACATAAAACATACTCCCGAATTGATTATTTCTTAATTTCTGCAGGCCTGGTGTCTAGAATCAAGGAATGTAATTATGACAGTATTCTGATATCAGATCATGCCCCAAATAATTTGTGTTATGTAGACCCAGGCTTGAAAAAGGATCCACCAAAATGGAGATTGCAGCAAAGTTGGCTATGGGACCCAGATCTAATCTCTTTCCTTGAGGTACAAATTGATGTATTTTTCATAATCAACACAGATGAGACTTCTGCAAGCACCAGATGGGAAGCTTTTAAAGCTTACATTAGGGGCCAGATTATTAGTTTTACAAGTTCTAAATCTAAAAGAGCTAAACAGAAATGTACATTGTTAGAGTCAAAAATCAAAGTCTTGGAGAGAAATTATTATCAAAATCCCGATCCAAAAACTCACCAGGAATTGTTATTGTTGAGAACACAGTATAATGAAATGTCAACTTCAAAAGCTACAGATAATCTCTTAAAACTTAAACAAACTATATTTGACCAAGGGGAAAAATCAGGAAAAATCTTGGCATGGCGCTTAAAACAACTTCAAACCGAAAGAGCTATTACCAACCTCAAGACTCATAACGATGACTCTATTATATATCCTATTAAAATTAATGAGGCATTTAGAGAATATTATGGAAAACTATATAGTTCTGAAAGAGCTCCAGAATTACCAGACCAAAAGCTATTCCTAAATAATATTGATATCCCTAGTATATCAGAGGAAGAAAGGATGGAACTGGGTGACGACTTATCCTTACGACATCACTATGGCTGCCCCACGGTGGTGTAGCGGTCTAAGCACTGGCCACTAGTGCATGCTGCCCACCGGGGACTGGGTTGAATCCCAGCTCGCCAGATCCGGATATGGCTGGGGCACACGCGGGGAGCGGCATATTGGGCGGCCGCTCCCGAGGGCGGGTATAGGAGTATTTCCGGACAAGGATCCGTCGCGCAACACCGCCCCCTAGGTGCCGGAATAACGGTGCTGGGCTCGAGGAGCCAGTCAGCTAGTCTGCCTGGCGGCCTCCTCTGGGACTGCCGGCCACGGGGTCGTGCGGCGGATCCTATGCAATAGGCAGGGGATAATTGGATGCTAGGTTGGGTTCAATTGGCTACCAAATTGGGTGAAAAAAGGGATAAAATCTGAAAAAAAAAAATATATTAAAAAAAAAAAGAAGACATCACTATGGCAATAAAGAACATGACATCTGGGAAGGTGGCAGGACCAGACGGCCTACCCATCGATTTGTATAAGAAATTTGAATCTAAATTAAGGAAACCTCTTCTTGAGATGTTTAATGAATCATTTCGGGAAGGGATCCTCCCTCCCTCCTTGAGAGGGGCTTTGATTACTCTCCTTCCTAAACCTGGAAAATCAAATGATAAATGCGAAAACATGAGGCCAATCCGCCTCCTCAACTCAGATTTAAAAGTACTCTGCAAAATTCTAGCAAAGAGATTAGAGATTATTCTACCAGATATCATAAAGGGAGACCAAAATGGGTTCATTGTGGGTCGTCAGGGATTTCATAACGTAAGAAGGGTTTTAAATATCTTACATTCCCAAAGAGAGTTACCAGATACAGCTTTCCTGTCATTGGATGCTGAGAAAGCATTTGACAGGGTGGAATGGGCATACCTGTTTGAGCTTCTCGAACGATTTGGGCTGGGAGAAAACTTTTGTAAATGGGTGAAATTATTATATAAAGAACCATATGCAGAAATAATTACTAACAACAATATATCTATGCCAATTAAAATCAACAGGGGATGCAGACAGGGGTGTCCATTGAGCCCTCTCATATTTACGATGGCAATTGAGCCCTTAGCAATTGCAATACGAAATCACACATCAATATCAGGCATACCTATAGGTCAACTTGAACATCGCATAGCTCTCTATGCGGATGACGTAATCCTGTTCCTTAAAAATCTGGGAGAATCGATCCCGGCTCTTATGGACCTCATTAAAAGATTCGGCAATATTTCTGGGTACAAAGTTAATAGCCATAAATCTGCCATATTACTGCTTAATTCGAATGAGAGAGAGAACCCACCCAATTATATTGGTCACTTTAAGTCAGTTGACAGCTTTACATATTTAGGAATACAAATTACTCACAGGCTAGAAGAAGTGGTACAGACTAATTATAGCCCTGTTGTAAATTCTATTTGCGAATCAATTGATAGATGGTCATCTCTTCCTATTTCCCTGATAGGCAGAATTAATATATTGAAAATGAACACTCTCCCAAAGCTATTATATCTCTTTCAAAACATCCCCTTGCCGCCTCCCCCAAACGTATTTCCTAGACTAAGGACATTATTCACGAACTTTATATGGAAAAATAGACGCCCCAGACTTCGCCTGTCTCTTCTGTATTTACCTTATGACAGGGGGGGTGGCCTACAATGCCCAAACATGTTGTGGTATTACTGGGCAACTCAAATCAGAACTATGAGGTTTTACTACTCGACAGAAGGACTACTTTCACCAGCATGGAAAGACATTGAGTGTAACTCTATAGGGCTCCAACTGCCGACATATATATACTCGGATAATCCGAAAAACCTTAAAAGGAAAACATCGAACCCTATATTGAGAAACATGATTTCTGTATGGTACGAGGTACAAAAATACTTGTCGGAAACACCTGTTCTCTCTCGCTATAGTCCCATTTGGGGCAATAATTACTTTGTGCCAGGTAGGGCAGACGGGGGCTTTAAATTATGGGCTGACAAAGGAATAACACAAATTAATGACATCTTCGACTCAAAGGATGAGCATATGGAATCATTTGAAATTCTAGTAAACAAACATTCTATCCCTCGCAAGCATTTCTGTAAGTACTTACAGCTCAGGAACTTTATTTATTCTAATCAAAATCACTCCCTGGCCATACCCGCTCTATCCTCATTGGAGAAAGTTTTAATTAAAAATCCTTTCGGAAAAGGAATTATTTCGGATGTATATGATTTGTTGATTGCTAGATCACTAGAATCTTCAGAACCCAAATTGAAAGCATGGAGGAGTGACCTTCAAGAGGAAATATCAGTGGAAAAATGGAACAAGGCATGCAAAAGAGCTCAAACCCAGACCGCTAACACTCGTTTAAAGCTTCTACAGTACAATTGGATAATGAGAGTATATATAACACCAGAAAAACTCCCAACCAAAACCCCAACATTCCAGACTTATGTAACAGGTGTAGAGAGGACAAGGGTACATTTTTTCATTGTATATGGGAATGTCCAAGAATTCAAGAATTCTGGGAAGAACTTGGAATAATAATACAGGACATTCTGTCAATTAAAATTACTGTTGAGCCTAAGCTGTTTATTCTTGGCATTTACCCAGAGGGACACAGGATGAAATGCAGTGAACAGATCTTTATGGATATGTGTATTTTACAGGCCAAAAGATCAATAGCACTAACGTGGAAAAGCACAGGTAAACCAAGTATTGTGCATTGGTTTAGGGAGATGTCTCGGTGTCTACCATTAGAGAAAATTTCATACACACTCAAAGACAGGCAGGAAAGATTCCAAAGTATTTGGGGCCCATTCATAAAATATCTGGAGGACAAGGACTTATCACAATGGATGGACGAACCTGGGCGTGAACAAATGTAAACTCTGTAATAAACCATTTGAACAGGTGTGTGAATTGACCAGGAGTAGAGTAGGAGTTGGATATAATTAATGTATCTGTTGCAATGTACCCTTTTCTTTATTTTTATTTTTTAAATTATATTTTATATTTTATTTATTATCATGTTTTTATTATTACCTTTATTTTATTTTTTCTCTCCCTTTTATTTTGTATGTGTATATATGAGCTCAGTTATATGATTGCCTCTCCATCAATGTACGTACTATATATAGGCCTACATGTGTATGCCAATTCTGGTGAGTTATCTGCTTGTATGTACAGTATATACATATATAATTATTACTAATTATTTATTTTCAAGATTTGTTTTATCTTTTTCAAAAAACTCAATAAATATATTGTTGGAAAAAAAATTCACTTTTTGTAGTGTCTGATTTAGCAAAATGTTGGTCAATGATGTTCATTTATGTTCCAATAAGAAGTACATTCATGTACAGGGGTGCACATAACTGGTGCGCCAGTGCGCATGCGTCGCCAAAATGCATGCTGCACGGCTGATCAGCGGCATGAAGGCGCTTTTGCGCACCAACAGCTGGGTCCAAGAAGCAAGCCCCACCAAGTAAGTAACTATTTGCCGTCCCCTCAGCCGAAGGCGCGACGAGTAATCCATCACGACGACCACGGCGACTCCCCTCACGAAAACATTCGGAAAGTATCGTAACTCGTACTTTCATTCCGCGTATCGCGTATCGCGTATCGCATGGTTATCACACCGACACTTGAAAATTCAGTCCCGAACGACTCGTCGCTAAAAGGAAAAACAACACCAAGGGACTTCACGTTTCTTTTCTCTGAAGCTTTCAAACGTTCAGACGTTTGTTTTACAGCTTCATTATCGCACCTAGACCCCTGACCCAGGGAATATGGTTGGGAATTCTATTAGAAAAAGAAGGAAAAAAAAGGCTTTGTTGCACAATCAAAATAACGAGCTATTTAAAGTGATGGCCTACAACATCCTCTACCATGGTTGAAATTGAGGACAGTGATAACTTACAGCAGTCAAGAGAGCAGTGATGATGATTAAGCTTGTAGCATAAGTAAATGCTTAGGCTGTAACTTTTTGTTGAAAAGTTGATTTCAGTATTTACAGAACAGAGCAGTGCTTAAAGAGTTGATTTCATTGTGTTTAAAGGAGTCTGACAGACTTTCATGCTTAAAGAGCATTTGTTTATTTTGTTTTGCACACAATCATTTGTTCGTTCATCTTTATTTATGAATAAATGTCGTTTTGCTAATATAAGTTATCCATGTATCCCTTTTTCATCCATCCTGTGGGACGGGTCGTGACTCGCGAGCTCGGGGAGCACCAAGCAGCATCCCTAGGTGCTCCTCTGAGCACTGGCCCCAAAAAGTTATGTGCACCCCTGTTCATGTAACTGCTTTGGAGTCAATTCTTAATGTAAACATTGATATGTTTAACAATGCTACATGTTATAGGGTTCCTTGAACCATTTATAGCATTAGTTCTGAGAATCTCTTCATATTCAAGGAAAATTGATATTGTAACTAAATCGAATCGGAATCGAATCGTGAATCGGAATCGAATCGTTTTGGGAAATCAGTGGCGATACCCAGCCCTAAACGTAAGTGCGGGTCCCAACCCCCGTTTATCGTTCTCCCTTCGAAAGTGGCACCCCAGCCTCTCAGAGAGGCGTCCGTGGTGATTACTTTTCTGTTCAGGCCAGGTCCCATAGAAACACCCTGTGTTATGAAACCTGGGTCCTTCCACTGGTCTGGCCCGGGGAGCCTGTTTTCTGGCCCATGGTTTCCTGGGACCTCTGGGTGCCTGGGGCGCTGCCTGCTGTCTAGCCGCTCTGGGGATCTTGAAAGCAGGGGCCGGGCGAGAGAGAGCCTGCGCATATGACTGCCGTGGCTGGGTCACGGGCGCTGCGGGCTGCGCTCTTCTCGGAAGGCACAGCTCCATAGCCTCATCCTCTCTCTTTTTCTCCTCACATCTCTTCTGCATTGAGGTGACTGCTGCACCGAAGAGACCCTGCGGTACGATAGGGGTGTCGAGAATTTCTTCTCTCTCCTTCGCCGACAGGTTGGTGAGACCGAGCCAACGCGCCCTCTCCTGCAGTACCATGAGAGCCATGGATTTACCCGTGGCTTGAATGGCCGTCTTGTGGAGACGGAGGATGTGATCCGTTATAACGCAGATTTCCTCCCATAGGGTAGGCATATTGTCTGGGTTAGCGGTCATATCCTCCTCCAGCTCAGCCTGGTAGGCTGATAGGAGTGCGGAGGCATTGAGAGCCCTCGCTGTCAGTGCCGCTGCTTTGTAGCACTTGTCTGTAAGGCTAGCCTGGAAGCGGTCCGACTTGGAGGGTAGGGACGGGGCAGCCGAAGATACGGGGGTCTTACTCAAAGAAACAAGAGCCCTTTAAAGATCTGAAACATTATGTCCAACTCAGCAGTTTTGTCTCATTGTCTTGACCTGACACACAGACTCAACTACCAGCCCAGCTGGCTCTGTCTCTACCCCTCAAGTCCAGTAATGTGACGGGTCAGACCTGGGTCGGGTCAAGGGTTATGATCAAGGATCATAACAGTACTGCTGTTAACAGCGTTGTTATTAGAAGACACTTTCCTCAGTGTCACTATCTAATACCATTTATTTATTTTTAACCAAGAGTGATCGGATGCTTAGGCTATACAATAAAATAACCCATTACGGGCATTTAATTAACCTGACATTTAAAAATGATTTTTGATTCTTCAAATCAAACACATAGACTATCATTCGGACAATTCGGATATTATCTCCTTACAAACCAAGCAACAAGCATGGGCCAATTGCCTGCAACAAATCACCGGAATCAGAAGTCAAAGTAAATTATTACATGATACATCCTAACTTTTCGCTCGTCTGACAGTTACAGTCAAATCAATCTCAAAAACACGCACAGCCGCCGGGTGAATACAGTTCAAAACAACAGGTCTCACACCACGCCAGTGTCTCTATGAGCAGAAACAGCAGCATTCTGATGGACAAAAAAGCTTTAAAAACATATGACACGGTATTTCAGCTAAATTCAGACCTGCCTAAAAAATCCTACACATAAAACAGTTTTAAGCATAACAATCTGGTTGAATTACACACCATGTGCTATTCGGTTGAATCCCTTTTCAACCCACCGATAGCGGACACGCGGGGTTCCTCTCCACAAGTGCGTCCTCTGGTCCTGCAGGTTCCCCGTCTCCCCGAAGCCAATAATAATAATAATAATAATAATAATAATAATAAAAGACCTCCGCTAAAAGTTGCAGGAACCTCTCACTTCCGCAAGGAGCCGGAGCAAACTGAACTCCCTTCGTTTGGGAGATGGGATAGAGACCCAGTCTTTCACCCTGCCCATTTCAAGGACACGACCACCACCAGATCGACGCGCTCCACCATCCCAGAAAGTTCGTGTTAGAATACTTGGTGGAGGAGATCGGCCTCATGTCCCGTGTGGTGTTCCCTGCGGTGACCGATAACTATTGATTCTTGAACAGTGCCTCATGAACCGGTCTACCCCATCAAAAGCAAAATTCTAACATCGTTTTACTCCATTCTCTGTAAACAAACACTCTAGTCCAGGGGTCGGCAACCCGCGGCTCCGGAGCCGCATGCGGCTCTTTTGCCCATCTTCAGTGGCTCCCTGTGGCTTTGACCACAAATGGAAATTAACAACGATTATTTATTTTTTACGTTGCCGCGTCTCTCTCCTTGAACTACAACTCCCTGTTTACGCTGTAATGTTGTACGAGGGCCAATAGGATTCGGATATGTTGGTGTTGTGTATTTATCTTATTGGTTATGAATCAAAGAACAGTTATTGAGTTTAAGACGATTTAATTAAAGTACAAAAACAGGGTATACATATACCAACACTGGAGCCTGGTGTCTGTTCTCCTCTGCTGGGCTGGCTGGTAAAGAGACCCTCTCTCCCCCTGTCTTCTCTTTTTGTATCCCTTTTCTTATGCAAATATCTACCAGTGAACCTATCACAGTCACCTAGATGCCTGCCCTAACATCTTCCTTATAGCTGGTCAAGGGGAGAGGCCAGAGGCCAGAGTGTGTGTGTGTGTGTGTGTGTGTGTGTGTGTGTGTGTGTGTGTGCTTATCTGTGTGTGTCTGTGTGTGTGTTCGACCATGTGGTCTGTCGTAAAACCCCCATTCAGAGAGCATGCCTGTAGGCCCAAAGGCTCCGCTTTGGAACAAGGCGTCTGCCAAATGCCAAAAATGTAAATGTAAATGTTACAAAGCCTTATCATACAAATTCATGGTATGTGTGTGTGTTTCAAGTAACTTAAAATATACCACATTGGCACATGACTAGTATTATACATTTTGACTGGACCCAACATGAGACTGGATGTGACAGGTTTTTTTCAAGAGTAGACCTATATCCACAGGGATTGACGAAGTACTGTGGCAGGCAAAGCAAAAAACTATCCAGATTGATTCATATACAGACATCGCCGACGCACATCGATGAACGGGAGCTTCCCGGTGAGCGCTATTTGCCTACTTTTAAATGCAAAAAGCGGCTTGTCTTTAGCTCAAACCGTTTCAGAATTATGAACTTGACTGTACATATAATCCATGTCTGTACATATATTGGATTGACAATAAAGCTGACTTTGACTTTGACTAGCCTAGTTATTAGAGCCTAGAGACCCAACCCACCCTGGGTACGAACACTTTGCCCGGCTGCCCTCGAAAAGGCGGTACAGGACCATGGCCGCAAGGACAAACAGACTGAAGCTCAGCTTCTACCCCAGGGCCATCCAGGCCCTGAACACAGCAAAGACCTAGGTTCTGGGCCCTGGACAGTCTGGACGGATTGATGGCAGCTGCTGGATTGAAAAGATCAGGTGTAGTGCTGAGGCACAAATGTGTACATTTCAAGCCTGCAAACTGCGACACTTTAAATGAATGTGCAATAACACTATGTGCAATATGACAACCCTAGTCGTCTTATCTGTACAGTATAGTATAGTGGATAGTGTACATAGCCTTTATTTATGTAAACCAGCTCCTTTCCCTTTTTTTTTCTTTCCTAGCACCAGGGGAGCCACCCCTCCCAAATTTCGTTGTTTGGTACCTGTACTATAGCAATGACAATAAAGACCATTCATTCATTCTATTTTTAGTCATTATCTTTGCATAATCGTTCTGACATGGTTTGTTTTTGTGGACGCTACCAGCTTGGAGTTGGTTGTGTAGGTCCTTTAGCTTCCTAGCTAGCTAACATTATCATTATTGACCCATCCAGATCGAAAAAACAGACAACTGTCTGTACTTTTGTACGCTTTCATCCTGGCGGCAGTGTGAGGGGAAAGATTCTCCACCAGATAGATATGTAAACATCACCGAACTGCAGCTCTGGCAGCGACTTCGCTGTTTTTAGTGATTGAAATACTGCGGCGGGTGCTCTATATGGATCGCAAGTGTCCAAAATGTGTAGTTTGTTCACATATGATATCTTAGTTTTTCTTCTTTTGAGAGGTGATCTAAATAATCGTTGCTTGAAACAGGTGGGAAAATGACAGGTCAGTGCTGCAGTTCCACAGTTTTTTGGCCGCCAGGGCTCTGTGCCAGTCACGTGACTGCAAACTATGAATAGGTGATACAATCATCCAACCTATTACTGTAGGCTAGTCTGCGCTATTTAGTTTTGTTACGTTTCTGTGCGTACCATGAAATCGATTCCTGCCGGCGCAACTGGCCTTCATTATAAGGCTTATATAAGGCTTTAAAAAAATTTGCTCCTCCAGACAGATTCATTTTTTGGTCCAATATGGCTCTTTCAACATTCAAGGTTGCCGACCCCTGCTCTAGTCGATGGCTTCAAAACATGGTTAAAACTATAATGTTGATATCATGAATGGCCGGTCCATGTCCACAGCTCAGGGGTGACTGACCGCTGTTGTTGTTTGAATCCCAGATTGTTGAGTTAAAGGGGTAACATAGAATCTGTATGAAATGTTCCCAAACTATTTATGTACCTATGGAAAATTAAGTCATTCTAATTCCTGACAAATTATTGACGCTTTGCAAACTGAACTTTAATGTATAAAAACGCAAACAATGAATACAGATACTGAGGTACAGTAAATAAGGCAACAATCATACAAATTTAGTTTTAAACTTTTGGTTTGAATTAATAAATGTTTTTATTTCGTACATACATTGTTGTTAAACTAAATACTGGAAGTAGAAAAGAAAACATTGGAAACAAAGTTAAACCCTTCATGTTTTTTTGTTGTTGTTTTTTAGCATGTTAAGCTGAGGGAACAAGTTGATATTATATCAGTGTGTCAACTGTCACAAAAAGAACGAAAAACATTCAAACTGAACTTGTCTTCCATGAAAGTATAATCACTTAAATCGAATACATGCACATACTGTAGTCAATGATATGGTGTCACACCGTCATACACTGACTGGCTGTGTGAATAAAACACACTCCAATCATCACTTTGATGTGCCACTAATCATCTTCATGAGGTTGAGAACATGCTCTTCCAGTTTATCAATCTGTGAAAGAGAAATAAAGTCAAGTTAACATTGTGCAAAGGCTATTCTAGTATTTCTACCTTCTGAAATAATGGCTAGGACTGGTGATATCAAGCAAAAGTGTTCTTTATATACAAATCTGCTGACATACACTTGTGATCACTTTCAATTCAATAAAACGAGCTATTAGATATTCACTTTCGTATTCTGGACGTACAATTCGCATTTCTCAAAAACAACAAACTGTCAACTTATGACGTCTTGCTGCAAGGCATTCTGGAACCTGCAGTTCCACCCATTCTTAGCTAATACAACAGAAATGTACTTCTTTTTAACTATCTTAACGATAAATAATAACTCTTAACTGTCAATCAATCATGTAACATATGAATCAATCATGTAAGCTATGAAGTTACAACAGCTATCCTACTGATGATAATGATTATGTGTAGAAGTGTTCTGGTCTGATGGCGTTTAGGAAGGTGTGGAGGGGTGTCCAGAAATATAGCCCGGGTGAGCCCCTCAACCAGGTCTCGGGGTGGTAAAAGGGTAGCCCCTCGGCCCCGAGCCTGGTGGAGTGGAGAGGAAAACAACAACCCATACGACGAAGAAGAAGAAGGCGTTTAGGAAGAAAGGACGACTCTCTCACCTTTCTATTCAGGTCCACGTAGCAGCAGCATTGGTTGTAAGGACCTGAAATAAAACAGATCAGTCAAATCAAATCAATATAAAATGTCACCACCATCTTCAAACAAGGCAGGATGTCAACATTGTTTCCCTGTGTTCTATTGGCAGACTCAGGGCTGCACGTATGGATACACTACACGTATATGGATATTTTTCTAAACGCACATTTTTGTTGTACAAGTGGGCCTCTCAACCACATGAACACGGTGTTTTCACTCACATAGACGGAGATTTCTCTAAACGGATAAAAAAGTGAAGAAATTAAAAAATATCCGATTGAGTGGATCAGTGTGGTTATGTTAAACGGAGCTGGTGTTGATGCAATGACGTCAAGCGTCAAGCCGTTCACACATGCGCATTGAAGCAAAACGGTTGTCAACAGCAACAATGCAGCTCAACTTCAACGTCGGTCCACACAAAAGAATTTAAAAAAAAAAACGTTTTGCTTTCTTCTTGGCCACCATAACTTGCTTTTCTGTCTGTTTTGTACTCTTTTTTTTTTGTACTGTACTGTTTCAAAGAGTTTGGTCTGTTTACGTTTTGAGTCACTGCCGCCGTTTGATTACAACTGACTGCGCATTCCCATAACGTTCTTCTACGGTATCTGACAGATCGTGTTCAGTTTGGGCTTTTCGTATGGACAGAGATATTTTTGTGGTGTTTTGTGGAGTTTTTTAAATTTATTTTTTAAACGAGGATGAAAATATCAGCTTAAAAAAATCTCTATATACGTGTAGTCCAGGCCTCAGTAATTCCTATGAGTTCTATCTCTTGAATGCAACAAGATTAATAGACTAGGATTATATTTTGGAATGGTAGTCGGACGCTTTAACAGCTGACGCAGAGGAGGTGTGGTTGAGGAGAGGGGGAGAGAGGGATAAGGGTTAAGGTCATCGGGGAGGCCGTTTTTCTCCATTTCGTCTCAGCTGCCCGGAACTCTATTCTACAAGCTAAATGCCAAAATGTAAATGTAAACAAGCTACAGCTTTTGAGACGGTATCAGTATGACGTGTGAGAAGTAGTCAGTAAGCAGGGTCTGCTGACTGCTTGGGTAGAGCACTAAGGGGGGCGTACCGTTGACGCTCTTTGAGTGTGTTGTGCTCTGTGGTTCCTTGGGTCCACCCCACCATTCAATCTTCTGTGCAGCGTGATCTGGAATCAAGACAGTCAATGTAGTTCATATAGACAGTCAAATGAGTTCAGACATCGCATGGCTACATCAACCTCACATTGACTTGGTTGTTAGCTACTTGAGGTGATTTGGCCACACATTGTCATCCATCCATCCACAAATCCATCGATCCATCCATCCGTCCATCCACAAATCCATTCATCCATCCATCCATCCATCCATCCATCCTCCCTCCCTCCCTCCCTCCGTCCGTCCACAAACCCATCCGTCCATACCGTAGCCAGGGGCCGGGGCTGGTGTGACCTCCTCCGTGGCCAGGTGGTTCTGGTTCTGCCTTGGGGTGTTGACTGGGCCGGCGGCGGTGGTGGGGGTGGTGGTGGTCTTGGCCCAGCTCAGGTCAGGCTCAGGACTGGGGGGGGTGGGGGTGGGGGCGGTGTTCTTCAGCTTGGCCTGGGCCAGGACCTGCAGGATCATGGTGTTGAGGTGGCCGCTGCCGCGCTCCGCCATCATGGTGACGGACAGCAGGTTGAACTTGCCGTCGAAGGCCTGGACGCTGGCCTGCACGCCGTCTGACAGCCACGCCATGAACAGCTGCAGTACCTCCATGGGCCAGGCGGAGGGGAAGTACTCCTTACCTACCCAGGGTATATACAGGAATCCTGAGGTTAATTTCAATACCTTTCTAAGACTTTTTAAAGACCTTGTCAACATTTCCCAGACCTCACCGCCACTTCGAGCTGTAACCGTTTACATCAGTGACACCTTTAACTTAACAGTTTTAGTTTGCATTTAGTATTGAATTTTCGGTTCATCTTTTGTTTTTTAATTTAACTAATAAATTCACGAACTTTTACTAAACGTTTTTAGGACTCAAACTCTTTGGACAGAGTCTAATTCAGAAAAATACCAACAAAATTCAAGACCTCATAAAATCGTGAAAATACTTTTTAATACTTATTAAGGGTCTTGATTTTCCCAAAATTGATTTATCAACTTTTAATACTTTTCAAGACACAGCGGATACCCTGCTACCAAACACACACAGAGGCTCCTTACCTACCAGACACACAGGGGTGACAAAGGGGCAGCTGTGGTTCAGGAGGTAGAGCTGCTGTCTAATGATCGCAAGGTCGGCAGATCGGCGGTTCGAGCCCCGGTTGGCCACATGTCGAAGTGGCCTCGGGCAAGACACTGAACCCCAAATTGCTCCCAGTGAGCGGGCCGGATGCGGCGCCTTGCATGGTAGCTTAACACCATTGGTGTGTGAATGTGTGTGTGAATGGGTGAATGAGAGGCCGTTGTAAAGCGCTTTGGATAAAGGCGCTATGTAAGTGCAGTCCATTTACCATTCCATTTTACACGCACCTCAACATACTGCTAACCGTTAACCGTGCTACCTGTACTACCTGGGTACTACCTGGGTTAGGGTTAGGACAGAGGGTCCAATACTACCTGTGTCAGGACAGGGTCAGTGTTGCCAGGTGGGATTGTTGTCCAGCCTAACCACAGTCTAAAAACCACCCAGTGTGATCATAAGTAGCCCAATTGGGTTGGAATACGCCCAATCTGGCAACACTGGACAGGGTCTCCAGTACTCCCTGTGTCAGGACAGAGGGTCTCCAGCCTCCTACCTGTGTCAGACAGGGTCAGTGTTGCCAGGTGGGATTGTTGTCCAGCCTAAAAACCACCCAGTGTGATCATAAGTAGCCCAATTGGGCTGGAATACGCCCAATCTGGCAACACTGGACAGGGTCTCCAGCCTCCTACCTGTGAGGGCACAGCGGGCGATGTGGAAGGGCCTCTGCAGCAGGCCGGAGGGGATGGGCAGGATGGAGGAGTAGGGCACCTCCTCCAGGTTGCCGTGGTCGGCGTGGATCACGCTGACCCCCGTCTCTGTGGCCTCCAGGACCACGGCCCGCTGCCAGTTGGAGTCACCTGGATGGACCAATGGGGGGAGGGAGACAGGGTGTTCAGTGATGAGGTGAAGAGTGTGTTTGAGGGAGTGTGTGTGTGTGTGTGTGGGGGGGGGGGGGTGTTCAGTGATGAGGTGAAGAGTGTGTGTGAGGGAGTGAGTGTGTGTGTGTGTGTGTGAGGGAGTGTGTGGTCAGTGCTGAGGTGAAGTGTGTTTGAGGGAGTGTGTGTGTGTGTTTGTGTGTTTGAGGGAGTGTGTGTGTGTGTGTGTGTGTGTGTGTGTTTGAGGGAGTGTGTGTGTGTGTGTGTGTGTTTGAGGGAGTGTGTGTGTGTGTGTGTGTTTGGCCCGGTGCCAGTTGGAGTCACCTGGATGGACCAATGGGGGGAGGGGAGAGGGGAGACAAGGGAGACAAGGACAGCTTTACTTCACTTCGTGACCCCCCCAACAAAGAGTAAACGGTTGACCTTCTAATCAATTCTGCCGTCCACGTTTTTCCACGTTGGGTCGGTGAGCAGCACTCGGCGGCTGTGGCACAGGAGGTAGAGCCGCTGTCTAATGATCGCAAGGTTGGCAGATCGGCGGTTCGAGCCCCGGCTGGCCACATGTCGAAGTGTCCTTGGGCAAGACACTGAACCCCAAATTGCTCCCAGTGAGCGGGGCCGAGGCCTTGCATGGTAGCTTGCCGCCATTGGTGTGTGAATGTGTGTGTGAATGGGTGAATGAGAGGCCGTTGTAAAGCGCCTTGGATAAAGGCCGTGTAATTATATTACCACCGGCAGACGTAAAATTACTGGCTTTAGTTAGCCTGGAATGGCAACAACTGGAGGTAAGGTGGGGAGAGAGATAACGATATGGAGAGGCCGATAGATAGATAGACAGTTAAGAGAGAGCGCGAGCGCGAGAGAGAGAGCGAAAGAAAAAAAGAGAGAGAGGGAGAACACCCGCCTGTTCTTAGACGATCACCTGGTCTGGTCGTCATTAGGAGCGCCAGCCTGGAATCTGAACGAGAGGGCTCGGCGGGGGGGAAGTCTTACCTGGTGTTTGGGGATAATAATAATTTCCCCTCAGAAACTTGTGTTTATGAAAATGATTGTTGTGTTGGGACGCTGAGCTCGAAGCGACACACACTACTGTTGATCGTCGGG
>NC_137678.1:30080515-30155515 GCF_963989245.1 Nansenia antarctica | reverse complement strand
GCGCAGCAGGGCTCTCCCACCACGGGGCTGTAGGGGGCGCTGTTCCCCTCGCAGTGCAGCTGCAGCTCCAACCCCAGCTCTGCCAGCACTGTGTCTACACAGACACACACACACACACACACACAGTCAACTCAGAGAACACCCCCCCCCCAACCCAGCTGTCTGTGGCGTTCTTTCCCATAACGTCTGAGGTGGTGAGATGGTGGGAGGTGGCTGGTGGAACCTTCTGGGTTGTAGATGTAGTAGATGTAGATGTAGTAGATGTAGTAGATGTAGTAGATATAGATGGTGTATTTTGATATTTTATTAAGGATCCCCATTAGCTAGTACCGTAGCAACTAGCTAGTCTTCCTGGGGTCCACACATAAAACATCATGTAGATATAGATGGTGTAGATATAGATGTAGTAGATATAGATGTAGTAGATGTAGATGTAGATGTGGTCGTACCTTCTGGGTTGTAGATGTAGCAGTAGAACTCTCCGGGGTCCTTGATCACCTTGACCACCAGCGCCACCTCCTGGCCGTGGCAGGGAGGCTCCACGAAGGACCACGTCAGAGGCTCAGACGCGGCCGGCACGCGCTGGGCTCCCACACCTTCTGGAACATCACGTTCAAGCTGCTGGCGGTCGTGTACACCAGCTGTGGACTTGTTCTGGGGCACAGCGTAGCTGTGATCACTGTCTGCAACGGCAGGGCGCTTTCTGAAGAACCGGGTAGCTGAGAGGGGAAGATAAGCATCACCAAAGGGATATTTATGGCAAATGTTTGGATAGTGCTCTTGTCTCTATGTCAGGGGGGGTCCCCACACCTTCTGAAACATCACATTCAAGCACCTTTCAAGGACTTTCAAGACTCAATTCCCTCAAATTCAAGGACCCAACATGGCATAGTTTGAGACAGAACTAGTTGAAGAGCTAAGTAAAACATTTTTGAATATCATTTTTGAGATAGAGAGAGAGAGAGAGAGAGGGGGGGGGGGGAATTCAAGCACTTTCAATGACCCATGTCTATTTTCCAAAACTTTTAAGACCTTGATTTCTTTTTCTCAAATTCACAAACTTTCAAGGATGTCAGGACCCGTGGGAACCCTGCACGCAGGACACTGCAGGTGGGGAGAGACAACGGGGCTCGCATTTATTTATTTTATTTTTATGGAATCAACTGAAAAAGCTTTCCTAGTACATAAAGAGAGAAATGAGAGAAAAGAGAAAAGAAAGAGAGAAACACGAGAATATATAGACTTGGATGCAGCCTCAATTCTCAAGCCTCGTTTCAACATTTAGAGTTCTGCTCCCCCCCCCTCCCATAAATCGTGTCAATTAATGTCAATTAACGCAGATCTGGAAAGAGAAATCTCTCCACAATTCGAGACGTTAGAATTATAAGGTTCTCTCCATTTTTGTCAACATTTTGTTTTTTACATAATCTGATCCATTAGGTGTTTTTTAATGCCTGTGTGGTGTTATTTTTTAAATGTTGACATTTTTTAGTTAGTAATTAATAGAATACAAAGGTTCCATCTCACAGAACATAATGGAATGTAAAAACATTGACGCTCAATATCTTTGAACTGCCCTAAACGGAGATAGAACCTTCTCATTCTAAGCTCACGAATTCTCTTCACACCATTACCCTGAGGCTCCTCCTCCTCCTGCTCTGCTCCGGGGGTCCCCGGGTCCTGGGCGGTGGCGGTGGCGTGTCCCGAGGCCAGCAGCATCTCTGCCACGCTGTATTGGGGGTCGCTGAGCTCGTCCGTCATGGCCACCAGGGCGGCGCCGGCCCGCTGCCCCAGGATGTCCACCCGCAGGAAGCGTTGACCCACCATCTGCCTCAGCAGCCGCACGCACACCTCAGACCACGCCCCCTCCCCCGCCGGACGCACTCCTGGGAGGGGTGTGTGTGAGGGGGAGAGAGAGAGAGGGAGGGGGGGAGGGAGAGGGAGAGACAGAGAGAGAGTAAGTAATGTTTATTTATATAGCACATTTTACAACGAGAAAAACAGCCGCCAAGAGAGAGAGAAAGAGACAGAGAGAGACGGAGAGAAAGAGAGAATATGTGAGTGTGTCATGGAAGGAAATGTGTGAGTGTATGTTCACATAAAAAAACAAAAGCAGTTGACAAACGGTCGTATCTGAATCAATATTTGACGACTGCTATAACTACCAGCACCGTGTCAGGTGGCTGTGAGGAGATGTCAGATGGTTGTGAGGAGAGGTGAGGAGAGGTGAGGGGGCTGGGTGAGGAGATGTGAGGAGAGGTGAGGGGGCTGGGTGAGGAGAGGTGAGGAGAGGTGAGGGGGCTGGGTGAGGAGAGGTGAGGGGGCTGTGAGGGGGGTCAGGTTACCTGCCAGGGCGCAGGGGATGGCCTGGGTGGGCAGGGCCAGCAGCTCGGGGGTGAGGGGGCGCAGGTGGCTCAGCTCCACCTCCTCAGAGTTCCCGAAGTCCACGT
This sequence comes from Nansenia antarctica, assembly GCF_963989245.1. Classification (NCBI taxonomy): domain Eukaryota; kingdom Metazoa; phylum Chordata; class Actinopteri; order Argentiniformes; family Microstomatidae; genus Nansenia; species Nansenia antarctica. The sequence goes on along the minus strand of NC_137678.1, from coordinate 30,153,065 downwards.
AGCCCACGCACACCCGCTCCTCCGACGAGTAGGCCAGGACCTTGGCCCGGTACCACTGTCTGTCCTCTAGCGGGGGGGGGGGGGGGGGGACAGGAGAGGGGGGACAGGTCAACACCACATGACAAGACTCACCTTTCCCAAAAGATTACGAGGCCAGAGTGATGTCACACCGCCGGGCTCTCCGCGAGGCGTCTGGCTTGGCTGACGATGCTTGTGCTGCCTGTGTGTGTGTGAATACGTGTGCGTGAGCATGTGAGTGTGTGTGCGTGTGAGCGTGTGTGTGTGTGTGTGAGCGTGAGAGTGTGTGAGCGTATGAGCTTGTGTGTGTAAGCATGTGTGTGAGCGTGTGTGTGTGTGAGTGTGTGTGTGTGTGAGAGTGAGTGTGTGTGTGTGAGTGTGTGTGAGCGTATGAGCTTGTGTGTGAGCGTGCGTGTGTGTGTGTGTGCACATGTGAGTGTGTTACCTGAGAACAGGGAGCAGCAGACGGTGCCGGGGGCGGGTCTGAAGGCGTGGCTGGCCGGGGTCCTGCTGCACACCTCCTTCAGCTGCCACTGCAGCTCCTGGATCACTCCTGCAACACACGCAACCGCTCGCTAACCAACTGACCAACCAACCGACCGACCAACCAACCGACCGACCAACCAACCGACCGACCGACCGACCATCCGACCGACCAACCATCCAACCATCCAACCAACCAACCGACCAACCAACCATCCAACCAACCAACCATCCAACCGACCAACCGACCATCCAACCAACCAACCATCCAACCGACCAACCAACCGACCAACCAACCAACCGACCAACCAACCAACCAACCAACCAACCGACCAACCAACCAACCAACCGACCAACCAACCAACCAACCAACCGCACGGATGACTAAATAATTAAATGATGATTATATAATATAGTTATAGTTCCATTCAGGAAAAGCACCTTCAGTAAGCAATCCTTCTCAGTGATAGCAATAGAAAACTGGAACTCACTACCCAACCAACTCAAAGACATACATACTTACTCCACCTTCACAACACACATGAAAGCCTGGCTGACACAGAACTATACTTGTCCTCATTAATCCCTCTCTGTGCTGCCTCTCCATAATGCCTTTTTTGTATGTTTTGTTTTGTTTAATGTATTGCTGTTTGTAAGTGCTTAATGTTGTGTGGCCTGTAATTGTCCTGTGGCTACTATGTGCTTGAAATGTCGCTGCCCCCATAAGTGTGTATGTGGTGTTTGTTGTAGCCCCTTCAATCACCTCAGCTTGCTTACTTGTGTTTTTTGTCAAGTGTGATGTTGGGGTACCTTGTCTCAGCCACGTGTTCTTAGAATATTGAAATGTTTTATTTTAACTAATGACGTTACTTTTCAGGATGCCATGTTGCAACTGGCCGGGGACTTCAGCTGAAAATTAGCCGACTAGGCTAACGCTGCCTTTTTTACTGTATTTTATATGGTTCATGTATTTGGATTGTTCTCGACATAATAAACTAATAATAATAATGATTGGAGCACTTTAAAGTTATTATTATTATTATTATCATTATTAGGGGGTTTCCGGGTCATACTCACTGGCGTTGTCCAGCTTCTGACAGATGATGACGTCTGGCGTCTGCAGGTGGGTCACCGTGGCGGAGAAGGAGTCGCCCAGCCCCATGGTCAGGGGGTCGGGGGCCCGAGCCCCCGCATCCTCCTCCCCCTCCCCCTCCTTGCCCCCGGATCGCCGGAAGTTCTCCAGAGACGCGGCGTCTGCGGCCGGGGCGGAACGAGAGAGAGAGAGGTTTACAACAGAAATACACTGGAGGAAAAGCTGTACCTTGCGGCATTCCTCTAAATCAGGGCGGTATTCCGTCAATGTCGCTAAAGGAAAACCCAGGCTTAATTTTGATAAATTTCGCTACTAGACAAGACTAGAAAGACTACAAAAAAGCCGGCCTTATTTTGTGGTGTCTGGTGTCGTCGGAGTACCCGACCCTCACCGATGTCCTCCACTGTGGGCTTCCACGAGACCTCCTTTGCGGCGTAATCCTGGTCTAAGAGGAACGTGCTCAGCTGCTGGCCTGAGAGAGAGAGAGAGACAGAGAGAGAGAGAGAGAGAGAGAGAGAGAGAGAGAGAGAGAGAGAGAGAGAGAGAGAGAGAGAGAGAGAGAGAGAGAGAGAGGGAGGGAGAGAGAGAGAGGGAGAGAGAGAGGGAGGGAGGGAGGGAGAGAGCGAGAGGGAGAGAGGGAGAGAGAGAGAGAGAGAGGAAGAGAGAGAGAGAGGGAGATGGTGACAGAGAGAGGTGTTTACAAACCCTTCTGACCAGGCCAGAGAAACCCCGTATCAGGGTTCCCACACCTTCTGAAACATCAAATTCAAGCACCTTTCAAGGACTTTCAAGACTCGATTCCCTCAAATTCAAGGACCCAACACAGTATAGTTTGAGACAGAACTAGTTGACGAGCTAAGTAGAACATTTTTCTAACATCTTTCAATGACCCATGTCTATTTTTCTAAACATTTAAGACCTTGATTTATTATTCTCAAATTCACTAACTTTCAAGGATTTCAAGGACCCGTGGTAACTCTGCCCTGTATGGGAAACCCCGTTTATATACGCTACGGAGAGCGGACAGCGCCACGTCCACCGCGTAGGTGTGGTCCTCCTCCGAGGCCTCCGCCACCGTCAGGGTCAGGCTCTTCCCCATCAACAACATCCGCAGGGCGATGCAGCACTTCTCCGTCCAGCTGCCCGTCAGGGGCGTTACCCCGGCGACGCGGCACTCCAAAGCCTAGCGAAGGAAGCGGCTTATCAGGGATGCAAACCGGTGATGGCCCAAAAAGGTGACGACATTTGTTTTTACTTGAAAACAAAGAACATTTATGAACATTTTTTACCTATTTTGAGGTAAAAACGGCTAATACGGTTCAAAGGTGACAAGTTTGCACCCCTGCTTATGACAGGAGGACAGTGAAACGGCGCTACACCAAGGCTAGCGGCTACAAACCTCTCTCTAGTGGTCCTCTGACCCAACAAAAGCGTCTGGACATTTCTAGTCACCCCGCCAGGTCGGTAAAACCTCATATTTAGAGCGTAACCCCAGACTCAAGCTGTCAACAGTGGTTTGAAACCAATATCATGTGATTATATCACTATTTGCTCTTCTGTTTAGATGCTAAACTGCATTTGGTTGTCTGGTACTTGTACTCTGCAATGACAAAGTTGAATCTAATGTAATGTAATCTCATGTAATCTAATCACTCCCAGTCAGATGAGGTCAGATGTTCTAGTGGACTCACGCAGGGAGGGACGGGGTCCATGTGGGCAGCCAGGGATCTGATCTGCTCCAGGGTCACGGCCTCCTCGTTGCCAAAGTCGATGTAGAGAACGTTAGCGATGGTCTGGTCTGCAGACAGGGACTGGACCACGCCCCGGTACCACTTCTACAACACAGAGACAGAGGAGGAGGAGGAGGTGGAGGAGGAGGTGGAGGAGGAGGAGCAGGAGGAAGAGGTGGAGGAGGAGGAGGAGGAGGATTAGGCGTGGAAAAAGGTTCCGACTTCCAAATCTAAAATAGTTTTTCCATCTAATTAGTTTATTCATAGATCGAGTAAAAACAGTAATCCAAGGATGACATGTGAAAGTGAGAACACTTATTTCCAACATGGTCCTTTGATATCATATTAACATACAAGACAATAACATCAAACAATCATTAATTAATCATTACCCACCCCCCCCAAACAAAAGGAGTTAGGAACTTAGGAATAAAAGTAGGCTAACAAAAATAGGCTTTCCTATCTGTTCACCCTACTCCAGAGGTAAGCTCTAACCTGTCCTCTAAAAGCCCTCCTAGTTTCTGCTTGTTTTATATTAAGTGGAAGGCTGCTCCACAGTAATGTTCCAGTATAGAAGAAGGAACTGTGAGCTGCACTATTCACTCTGGAACCTTACAGGATCTAAACGAATTGTAAGAAGAGTGCCTACTAATATATACATACCTAAAACATACAGAATGCTAAAATGAGTAATATACCATATGAATGCCATAGGAGTGAACGGTATCAATGAGTCACTACAGCTGGGTGAGTGGTGTGTGTCAACGGGACTACTAACTGAGACACACACCTGGTCCTGGGAGTATCTGACCACGCAGACTTCTCCCACGTGGGGCGAGTAGTTTGTCCCTGGCGGGCCGCCGTAGGTCTGATCCAGCACGGCGGTGATGGCCCTGAGGAGCTCCGTCATCTCTGGGCTCTGGGAGTGGACGAAGAACCTCCCGGGGCTCTGGAGCTCCACCACACACACCTAGAGACACACACGCACACACACACACACACGATTTCCTTATGTGTTTAATGTAGGCAGGTGTAACATCGTGGTCCATTCGGGAGCACCTGTGCAGACCTGAGTGGACATGATGTAACGCTTTCAACTCAAGCCTTTTATAACGGCACACGCAGGATTACTGAGGCGCCAGTTACCCACCTGCAGTTCGTCTCCTTTGATGAAGCTATGCTTCCGCAGGTCCCGCAGGAAGACCCTCTGTGGGCGACTGTCATCACCGGGCTGCACCTGCGTGGGTCAGGTGACCGTGTTACGGATCTAATACGCTAACGCTTCCGCTTTCCGTTAATAAAAGACAATATAAAACAGAAGAATATTGCAGGGGATTTTGCCAATTTTTTGGGGCCCACTACCCACACTTTTAGCTGTGTTGCAATGCTCATTCCACGAATGCATGATCCTTACACGTTGTACCTCGTTGTATAGGTGACTAATCAGGCTTTCCAACGATATAAAATACAATACCAATTGGTATTATTAAAGGGGAGGAATAATCGACCGGAATAACGTTTCCGAACTTTTTTGGAGGAGTTTAGTTCATTTTCATGATGAAATGTCACGCACCATGTTCTATCTCAACGCTGACACAGGGACTGGAGTTGATTATTACCACTGCGATCCCAGAATCCCATCAACACACACGCTAAAAGAATACCTTGGTGGGCGCGGCGGGTGGAATGGGGCTGCTTCCTACTGGAGGCAGAGCGGGGGGGTTCTCCTGTATCTTCTCAGTCTCACTCTCACTTATCAGCATAAAGGTATGAAAAGGTTAGTACATTACACACCCCAGCACTGTGTCTCCTGAGACACCTGCTTTTCCCCTATACTATTCCTCCTAAGACTTCCACTGCCCCCCTTTGTACTGTCTGTCTCTCCAGTGTTTATATATTTATATATATATATATTTTTTTTAAATCACGACGACTGCCAGCCGGCCTGAGCTAGATTGCTCTTCCTCCTAGAACTGGTGAATTCACTTCCTTAGTCAAATGTATTGATGGTAAGTCGCTTTGGAATAAGGCGTCTGCTAAACGCCAAAAATGTAAATGTAATTACAAATAAGGTGGGATGATTATGAATTATGAGTTCCACTAATGGGCTGAACCGGTTTACCTTGCGGGTGTGGCCGGCAGGGTACTGGGCTTGCACACGTGCCAGTGGTCTTTCCAGTCCTTGGACTGGCACTTCACCGAACAGTAACGCGTCGTCTTGCAGCGCGAACAGCGAAAGCTAGCTGGAAAAAACACCGGCTTAGTTTAGTAAAAAACACTGAATCACAGAAAACCACGGAAGTGAACGGAAAACATTTTGAAACGAAAGCTAAATCAAGGCAAACCAAAACGAGCTGAGACTGACCTTGGTCACTGCAGCAGTTACACACTGCAGGGGGGGTGGGACCACCCATCTAAAAAGGCAAAGTTACACGGCTATTTGCAACTATTACATTGGGATGCTAAGGGTATTGAATACTTGAATGTACTGGCATTATACATACCACAGAGCCAGCCTCCATGGAAGTGGAACTAGCTTCAACTTTGATAGCTAAAGACAAAAGGTACAACAAGTTATTTTCGTCAAGTGCAACCTGCATGGTAGGTATGTTACAAAACATTCCCAATGGCGCCCCCTAGCTGCTGTGCTCTGAAGTGTTGTGCTGTCAGTGTCTCGCAGTAGCGAGTTCTAAACTTGTGATCCATCAGTCACACAAATGTTTAGCCGGTGGAATTTTGAAGAGGAAACCCGAGTGCGACGTGACCTCGACATTACCAGGAAAAAAATAAAATTCACCATTTGCCGGCCACCTAAAGATGAAGTGCATCTTCACGAGCCTCCCAAACGACAGTAACTCCCAAACGAAAGTAACTTTCTATTGAAAAGAGGATATCATCTAATAAATATGTTAGTATCGTCACTAATTTCGTGTGCAAACTCGCACAAGAAGACCCGACAGCTGCTGCGCACTGAGTCAAGTGCCAGTATTTACCTCTGTATTGGTAAAAAAAAAAAAAAATGTAATACAAAAACATGTTCTATACATGTTTGCTTTCACTATGTTAAGTTTCATTATGATAGGAGTAAAGGGGGGGGAAATCTCCTATTCTGGGGTGAAGATCACAGTTTTTAGGCCATTACATTACATTGAAAACAGGGGACAAAATCATGCACTTTTTGCGTTCGTAAATCCGATCAGCACTCATGGAATGCCTCGTGTCCGATCAAATGACTTGGGTCCCTTTGGACCCTGTGGAACCCAGTGTGCGCTCCGGCGCTCTCAGAGCGAATTGTTTCGAATGCAGCCTGGACATTTCACCTACCTTCACCGGTGCAGGTCACTAGAGGCCCGGGCTCGGGGGGTGAGACAGCCGGGGTGTGGGAGATGAGGACACCTGCCGGGCTGGTCAACGGCCTCCTCAATGTACCTAGATACATGGTCTGAAAATGGCGCAAATAAATCTTCTCAATAAAACACATGGCAGACAGACAGACAATATAGCTCTTTCTTTAGCCAGTTGGAGAAGTTGCACGGACATGCCTCGTTCAAAACTGTGCATGCATGCAAAAGAATGCAGCTAGAAGACAAGAATGACTGTATTATTTCTGCTGTCTAGCTAACTGGGTTTGTTAGCTAACACGTGCTACGTCCTCTCACCACCTCTCCAAAAAACACGGCGTAGCTTGACTGTTTTACAGCAAAACTCGAATTGCATGGCGTATCTATGTGCATGTGCAGCTTTTTAACGACAGTGTAATTATGTTGTGTTGAATTTCATTTATTCTAACTTAGTTTTTTACCTGTCTCGTGATGACACGCGTGGCTTTGGGCTGGTTACTGCTTGTCTCTGACCTTGGTGAGCATGCGCAGTGACGTACTGCGCGCAGTGATCTTGATTTTCCACGTGTGCAGTGAAACGAAACCCAGGGTTGCCAGGTGGGATTGACACTTTACAGCCTAAAAACCGCTAAATCCACCAAAAACCAGCCCAAAACCTAGTATTGTAAGAAACCCGCTAATTACTATTACGAAACCAGGGTTGCCAGGTGGGATTGACACTTTACAGCCTAACCACAGCCTTTAAAACCGCTAAATCCGCCAAAAACCAGCCCAACACCTATTATTGTTAGTAAATGTTTTTCGAAATAAAAGTCTGAACATTAAATCGATTATTCTTGTTATTCCTTTCACATGTTCTTGATCTATCTGTTCTACAATGGCAGGATGTGTTGAGACAGAAAAAAGTCCCTTATGACTATCTTTCTACTTCATGTATGATGATGATACATTTTCCACTGGAGATCATTCCAAAACAAAAAGAATGTAATGTACATACTAGAATAAATAAATAGATTACATACTAGATTACAAATAAATAGATTACAAATAGATTACATACTAGAATAAATAAATGAAATAAAACTTATTTCAATTCTTATGGTGGTTTTAGCCCATTTGATTGCCTTTTTCTATCACAGCAGCTAACAAATCTTGCTGCTGTGTTTGCACATTGCTGTACCTCACCCAGCAGATATGGTAGCCTTTCGACATTGTCCTCAAAGTCCTCAAAGTCCTCAAAGTCTCCCTGGATGTTGGTGATCAGTGGGAAGTATGTGTCCCTGATGTCCTTGTACAGCTGGCAGGTAGTTAAGAAGTGCAGCTCTGTTTCCACCTGGTTTTGTGTGCAGTGGGTGCACAGTCTGTCTGGTCTGGGGAGCCAGGTCTGCCTGTGGCGGCCTTTCTCGATGGCCAGGTTGTGTTCACTGAGTCTGTAGTGGATAGTGAGTTGGACTTGTGATCGGAAGGTTGTGAGTTCAAATCCCATCTGAAACCACACCACTACCAGTGTGCCCTTGAGTAAGGCACTTAGCCCTCAATTATTCCAGGGGGAATGTCCCTGTAATTCGTAATTGTAAGTCGCTTTGGATTAAAAGCGTCTGCTAAATGGCAAAATTAATTGATTAATTACAAAGTCAAATCCACAAAAGCCCCCCCCCCCCCCCCCCATTCATTATCAACATTTTATCTACATCACAACATAGTCATTAAGAGCCTTTCTCCAATCAAACCCGAAATAGGGAACAATCCACAATATACAGTCTTGTGTGTCCTGTTGGTTTAAGTTCCACATTATATTGATATATATTTGTATGTAGGTATAGCATGTCTGTATAGACAGCGAATCTTGACACGAGATAATCTTGGGAATATAGCAGAGAATATAATTCTAGACAGTGTGATGTTTCTCTTGAAATATTTAAGAGGACGTATGTGTCGTTTCCTTAGTTGCCTTTGGGAATCTGCTCTATATTTCATAATATAGATATTATGTGTGCTGCTAATGTAGATCAGTATATGACTGAGGATGACGCAATCACCGTTCTTAAATGACTAAGTACCTCTGATTTATATAAGCCAGTTGTTGTTGTGGTTGTTGTAGCACGGTAGTTGTTGACCTGTTCTAGATAGACATTCCAAAATAACATAGGGCCGGTTTCACAGACAAGGCTTAAGCCTAATCCTAGACTAAAAAGCATCTTGAGTGGAGATTTTACATTGAAAGTGTTTTTTAGTCCAAGACTAGGCCTAAGCCTTGTCTGTGAAACCGGCCCTTAGTGTATTTTTTCCTGTGTCCCAATTCTCTATCCCTCTTTCTGAAATGGACCCCTGCTCTCTCAAGGATTTAAACGGAATTGACTGGTGTAAGAGATGTGGTAGGAACTCGCCATCTAGTGGTTAATGTCGGTATCACTCCTGTCATGTGCTCCTGCGGGATTATGTAGCAATTGTGGAACTACTGCATACAAAGAAAGAGATGTATCCTTAAGATAAAATATGTACAAGATAAAAAGATTTGCCACACAACCACTGTTGGTGGAATTTGTTTTCACCGACAGACTTCGCTTAGAAAACTTCTAACATTTCATTGGAAGGGAACCTATAGATATATTGATTTTAGCCATTCTTAAGGAAGGACACAGTCCTTACAGTCCAGTTACATTGGTCTTTAATTTTGATTAATGACACAGTCTATAAATTCCAGTAGATACAACGACAATCCGTGACGTTAGAATGATACGGTTCCATCTCTATTTTTGGTCAAAATTTAGTTTTCTACATAATCTGATCCATTATGAATGAATGAATGAATGAATGAATGGTCTTTATTGTCATTGCTATAGTACAGGTACCAAACAACGACATTTAGGAGGGGTGGCTCCCCTGGTGCTAGGAAAGAAAAAAAACAAAAAAAAACACAAGAAGGGAAGGAGCTGGTTTACATAAATAAAGGCTATGTACACTATCCACTATACTATACTGTACAGATAGACGACTAGGGTTGTCATATTGCACATAGTGTTATTGCACATTCATTTGAAGTGTCGCAGTTTGCAGGCTAGAAATGTAGATATTTGTGCCTCAGCACTACACCTGATTTTTTTTCAGTCCAGCAGCTGCCATCAATCCGTCCAGACTGTCCAGGGCCCAGAACCTAGGTCTTTGCTGTGTTCAGGGCCTGGATGGCCCTGGGGTAGAAGCTGTGCTTCAGTCTGTTTGTCCTTGCGGCCATGGTCCTGTACCGCCTTTTCGAGGGCAGCAGGGTAAAGTGTTCGTACCCAGGGTGGGTTGGGTCTCTGGAGATCTTGGAGGCCTTCCTGAGACAGCGTGTGTTGTACAGCTCTTCCAGAGAGGGGAGGGGGGCGCTGGTGATCTTCTGGGCTGTTCTCACGACTCTCTGTAGCGCATTAGGTGTTTATTAATGCCTGTGTGGTGTTATTTTTAAAATGTTGACATTTTTGAGTTAGTAATTCCTAAAATACAAAGGTTCCATCTCACAAAACATAATGGAATGTAAAAACGTTGACGCTCAATATCTCTGAACTACCCTAAACGGAGATAGAACCTTATCATTCTAAGCTCACGAATCCTTTATCAATATTCCATGGGCATATGTATTTTATTCCACGAGGTTAAGTAATGTACTTGTAATTGTAAATGTATTTTTCTATATATGCCATACTGTACTGGACAGTCAAACACTCTGGAGCAACTCATACTGTATAATCTAAGTTTGCCATTATTTAACTATGTTGAAGGTATTTAATGATATTCAATGGTAGTCTGGTTAACTGGATAAAAGTTACTTTCTGCATATTGTAATGAATGCATCGTACTAGTTTGGTGTTTGTTTGTCTTTTTATGGTTGATGGCCCTTCAATCTGGAATGCTTTTATGATGTGAATATGCTTACTATCAAAATATTGATAACATCTTGGATAAGTCTTCAACACATCAATGTGTGTATGTATGTCCCGTCCTGTCTCGTCCTGTTTGTCCTGTTGCGTTTCCCGTAGTTGTTTTTCCGGGTTCAGAGCACGCTGGCGTCCGCGTTGTGACTGCCGCTTCTGTTTCCCGGTCCTGTCTCCTGTCTTTTTGTATCCTGTCTTTTTGTATCCTGTCCTGTCTTTTTGTATCCTGTCTTTTTGTATCCTGTCTTATCCTTTTTGTATCCTGTCCCGCCGACCTCCGCTGCCTTCCCCCCCGCCATCTCCCGCCTCTCACCGCCTTCACTACCGGACTGCAATACTCACCGCCTTCACTACCGGACTGCAGTACTCACCGCCTTCACTACCGGACTGCAGTACTCACCGCCTCATCGTTCCTGTCCCCCGGCTCTGTGTTGCCGACCGACCCGCTGCGCGCCGCTCTCAGACATCGCTGGCCTGGCCGTGCTGTGCTACTACCCTCGTCCCGGGAGGTAGCCACCGCTCCCTCCCCGGTTCGGGGGTTGCCATCTCCGCAGGTGAGTGTCGGTCCTTCCCAGCCTTCACTCACTGCTGCGCGATTTGGTCGCTGGCATGGCACGGCTAGGCTGGCCGGCCGCGCGGGTTCGGTCCCAGGCTGGCAATACAGATGACAACGGCAACGGCGGCACCGCGCTGTCGCTCTGGGCCATATTCCACTAACGGTGGCTTAATATAGCTCCGCTATAATTAAATGCGGCGCTCAGGGACCTCGAGATTGGTATTCAAGCCTCAGGTGATTCCTCGAATGAGGATCAGCCTTGTGTCATCAGTGTTCACAGAAGACAGGCTTACAAATCTTCGATATGGGCGCGTGCACGCAGACATAAAAAGCCCTGAAGTGTCGATCTGTCGAAATGAAGATACTCCACTCTGCAGGGGTACTACATTTGCGCAGCATTCCGAATTATTGATTTTTATGAAAACGGAAAAATAAGATGTAAAATAGTGCAATACTGCCGCAATTAACAAGGCGAGGGAAATGGTTTGGCAAGAAATTGCTGACCGATTAAATGCGTAGGTCATACTAGCCCCAGTTATTGTTATATGTTCATATTTTAATAAATGAATATTACTACTGTGGTGATATCCGCAGCAGGCTACAAACCATCATATCGCCACAATGGCCTAGTGGTATTGACTGCTGCCATAGGATTTATTCGTCATTTTATGTCAGTGGTTCGAATCCCTCTACAGACGCACTTTTTACTGCATTTCGTTGTCTGAATCTAATCTAAAATCTCATCTAAAAAAGTATTGTAGGCTATAAAATTATGGTGCAGGCTAATTTACAAGAACTGACACGATTACAATGGTGTTTGAAACCTTTGCATGAAATCTTCGGTTAAATGTAAAAAAAAAAAAAATGAATGACTTAGTCAAGTCTCGAACTCGCAACCTTTGGGACTCGAGTCCGCAGCCTTAACCACTACGCCAGCTAGACCGCTGTCATGACGGCAATGCAAGTTGAGACAATTACTTCTTTTTTTTTTTACACTCTTTTCTTTATCTATCTATCACACTTTCAAAATATCAAGTTATCTATCACACAATCAAACTATCTATCGATCGATCACACTTTCAAAATATCAAATTATCTATCTATCACACAGTCAAACTATCTAATCTATCTATCTCATGTGAAGTGGGAACTAATATTTCCTAAAAGACACATGAGGAACTTTCGTTCAGGGTTTAGTTTCCGCCTGTGAGCCTTTTTTGACGCACGGATGACTATAGCCTGTGTTTTAGCCTGGTCGGGACCAGGCTAATTATATCTGACTCAGAAGGAGCTCAACCAAGCAGCGAATTATTTGAGCCACATTGATGGCACCGAACGCAAGCTAACATTTTCGAGGCTTAGAACTTTATCGAGGCTTAGAACTTTATCGAGCTTTGTGGAATAGGGCCCTGGTTCACTGCCTGTCGTCTTGCCCTGGACTCCCGGCCATCTCACCTGCCCCCCACCTCCCCCTGCCCTTCTCTCGTCTCACCTACACTCACTGAACCACAACCATCGCCTCACTGCTGCTGCTGCCACCAAGGCAGGCATTCTCCGCTGCCGCCGCCACATCCATCGAGGCTCCCAGCAACATCAACACCGGACTCTACACCACCCCTCCCCGTTCGCTGACTCTGTGTTCCATGTTACTTGTTGTTGTTACTTGTTGTTTTTGTGTCTCCCCATGTGTATCCTATATTGTCAGCGTCTTTGAGCCTTGGAAAAGCGCTATATACATTTAATAAATTATTATTATTATTATCAACACTTTTTTTATTCAACATATTTCCATTGCAGCTCTTCACATGAAATGTAGACAAGACATTGGTATTAACTCAATAAACTCAAAGTTATGTGCAATAAAGGGGAAAGACACAGGCAAGAAGTATTGAACACACTAACTGAAATGTATTTAATACTTGGTGGAGGATGTTTCCAATGATGGTCTTGAAGACGCTTCCTGTATGAAAAAACGAATCTAACCCTCAGGTGCGGTTTTGGCCAATTCTACATCATAGTTTTTTAAAAATGTAAGACTTCGGGCGGTTCGCTGGTGAATCTTGATCTTCAGCTCCTTCCACAAATGTTCTATTGGATTTAAGTCTACGCCAGTCCAACTTGAATTAAATTAAAGCTGAAAGTCTGCACTTCAATTGCAAATCCATTGTGGTGGCGTCACAATTCAAGGAGTCACTGTCCAAATATTTCTGGACCTAACTGTAGGTTGAATTAAAAAAGTGTGTTGACGTGTTGAATACTTATATATACTTTTGCCTGAATGCCTTACAACATGAAGAGAGCTGCTAAGTACACAGACCGCATTGTAAAGTAGTGTTCCTTAAGGGAAGGGTTGCAGTTTGGTTCTAGCCCAGGATTAACACGACCAATCAACTCACCGTGACGTTAGAATTGTAAGGTTCTATCTCCATTTTTTTCAAAATTCAGTTTTTTACATAATCTGATCCATTATGTGTTTATTAATGCCTGTGTGGTGTTATTTTAAAAATGTTGACATTTTTTTGTTAGTAATTAATAAAATACAAAGGTTCCATCTCACAAAACATAATGGAGTGTAAAAACGTTGACGCTCAATATCTCTGAACTACCCTAAACGGAGATAGAACCTTATCATTCTAAACGGAGATAGAACCTTATCATTCTAAACTCACGTCACCTTAAAATCACTGATGAGCTGAATCAGGTGTGTTTGTTCTGGCTTGAGAGAAAACAAAGTGCACTCCTTTGGGTCCCTGGGACCAAGAATGAAAAACATTGTTTTGAAAAAAATGCATTGAGAATTACAGTAGACACTCTTGTGTTTTCTTTTTCAAAGCGCTCAAATGTGACCATTGGCACGTTCTGTATCTATGGAATGGAATGGACTTTATTTGTCATTGCTACAGTACAGGTACCAAACAACGAAATTTAGGAGGGGTGGCTCCCCTGGTGTTAGGAAAGGGAAAAATAAATAAATAGAAAAAGCATAAAAGCATAAAATCACAAGAAGGTAAGGAGCTGGTTTACATCAATAAAGGCTATGTACACAATCCACTGTACTATACTGCACAGATAGTCAACTAGGGTTGTCATATTGCACAAGAGTATTTTTTCACATTATTTTAAAGTGTCACAGTTTGCAGGCTTGAAAATGTACATGTTTGTGCCTCAGCACTAGCTGCCATACAATCCGTCCGGACTGTCCTGGGCCCAGAACGTAGGCCTTTTCTGTGTTCAGGGCCTTGACGGCCCTGTGGTAGAAGCAGTCCTTCAGTCTGTTTGTCTTAGCGGCCGGGGTCCTGTACCTCCTGTTCGAGGGCAGCTTGACAAATCTACTGACTCTTCTAGACAATATGACAACACAAGTTGTTGTGAAAAGGTGTCTATATACTGTACATGCTAATAAATATTATTCTATTGAAATAGTGTGGGAGATTGTGGTCATTGAGTGGGGTCATTCGTGGCACACTTCGATTGTGGTGGAGAGTTGTTATAATAATATTTAGCCACTAGAAGGAGGCAAATGTTTGTATTCCTAAGTCACATGGGAGAAGGTAGTGGACACACTGTTAGATAATGATATTATTGAAGAGACGGAAAGCAGTGTCAACCATTTACTTGTAATAATAATAACTGATCTCCCTAGCAACCAATAACAGATGAATCCCTAACAACGGATAACTCGTCCCCTCGCGAGTCACAGCCCGTCAATACAATTAACCCTTACAGGACATCTCCCCTGTGAAGTAAGACACAACCACATTTACCGACAGTATGTATTTTGTAAACAGGTCCTGTTCTGAACTAAGGACTGCATAACCACTTAGACACAAGTCCATTCTAAAGGTCAAGTCCATTCTAAAGGTCAAGTCCATTCTAAAGGTCAAGTCCATTCTAAAGGTCAAGTCTCACGGGTGGATGTGGCTGCCTGCCTGAGGATGTAACATAATAGGTGTCCTGGACACCCCCCCCCCCCTCTGCTGAACATTCTCTGTCTGTTCGTCAGGCCCTGCTGTGGCCTCAGAGTCTGGCTGGTGAGTCTCACGCAGGTGAGAGCGGATTCTCCTTAACAGTGTTAGAATACAATCAGATCGGTTCTTTTGTTGACTGCTCCAAGAAAGAGGAGAGATGTTCTCTATTGCACAAGTGGTATATTTATTGAATATCACACGTGGAGTACAGAACAATGCTGCAACAGCTGGACCCAACCCTGAGGCAATCTCAGAGGAAAGGTGTTTCTTCTTCAGTTTACAATACATTTTATACTTAACTAAACTAAAACACAGCCCTTCCCCTTTTGGCCACTATGATGTAAGAGCTGAATGGCCTATTAGAATGTTCTAAAACTATGAATGGAGTGTTGTCTTGTGTTTGACGTGAGAGCTGAGAAAGGAGTATCCTGCTACACCTGGCTTCAAGGCCCTCAGACACCTTCCCAGGCAGACAGTAACTCCCTCATTCCCTTGCTATTACAATTGGTCATATGTGTTCGTAGGGTACTGACAATGTGCATATTAAAACAGGAAAACTGATAAGATATGTAACATCATGAAAATAAGCAGCTGGTGCTGGAGAATGGACAATAGGACCTTTGAAAAAGTTATCCTAACAACAGTCCATCCTCTATTCTCAATAGGTAGGTACCTAGAAGCTGCTGCCTGTCCGGTCACTGTTCCCCGAGTGTTCTCTGTGGGCAGCCATAGTACACTCTGGCCTGGGTGCGTATCAGGAAGGTGACGTACTCTGTGACGTTTGTTGTAGCGCTGCTCTTGCTGCTCTTTCTTCCCGAACATTTCTGCTTTCCGGAACTGCCTGAACTGCCCCGGCGGCTGGGGTAGGTCGGTGCGAAGCTGTCTCCCCATGAGGAGCTGTGCTGGGGAATAGTCACACTCACACAGTGGAGTGGTGCGGTAGGTCAGTAGCGCTTTTACTTGATCTCCTCTTTCTTTCTACCGCCCGTTTACTGTAGCGACAGCGTGCTTGGCTTCTCCATTTGCTTGGGGATATCTGAGGCCTGCTGGTGATGTGAGTGAAACTGTACTCAGTAGCAAAGTATTTGAAGAGGGCACACAGACGTGCTTGCGGCCCTTTGTCTGACTCTCTGGGTCCCCATGGCGGCCCCAGGCCTTCTTCAAGGCTGAGATGACAGTGTTGGCTGTGGCTACACGGAGATGAGCCACTTCCATGTAGCAAGAAAAATAGTCAATGACCAGTAGGTAGGTTTCCTTCTCCCAGAAAGGTCAGTGCCAACACGTTGCCAAGGCCTCCTCTCTGCTGTTTCACACAGGTGTTGCATCATTCCAATTCCTGGCTGATATGGACAGACAGCCCTGGCCACCAGACACCAGTGGCCCTCGTGCAGAATGTCCAGGATTTCATTCCTCATCTCCCTGAGGGATGACGATCCTCTGTCCTCTTAGGAGGAGGTTTCCTGCCATGGACACATTGGACCAGTGGTGTAGTCTAGTTTTTTCTAGTGGGTATACTGTGATTTTTCCCTCCCAGCCTCATATCGTTCATTTCGGAACGGCATAAAAATACATCTGCGCTCCCTGTCTAACATTATATATATAAAAATTACATCATAAGGCTGATCTGTGCATGATAGTGCTGCCTTTTGACATATTTCATGTCGCATCTCCCCCCTTTGATGGTATATGACGCTATAGTCAGTCCCAATGGTCAAAAGTCAAGTGCTTCGTAACACAGACGGGGTGAATTTTATGAATGAAAGTGTGAAAGTTCTGTCACAAAACGCTGTTACGTATCCTCGCACATTTTTAAGTGGGTATACAGAAATCCTTGGCCTTTCCTAGTGGGTATACGGCGTAGTCCTGCGTATCACGTAGACTACACCGTGCCTGGCCGTGCCTGGCCTCTCAGTTTGACAATAGGCTTGTCAGTTTGTTACAGACGGGGCTGGCTATCTCTTGGAGTCATCTCCTGTAGCTGGGAGGCTAGCTGTCTGATTGAGTCTACAAAGACCTCTGACCCCCCCCTGACCTCTGCCTCTGGTTCCTTGTCTGTTTGGGTGAATGTGTGTTTCATTGGTGCTCTAGACAGCGTGTCTGCTGTGATTAGCTGCTGACCTGGGGCGTGTCGGCACTATGCTGTAGAGGAGAACTCCAACAGTCTCAGACGGAACCTCAGGATGCTAGAGGGAATCCTAATGGTTTGGTGTTTAGTAATGACAGCAGAGGCTTGGGATCTGTTTCTAGTGTGAATCTCTGACCTACCAGGTAGGAGGATAAACGTTCACATGCCCATGTTGCTACTCCTCCTTTTCAATCTGGTCGGAGTGTTTTTCTGCCTCTGATAGTCCCCTGGAGATTCATGTGAGGGGCTTGGTGAAGGTGGTGAAGGTGGTGAAGATGATTAAGGTGGTGAAGGTGGTCAGGAGCCAGAAGCCCGATGTAGCGTCCACTTTAGTGAATATCTTTGCTCCTGTAAGCAAGGCCAGTGTCTGGTCCACTGCTGGAAGGGTAAGCCTGTCCTGTTCAGGTGAGTCAGGTCCACACGCACACACAGACGTATGTCAGGTCCACACACACACAGACGTATCTTGTCAAGTTTCTTTCATAGAATATTAATTAATTGAGAATCAATCAGTGTTTGTCTTACCACCTTTACTTTTGGAACGTCCAGAAATAAATGCATTGTGTACACATACAGTACAGTACTATGACATGTTGAGTAAGGAATCATGTTAGGTCTATCATGGCATTTCCACATTTCTATCTGCAACGTTCAGTACATTTGTACGGAGCCCCCCTGGTGTCACATGGTAGAAAAAAAATATTTGATGTGTGAATCTGTTCCCTCCCTAGGGTTAGGGTTAGGGTTAGGGTTAGGCCCTATGAGCCAGAAAGATCGCAAGGATTCTAACCCTAACCCTAACCCTAACGAATTACTAAACCGAGGGAATGAATTACTAAACCGAGGGAACAGATTACTAAACCGAGGCAACAGTAACATACTGCACACACACACACACACAGATTCACACATCAAATATTTTTTTCTACCATGTGACCCCAGGGGGTACATTTGACCCTCCCGAACACAACCCCTAGATTCCCCACAGGTTGATAGTATTTCCATATGACTTGGCTCTGTTACATTTACATTTAGATTTTTGGCATTTGGCAGACGCCTTAATCCAAAGTGACTTACAACAAATACATTTGACTAAAAAAGTAGAATCATCTATCCACCAGTCATAGCAGGAAATAGTAATCTATGCTCAGGCCAGGGGCCATTGGCAGTCGTCGTGAAGAAGGAAGGGTTTTTTCAATTATGGTTTTTGTTTCTTTTTTATTATGACACAGGGGAAACATTTAACATTTTTGGCATTTAGCAGACGCCTTATTCCAAAGCGACTTACAATCAATACATTTGAATACTAAGCAAGTGAGTCATCAATCCACCAGTCGTAGCAGGAAGAGTAATCCAGCTCAGGCCCGGGGCCATTGATAGAAGGAAAAACCTTCTTCTATCACCTTCTTCTTCTTTTTTTGCTTTTGTTGACACTGGAGAAACAGAGAAACAGTACAAGGAGGGCAATAGAAGTTTTTTTAAGGACGTTTTTAGGGACACAGTAGAGGGGAAAGCGGGTGCATTTAGGAGACGCAGTGCTGAGGGGCAGAAGATGTCTCAGGAGGAGGAGGAGAGGAGACATCTTCTGCCCCTCAGCACTGCGTCTCCTAAATACACCTGCATCTCAGGAGGGATAGTTAAGACTGTCCCAACAGTCTTGAATGGCTCCTCACCCTCATCTGTTTACACCCACTGATCAAACAGAACATGATAATGAGTGCCGTATGACGGAAGTGTATCCAACGCTTCCCCCAGTCAGTCCAGGAAGGAAGGAGGAAGACAGTTAAGAGTGTTGGGACACAGTCCAGCAAATCGGGACAGGGCCGATTGAAGGTCTGTCAGTCTGTCAGTCTGTCTTCAGCACCCAGAAGAGGATGGTTCCTATTTCCTCAGCACACCACACACACCAAGGAAAGGATGCACACACACACACACATTCCCCAGAGAGATGACACGCACGCACGCACACACACACACACGCACACACACACGCACACACACACACACACACACACACACACACACCCACACACCCACACACACACACACACACACACACACACACACACACACACACACACACACACACACACACAGTGTGCGGTACACACCCCATGCTGAGAGACACATGGGGAGGAATTGGAAGCAGCTGGAGATACGGCACTCCCATGTGTGGAGAGGCCCCCCTGCACACCACACACACACACACACACACACACACACACACACACACCACTCCCATGTGTGGAGAGGCCCCCCTGCACATCACACACACACACACACACACACACACACACACACACCACTCCCATGTGTGGAGAGGCCCTCGCACATCACACACACACACCACTCCCATGTGTGGAGAGGCCCTCGCACATCACACACACACACACACACACACACACACCACTCCCATGTGTGGAGAGGCCCCCGCACATCACACACACGCCCACACACAGCCTCTCCCTCTCCTCATATGACACGCTCACAGTGGAGCGTTCACCTTTTGGTACATAATATTGATATATGCATACACTCCCTCTAGTCACGCATACAGTAACATACTACACACACACACACACACACACACACACACACACACTGTACGCATATAGTAGGGTGTAAATGGTTACTCGAGGTCATGAGGTCAAGTGCTGCCGAAAGTGGATTATCCCATGTTTGGACAGCAAGGGGATCGAAGTCGTTATGATCGTCATATCATTTCATTGTGTAATTGATTTGACTAGTAAGAAATTAGAGACTACCCTATTCCGGTTGGGGGAGCTATTTTAAATGTTTAGAACATAGACACTATGAGTAAAATATTAAATTATAAACTTCTATTATAAAATAGATTTAGTAGATCTTAGCGCAGTGTGTGTGTGTGTCCCTCAGTCTGTGTGTCCGACAGAGAGAGAGGTGTTGTAGTTGCTCCTGTACACTATCCTAAAGTGTTTATAATAAGAGAACAAGAGTAATGCCCATAAACATCGTAGTAAAAGGGTATAAAAGTGATGACATGTATAATTCATTAGATTTTAGCGTTGGTATTTACCAAGTTATTCGGTGTTGTTATGCTATATAGCTGGCTAGGACTAGGTTAACGTCCATACGCATATTATCTTTACGAGGGAGAGCACGTTTTGTGTTAAACAATAGTTTACTAATTAAATGTACACATGTTATGGCTCTAATAGTGTTGCTGTTTAATTTAGAGCTATGTGGATACATTAGTCCGCACTCAAGTGTTTATATTACGCAAATATTACAACGTATTCCTTTATATTTGCCGCTGCTCAGCCGCGTGGCATTATGGGAAATGTAGTTTAAACTTTAAAGCGTTGATTGAAGGAAAGTGTTACATATAGGCATATGTTAGTAGCCTGTGTTACAGGGACACCTAGGGGTGACCTGATAATGTTACATGTACGACCCGGTTGTTGTATGTGGGCGTGAGCGGAAGGAACCGCAGTTGAATAAAAGACATACTGAAACATGGAGTCAGAAGCGGGATCTAAGTAAAAATAAAAATAAAATAAAGACGCTTAAAGGAATAAAACGCCATGGCAAGCAACAGCATCCCCGCGCCCGATGGTATGCGCATGGCTGGTGATCTGGCGAAAAACTGGGAAGTCTTCCGTGCGGAGTTTGAGGACTTTTTGCTCGCTACTGGACTGAGCGAGAAGTCGAAGCTGATCAAGGCAGCCACGCTGAGACGGCTGATGGGAAGTGAGTGCCGTCATGTGTACACACATAGCCTCACGTTGACGGAGGATGAACAGAAGGACCCAAAAGCGATTATGGACGCTTTGGGGGTTTACTTCAAACCGGCGAGAAACGTCATTTATGAGAGGTACATGTTTGGAAGCTGCAAACAAGAGGCTGATGAGCCAATAGACAGTTTCCTGACAAGGCTTAAGGAGAGAGCATCGTCATGCGAATACCGTGCGCTGAAGGACGAGCTGGTTCGTGACAGGCTCGTGCTGGGTGTTGCGAGTGAGGGCACCAGGAGGCGTCTGCTACGCGAACGTGAGTTGACGTTACACACAGCGACTGAAATCTGCAGGCTCGCTGAGCTAACCGAGAGACACATGAGAGTGATGGCCCCGCTAGCACAGACGGACAATGTGAATGCCGCGGACAGGCAGAGTGAGAGGCGCGCACATCAGAGGAAAACAGCGCCAGCGGAGAGAGAGCCACAGTGGAGCTGCAAATACTGTGGAGGCAGCCACAAACGGGGCAGGGAGCAGTGCCCAGCCTACGGTAAGACATGCCGGATATGTGGCATAGCAAATCACTTTGCCAAGGTATGCCAGGCTGGCAGCAAGGCTGACAAAATAAAAAAAGTGAATGTGCTTGAAAATGATGAGCAAAGAGAAGATGACTCAGATACTGATGATAGACTGTTTCGAGTAACTGAATGTGTCAATACTGCAAAGGCCCAGCAGGGGCGCAAGTGGTTTGTGAATCTATGCCTGAATGAGAAAAGGCAACAGTGTCAGCTGGATACAGGCTCCACCTGCAATGTCATGGGCCGCAAGATTAAAGAGAAGCTGTCACCCAGAGCGGCGCTAGGCCCGAGCGCAGCCAAGTTAAAGTTATACTCTGGGGAAATCATGCCATCACTGGGGAAATTCCACACTGAATGTGTCATCCGGGGAGAAAAGCACAACCTCACATTTGAAATAGTCGACACAGAGCAAAAGCCTCTTCTCGGGGGGGGCACATGCGAACGTCTGGGCCTCGTATCCTTCACCGTTCCAGATGAACTCCACACAGTTGATGCAAGCCAATCTGTGCCCCTCACCAAAGATCAGCTGCTGAGAGACTATCATGACGTCTTCAATGACCCAATCGAGTCAGTCCCGGGCGAGATACACTTCGAGCTGGATCCTGATGTGACGCCGGTGCAGTGCGCGCCGAGGAATGTTCCAGTGGCTCTGAAGGCGAGAGTCAAGGAGGAACTGGACAGACATGTCAAGGTCGGCAACATTGAGCCGGTGACTGAGCCGACAGCATGGATAAGTAACATGGTGACTGTCGCAAAGCCAGAGAAAATAAGAATCTGTATCGATCCAAAGCCTCTCAACCGAGCGCTGCTGAGGTCTCACTACCATATGCCTACGCTGGAAGATGTGTTGTACAAGTTGCCCAAGGCTCGCCTCTTCACGTTGGCAGACGCTCGTGATGCCTTTTTACAGTGCAAGCTTGACGACGCGAGCAGCCGTCTGACGACCTTCTGGACACCGTGGGGTCGGATGAGATGGCTCAAGCTCCCTTTCGGAGTCTCAGTAGCGCCTGAGATCTACCAGCGCAAGCAACACGAGCTGCTATCGGGCCTGGCCGGCATCGAACCGATCGCGGATGACATCCTGGTGGTCGGGTGTGGCGATACGGATGCCGAGGCCGAACTGGACCATGACAGAAACTTGAGTGCTCTCATGGAACGATGCAGAGCAGTGGGACTCAGGCTGAGTGAACGCAAGCTACAGTTCAAACTCAAAGCCGTACACTTCCACGGCCACATTCTGTCCTCGGAGGGACTGAAAATCGACCCAGAGAAGACACGGGCCGTGCTGGAAATGCCGACACCCACCGACGTGAAAGCAGTTCAGCGCTTTATTGGGTTCGTGACGTACCTTGCAAAGTTTCTGCCAAAGCTCTCGGAGGTCTGTGAGCCGCTCCGCAGGCTCTTGGATAAGGACGTCATGTGGCACTGGTTGCCCAAACACGAAGATGCAGTGCGCGGAGTGAAGCGTATGGTCACCTGCACGCCCGTCCTCAAGTACTATGATATCACAAAGCCTGTCACGGTCCAGAGCGACGCCAGCATGACCGGGCTGGGGGGCTGTTTGTTACAAGGGGGACAGCCGGTGGCTTTTGCATCGAGGGCACTAACGCCGACAGAGCAAAACTATGCTCAGATTGAGAAGGAGTGTTTGAGCATAGTCTTTGCCTGCCAGAGATTCCACCAGTACCTGTATGGCAGGGAGGCTATCACTGCAGAAACAGACCACAAGCCGCTTATCACAATATTCAAGAAGCCCCTCCTGAGCGCACCGAAACGTCTACAAGGCATGTTGCTGCAGCTGCAAAGCTACAATCTGGATGTTGTGTACAAGCCGGGCCCCGAGATGTATGTCAGCGACACTCTGAGCAGGGCCACGCCCCCGTGCCGTGGGTCTGACACCCCGTACGTGCAGCATGCTGTGTGCGCCGTGAACAGCACCCAGGCCGGGTATTCACAGCTGGACCAGGCGCAGCACCTGGACGTTACGGCTTTCAGATTCCACCAGATTGTGCAGCACACAGAGACGGATGATGTGCTTCAGGAGCTGGCATCTGTGATCCTCAGTGGCTGGCCAGACTTTAAAGAGGACACTCCGCTGGCAGTGCGGAATACTGGCCCTTCAGAGACGAGCTGAATGTTCAAGACGGAGCGTTGTACAGGGGACAGTGCGTCGTCATACCAAAAGCCATGAGATCTGAGCTGCTCAAACGCATACACGCTAGCCACATTGGTGGGGAGGCGTGTTACAGACGGGCCAGGGATACGCTTTTCTGGCCGAACATGAGAGCGGAGATAAAGGACTTTGTGGCGAACTGCTCCGCATGCAATGAGTACGCACAGGTCCAGCAGAAGGAACCGATGATGTCGCATGACATACCGGTGCGCCCGTGGCAGGCAGTGAGTATGGACGTCTACTCATATGCGGGCAAGGACTTTCTCATCATTGTGGACCAGTATTCGGATTTCTGGGAAATCGACCAGCTGCCAGATCTGTCTGCTGACACGCTCATCACGCGCTGCAAAGCTCAGTTTGCACGTTATGGGCAGCCAGAGAGGGTGGTCTCGGACAACGGCCCACAGTTTGCATGCAAACGGTTCAGGAAGTTTGCAGCGAGCTGGGGGTTTGCCCATGTCACATCCTCACCCCGACATCCTCGATCCAACGGCAAGGCTGAGTCGGCCGTTAAGATTGTCAAGTCACTCTGCAAGCGGGCGAAATTGGATGGCACGGATGCGTGGATGGCCATCCTTCACTGGCGCAACACACCCACAGAGGGGTTGGACAGCAGCCCGGCCCAGCGCTTAATGGCACGCAGGCTCAAAACTTCACTGCCCATCGCGGACAGCCTGCTTCTACCACGTGTGGTGGACGGAGTGGCAGAGAAGCTGCGGTGGAAACGGCGGGTCGCCAAGTCATTCTATGACACGTCTGCCAGAGACCTTCCAGAGCTGGATGTTGGAGATCACATTAGGATGAGGCCTCTGCCAGGTGATCGCACAGGGCGGTGGCGACGAGGCCAGTGCCTCCAGAGAGTCGCTCCCCGCTCGTTCGTGGTGGATGTGGACGGCACACTGTACAGACGCAACCGAGTGGATCTGCGTGTTGCAGAGCGCTCAGCTCAAGCGCAACAGACAGACATTCTACGGCCTGAGCGGAGCAGTCCTGACCAGACCCAGGTCGCTGGGGAGACTGCCTCAGCCGAGACACGGATTGTCTCAAGTCGGGGGGAGACAGGCGGCGAGGTACATCCTCGTACACCAAGGGCACCGGCGACGCCGGGGGATCCTGCCACGGCAGGCCAGGGTGTCTACTCACGGAGTGGTCGCCTGTCACGGCCGCCACAACGACTGGACTTATGACTTTGGGGAAAAAAAAAAAAAGGGAAATAATGCAATGTTGTAATGCTATTGTTGTTGTTTGGGATTGTTATTGTCAATGGAATTGCAGACGGAGATGCAAGCATGTAATTTGCAAACAGCTAAAGGAAAGGAGATGTTACATATAGGCATATGTTAGTAGCCTGTGTTACAGGGACACCTAGGGGTGACCTGATAATGTTACATTTACGACCCGGTTGTTGTATGTGGGCGTGAGCGGAAGGAACCGCAGTTGAATAAAAGACATACTGAAACAGAAAGTGGTGACTCCTTGTGCTCTATATTGATTGATACCGTTTTCATACACAGTCGAAACTGAAAGCTATGTCTGTATTAGATATGTGAGACTTGGCAATGTGTCTTATTTTTCCTTTGTGCTTCTTTTAGAGCAGTGGTTCCCAACCGGGGGTACGCGGACCCCTAGGGGTACGTGAGGGGATTGCAGGGGGTACGTGGAAAGATTTGGAATTATAATTTATTTCCCTTTCCAAAAAAATAATTAAATATAGTCGTTTCATAAACCTGTTGTTAAAATGGTACGCTGCAACTTAAGTTCCTCCCCGACAGGTGATGACTGTAACACAAGTGGTAGTCACGTCACATTTAAATCACGTTCATTTACGTTCATTTACGCGCGCACGTCAGCTAGGCCTGTCAGTATACCGCAAAGATGGACAGATGGCTAAAACGACCAGCTACAGTAACGGTCAGATCAGAGGCAGATCAGACGGTCAGATCAGAGGCAGATCAGACGGTCAGATCAGAGAAAAAAAGAAAAAAAGGACCCCGCTATTATTTGGAAACATATGTTTTGTGGGGATTTACATGTACATCGGCTGATCCACCACAGCCACAGTGCTTTTTCTGCGGCGAAGTCCTGGCTAATAATTCAATGAAGCCAGCCCATTTACAGCGACACCAGAGCACCAAACACCTAGCAACTGTTGGTAAAACTGACGACTTTTTCAAGCGAAAACTGTCAGAGTTCAAGTCAAGTCAGGCTACACTGAAAAAAGCGGCAAGTGTGTCAAGCAAAGCACTGGAGGCGTCCTATGCTGTTTCATTACTAGTGGCTAAGTCAAAAACCCCACATTCAATCGCCGAAGATCTGATTTTGCCTGCCGCTATGATTTTGGCTAAAACTATGCTGGACAAGAAAGCAGCTGACGCGCTCAAGTTGGTACCATTATCAAACAATACCGTCTCCCGTCGGATTGATGATATGTCCATGTCGGACAAGTGGTGGATAAAATGAAGCAAGCAGGTCAGTTCGCTTTGCAATTAGATGAAATGACCGACGTTAGTGGGGAGGCTCAGCTGCTGGCTTTTGTGCGTTATAAAGAAGAGTCGGACATAAATGAGCATATCTTGTTTTGCAAGACGCTGCCAGGAAAGACAACTGGCGAGGAAATATTTCTGATTATTGACAGCTTCTTCAAAGACAACGATCTGGAGTGGAAATCCTGCAGTCACATCTGTACCGATGGAGCGGCAGCAATGACGGGTAAGGTGCGTGGGCTGCTTGGGCGTGTGATGAAGGTGAACCCCGAAATTAAGTGGATGCACTGTATTATTCACCGGGAGGCACTCGCCAGCAAAAGGATGAGCCCCGAGTTAAGTGCAGTTATGGATGACGCAGTTAAGGTGATTAACTTCATTCAGTCCCGGCCAATGAACCACAGACTGTTTCAAACTCTTTGTCATGGCAGCGGGTCAGAGCATGAGCAGCTACTGCTTCACACAGACGTTCGCTGGCTGTCTCGTGGCAAAACGCTGCTGCGGCTCTATGAATTGCGCATCGAGGTGTTTGCTTTCCTGACAGAAAACGACCACCCTCTTGCAGCCCTGTTTGAGGATGCAGTGTGGGTTGCGCAGCTGGCATATCTTGCTGATGTCTTCACTAAGCTGAATGAGCTCAACCTTTCACTTCAGGGCAAGTACTCACACATCCTTAACATGTATGACAAAGTGAATGGATTCATAAAGAAGGTTAAATTATGGGAGAGGAAATGTAAGGATGGAGATGTGAGCTGTTTCCCACTGCTTGATGGCCATCTCGCCACCACTGATGCTGACAGAGGTCCTGTGGTGAAAATAGTTAAAGCACATCTGTCCAAACTTGACACTGACTTCAACCAGTACTTTCATGACATTGAAACAAAGTCAGAAAAACTGGACTGAGTACCCATTCAGAGTGAATGACAGGAGCAGCAGCAGCCTTCCTGCAAGCCTGCAGGAAAATCTGATGGACATGTCCTCTGATCGTGGGTTGAAGATGGCACATGCTGACAAGTCATTGACAGAGTTTTGGTGTGATGTTGAAAAGGAATATCCAGTGCTGGGAAAGTGTGCATTGAATGAACTTTTGCCTTTTGGATCTACATATATGTGTGAAGTGACCTTCTCAGCTTTGACCCACATCAAAACCAAGCCAAGGAACAGACTGAGTGTGGAGAGCAGCCTGGTGACTGCTGTTGCCACACTGCCTCCAGAACTGTCAAAGCTTATAAAAGAGAAGCAACCTCAAGTGTCTCATTAAAGCTCAACTGATGAAAAAAAGAATTGCAACTGCTACTGGGTGAGTCTATTTTTCACAATGGTGTAAATATCTATGTATTAAAGGGGAGTGGTTCAAATGATTTCATTAATAATCAGTAGAGTTAGATAAGAAGTTTAAGTGTGTGTGTGTGTGTGTGTGTGTGTGTGTGTGTGTGTGTGTGTGTGTGTGTGTGTGTGTGTGGATAGTTGGGGGTGTGGGTGGCTGTATTGCAAGTGCAACTGACACTTGTGATGATATTCTGGTTCAATTAGCTCTTGTCCCTGAGAGGGAATTTGTGATAATCATAATGTCTTGAATGTGTTCTCTCTCTCTCTCTATGTGTGTGTGTGTGTGTGTGTGTGTGTGTGTGTGTGTGTGTGATAAGTTTTATCCTGTCTCATCTTGTCTGTTTCCTCTCCCCATCAGTCAAGACTCTGGGATGAGAAAATGATGACATCACTGCACCTCAGACAGAAGCCAAAGAGGAGCAGGAGAAAGGGAAAAGAAACAGATATCAAATCAAATTCATTATTATTTATTATTTATTTTTCTATTTTCAGTGAGTGTGTGGGCATGTGGTAACAATTAACCATTGAGGTGGCCAGGTGGCACATGTATTGGCCAATTAGCTCATGTAGTCTAATTTTGAATGGCAATGTTTTGAAATGGCAAACATGTGACTTTATGTCAGATTGTTGTGTGCAGAAAACCGTGTTCAGTGCATTTAAAAAGTGCCATTTTGAATAGCAAAATGTGTGTAAAGCAGAAAATGTGTTTAGAGTTTTGGAGACATGAGAAGAGGTTTTGCTCTCTGTGTGTCAGTAATAAATGTTATATTTGCAAGTTAGAGTTTAATTTTTTTATTTATTTAAAATAATCAACACGCATGAATGAGGGGGTACTTCTGGCATGGCAAAACAGCTCAAGGGGTACACAAGACAAAACAGGTTGGGAACCACTGTTTTAGAGCATCGTTTCTCAACGGGGGCGGTACCGCCCTCCAGGGGGCGTTCAGACAACATCGGGGGCGCTGGAACAGATATTTTTTAAAGGGGGGCGTTGGGGTGTTCTTGGGGGGCGTTCACGCATTTAGTATTTTTCTCATGAAAAACAGCTGTCAGCAGTGTTATTACGGGTACGTTCGTAAATGCACGAACGGTCATTTCGCTCGGACAAACCTTCTTTTCGGTCAGAGCGCCCATCTCTGAGCGCTCCCAGAGCGCAGTGTTCTGAACTTGGCCGGGCTCTGTGACGCAGACAAATGTAGCGCAGCTCCCAAAAAATTTAAAGTGAGAAGCTAAAAACTCAGCTAGCAAAGGCAGAGCTTTTGATAGTTTCCAATGTGTCTGGGTAAGCTGCATTGTAGAAGAATCTTGACAGTTCATGTACAGTGCAGAAATTGCAATACTATGCTAGTCTACAATAGAAAGAAACCCGGTTCATCCCATCTGTAACGTATTGTTGACCATGGATGCACCATAGCTAATGCTAGCACAAGCCAACTTTCAATGCCCAACTTCTATGAGTGTTTTCCTTGTAGGCTATGCTTGAGTGACATATGTTTCAGTTTGTGGGCTCATTGTAATTGTTGGCTATAAGCCAGAGAGAACATTTCTTATTTTAGTTTTGATACTCAGTCCATGTCCCCGCCGGTGACGTAAGCCTGTCGTGCCAAATACTCCCTCCCCGCGTATACACTACCCTCTGCGCTTACGCATTCACTTTGTTCTCTTCCTTTCAATACAGCTTATTTAATTTAGTTACAATTAGTGCTAATACCATACCACCATACCAGAACATCACAGCAGGAACAACCTATCTCAAAAAAGCGATCGTAGTCTGGCAAGGGCTCTCTCGCTTACCAATAATCGAACCTAGAGAAATCAGCTACGAATGTCCCCTCCCCTCGCAGGTTCATCACAGTATATTACAAACTTCTATTCCAACCTCAGTAAATGACCTTCTACACGACTTCAACTTAAAAATCACAAAAACCATTGATGATATTGCACCCATTAGATCCAAATGCATCTCTGGTAAGCAAAAAGCTCCCTGGAGAACTGCCCCATCCGTAAAGACCCAAAAAAGAGAATGTCGTAAAGCAGAGCGCAGATGGAGAAAAACAAACCTTCAAGTCCACTATGATATCTATAAAGAGAATCTTCAAAACTATAACTTAGAAATAAGAAGTGCCAGGCAATCATTTTTCTCTAAGATCATAAACAATAACATCAGTAATGCCCGCATCCTTTTCAGAACTGTTGACAGACTAACAAATCCCCCAACACCCATTGCTCAGGAATTTCACTCAATTTCATTGCAATGAGCTTGCATCCTTTTTTAACAATAAAATAGAAACCATTAGACAAGGCATTAGGTCTTCTGTGTCAGGCATGAAAAACATGTCCCCATTAACAACCCCAAATAGGGCGGACATAACAACCATGTCACAATTTAACACCATTGATTACAAGACCCTAGATAAAATCATGTCACGTCTTAAACCATCCACCTGTGCCCTTGATGTCCTGCCAACAAGCTTTTTAAAAAACATATTTAGCTGCATGGCAGGCGAAGTAATACAAATAATTAACACCTCCCTTTCATCAGGAATCTTCCCTGAAGCCCTGAAAACTGCAGTTATTAAGCCTCTACTAAAAAAGAACGGCCTAGACCCATTTGTACTAAACAACTACAGACCCATATCAAACCTTCCCTGTACAGGAAAAATTATTGAAATGGTTGCCCACGAACAACTTAGCAATTATTTGACCCTAAATTATCTCTTTGATGACTTTCAATCAGGCTTTTGCCCCCTACATAGCACTGAAACGGCCCTTATTAAGGTCCTTAATGACATTCGCGTAAACACAGACTCCGGAAAAATCTCAGTTTTGATACTACTAGATCTTAGTGCTGCCTTTGACACTGTAGACCATGACATTCTAATAGATAGACTAAAAACCTGGGTAGGACTTTCGGGCACTGCCCTAAACTGGTTTAGATCCTACCTACAGGACAGAAGCTACTATGTCTCCATTGGCAACTTTGTATCTGACCAAATTAAAATGACATGTGGGGTTCCCCAAGGGTCAATCCTTGGCCCCCTTCTATTCAATCTCTACATGCTTCCATTGGGACACATCATAAAAAAGAACAAAATTGCCTACCACAACTATGCGGATGACACTCAAATCTACATAGCCCTCTCACCGAACGACTATAGTCCCATTGACAATCTCTGTAATTGCATTGAGCTAATAAACGCCTGGATGACACAAAACTTCCTCCAACTAAACAAGGACAAAACAGAGATAATTGTATTCGGTGCACCTGACAAAAGATCGAAAGTCAGTGCAAAACTTGATTCTCTCTCTCTTCACACTAAAAAACAGGTCAGAAATCTTGGTGTAATTCTAGACTCCGATCTAAACTTCAACAGCCACATAAACTCGATAACTAAATCAGCCTACTATCACCTGAAAAACATAACAAGAATGAGAGGTTTCATGTCCAAGCAAGACCTTGAAAAACTCATCCATGCATTTGTTTCGAGTAGACTTGATTATTGTAATGGTCTACTAACAGGCCTATCTAAAGGAGCTGTTCGTAAATTGCAGCTCATCCAAAACGCCGCTGCTAGGGTCCTAACAAAAACAAAGAAATTTGAACACATTACACCAATCCTGAGATCCCTGCACTGGCTACCAGTCTCTCATGAATTCAAAATCCTCCTAATTACATACAAATCACAAAATGGTCTTGGACCAAAATACATTATCAGATCTCCTCCCACCCTATATTCCCGCAAGGTCCCTAAGGTCAGCTGAGACAAATCAGCTAATAATTCCAAGAGTAAAAACAAAACATGGTGCAGGAGCGTTCAGTCACGCTGCTGCATGCTCCTGGAACAAACTCCCTGAAGAAATCAAACAGGCCCAAACCCTTAAAATATTTAAATCTAAGCTAAAAACCTTAATGTTTTGCACCAGTTATGATTAAACACAAACACTTCTATCAATGTATTTTTTCCATTAACTATTGTCTTTTTAAATGTTTTATCTATTTACTTCTTATATTTGCTTTAATTCATTGTAATTTTTATTTTCCTATGCTCCTCTTGCTGTATTTTTAAATAATGTTCATAAAGCACTTTGAATTGCCCCTGTTGTATGAAATGTGCTATACAAATAAACTTGCCTTGCCTTGCCTTGCCTTGCAATGTTCATAGAGGGCGTTTATCTTTTCCGAGCTATCGTACAATAAGACTGTTGCAGCGGGGTCATCCCTATGTTCCCCGGGTCCTATGTTCCCCGATTTCTTAGAAAAAAGAAGAAAAAAAAGTTATATGTTCCCCGCTTCCGAAAAAGGGTTCTATGTTCCCCGCTTCCGTGAGAGTTTTTTTTATTTTTTATTATTTAAAAAACAACATACACAAATACATAATCATACTGTGGATTACTAATTGATAGACATTTACAGGAAATTGCAGGAACTATTATACATAGGAACAAAATTATTATGTGTACAACATTATTATATGAACAAAATGATTATATGTACAAAACCTTTTGTAGGTAGGACACTATTGGACCTCGGCCCAAATCTAGTACTGAACCTGACCCCCCATGCTAAACCATTTGGAAGTACAGTATACTAGGACTCCAATTCAGACACACTGGGGGGCTGTCACAAATCTACTAACTCTAATCAGCCTGGTCTCACACGGCAGACGTCAGAATTCGACGTTTATGGACAAACGTCGAATTCTGACGTGAGATTGCATCCAAACGTCAAATTCCGACGTGACATTTGCATCCAAACGTCGAATTCCGACGTGACATTGGGGTAGCTCGTTCTGATAGCGCAGGGGTGCACCTGTTATAAGCGCCTGTCGGGGCTTCTCTCGGGATTATTCCATTTTGAATTGGAAACCCTATGGTTACCCTAACCCTAACCCTAACCTTAACCCTAACCCTAACCCTAACCCTAACCCTAACCCTAACCCTAAATGTGGCCTAACTAATTAATGCAAGTGCAATTCAAAATGGAATAATCCCGAGAGAAGCCCCGACAGGCGTACATAACAGGCGCACCCCTGCGCTATCAGAACGAGATACCCCAATGTCACGTCGGAATTCGACGTTTGGATGCAAATGTCACGTCGGAATTCGACGTTTGGATGCAAATGTCATGTCGGAATTCAACGTTTGGATGCGATCTCACGTCAGAATTCGACGTTTGTCCATAAACGTCGAATTCTGACGTCTGCCGTGTGAGACCAGGTTGCTCTAATTATTTAAAATACAAATAAATAAATAAACAAGAATGTGTTGTGTAACAACTCCCCCAAGATTCCCCTCCACCACAGACAGATTAAACTGTCCTTCTGAAAGAGACTACACTGACATCCTCCATCCCAGACAGACTACAATGACCACCATCACAGTGTGACATGGGAGAGTTACTCCATATGAGAGTGGAGAAACGTATTCTTCAGGTAGCATGTGTTCCTGATGTTGTGGACTACTCTTTTATCAACAATTTCACAGTATTGCCCATTGGTGGCAGTTGAATTCATACCTATCCCAACAAGTTGGCGTGGTTCCCAAAAACATTTATGATGTAGGAACAGGAGGGTGTCAGTGATGGCTGAGGGTGGGAAGAGAAGCTTTGCTCCCTCCTTGTACTCTTCACAGCCTGTCAGGGGATCTTCTCTGTGGAGTGGCAGGAACACGGTCCCTTCAAACAGGAGCTGTGGATTCTCTGAAAATAAAAGACATCAAGTATTAAGGTAGGCTATAGATTCCCATCAATATTTTTTATACAAGGTCTTTCAGTAAGACTATTTTACCTGACATGGTAGCCCATATGCCTGTGATTTTCACCGGTGGCCTGTGGTTCCTGTCTTCACCAAGTAGGGTTGGGTTGAGTTGGGTTGGGGTTGTCTCCACAAATGACCCAACTCTGATAGTCTTTATATCAAATCTGAGAATGAAATTCAGTATGCTAATTATAAAAGGGGTATGCTATTGATAATAGCATATCATTTAGATAGTTTTTAATTTATTATTTTAGATAATTCATTATTTTAAAATATTATTTTCTTTAGATAAACAACTAAAATAAAAAATCTAAATTAGATGCTATTGATACTGCATAGAAACACATTGATATAATATACTTGTATGTTTCAGGGGACAATGTTGCACTCTGATATTTAGTGTGTCTCTGTGCTGCGTGAGGCCCGTCTACTGAGGCTGAAAGGACAGTATATGCAGGGCCTCAGAGATCTGGCTTCGTACTGGAGGGCTGTCAGCCGTAGCGTCCGTATGGGCTAGATCTTTTTGATTTTTTCTTTTTTCCACATTTATTTTGATAGCACTTTGGCCTATGTTGTTGTTATTATTATTGTTATTGGCCTAATTTTGTTATTGTTATTATTATTATTATTATTATTATTATTATTGTTATTATTATGTTATTGTTATTGGCCTAAATATTGTTATTGTTATTATTGTTATTATGTATGCACAAACTATTTTTTTGGGTTGGTTGCAATAAAAGCCTATATTTTGGATTGATATCTCTACTGTATTTATTTGATTCCGTTTGACAAAAATATAGAAAACATATTTAATAATGTGTATATATATATATATATATCACTGGTGTTCTTTTAGGAATATAAGATTTTCAATTCCATCTCGAAAATGATCTATCTAGGGAGTTATATTAAATGCTGAGACAATACTATGACATTGATTATTACATAATATATATATTATGTATATTGATACATATGATTATGTATTTGTGTATGTTGTTTTTTAAATTTCAGATTTCAGATTCAGATTCATTTATTTATTCAAGGGACAGTGCATATTAATAAAACAAAAATAAATTGTAAATACGCCAGAGTTAGCCCGAAAGCTAGTTTTCATCCGCAGTCCCTATGCTATGATGTTGTATACGGCTCCCTGGAGGAAAAAAGTACATTTAAAAGATAAAATATAGGTAGACCTAGGCACAAAAAAGTAGACAGGACAAGCATTTAGCTTAAGGGCATAACATAGGGGGTTAAAAGAGCATACATTAATCATAGGCGGTTAAAAGGAGGGTACATATAAGCAGAGGGTTAAAAGAGCATACATTAATCATAGGCGGTTAAAGGGAGGGTACATATTCGGTAAGCAGACTAAAAGCAAGCAACATATACGCACGGTAAGCAGACTAAAAACAAGCACACAGACTGTACAGGTAAGACATGTTAGGCGGTACACAGACAGGCGGTACACATGACATACAGGTATAGGACAGGACATTTCAATGTTGGCAGGTGTGTGTGTGTGTGTTGATCATCCACTGTTTTAGGTGCTTTCTAAATGATTTAAAGGTGCCTAATTCTTTAAGGTGCCTGTGATGGACCGAGCAAGTATAGGCACGAGGACACAGGGAAAATGTGAAAATTAAGGGTTTTTATTTACCCAAAAATAATACAGGGTTAACAAAAACCAACAGTGGGTTAAAAAAGGATAATGAATAACGTAATGGACGGGCCCAAATTAACTAATAACTGAACAGAACAAGAGCCCCCTGACACTGATGACCCCAAGGTATATATAGACCTAGCCAGGTACATTTAAATCAAGCAGGGGATCAATCAATTAAGTTATACACAAATGAACAACTATATTCAAAACAATCTAACACAAGTAACCAACCCATGCAACATACATTTATGCCATTTGAATTACTTGCATACATAATGCTTATGTTAGATAAATAATATAAACAGTTAAATTAAACTAATCCCTCCCACTGTAGTCTCCCAGGAGATGGTACAGTCCACCACCCCCACCCTCTGTATTTAGTAGGGTCCAAAATGGCCGCTCACTCTTTGCCTAGCCAAAGGAGGTGGCGGACAACTCCCGGTGAGACACATGTGGACTATGGAGAACAAAGACAGAAGGTGGTGATCAATTACAGCAAAAATGATAAAACCATGTTAACTAAAATGTGTGCACTCAATTTAGAAACATGTGATCAATAATGCTAATAAAGGAATGACCATGTGTAAAACAAAACCAAGGTCTGTTTGTTATGGGGTGGTGGTGATGTGTACTGAAACATAAATGTTACAAACTAACTGAATGAATGAACAGAGGAAAGGTGTGTTGCAAGTGTGCTTGCCACTGCCACAATGTGCGGCGATCTGGTGCAGCCGTCACAGTGCCCTGGAATCAGGTTCCATTCACGTGCCCCTCTAACTGACCGGGCAGACTGACTAAAGGCACTCCTCCTAAATGGGATGGTGCAGTCCCCTCTGGTGACACCCCTTGTGGTGCGTGCTGTACTTCCTGGTCGTGAGATGAAGGTGTTAAGTGGTGGTGGGGCTAAATTGTGGATAGTTTTATAGACAAGGCAGAGGTTTGTGTAGGTTTTCAGATTGTCCCAGCTTAGAATGTTGTGTTTCTTCAGTATTGTGCAGTGGTGAAAGTGTCTTGGCTTCTTGTCTAGTGTTTTGATTGTTTGTTTGTATAGTGACTCGAGTGCTTTGCAGGTTGTGGGATTTGCTTGTGACCAGCTTGTTATGCAGTAGTTGATGTGTGTGAAGATCATGGCGTGGACATACATGGTAGCTGCCTCTGTTGACATGTAGTCCCTTATAAAGCGGAAGTTGGACAGATTGAACTTGACAATTTTACAGACCTTTTTGATATGTGCCTTAAAAGTGAGGTTGGAATCTAACAGCACCCCAAGATATTTGAACTCGTTCACAACTTGTAGTTGTTCCCCTGAGATAATTACATATGCTTCTTCAGCAGAACGGTTTGTTTTGGTAAAAAACATGCTGACCGTCTTGGAAACATTAAGTTGGAGACGACAGGGGTTCAACCATGTAGTCACCTGAGCCATAGATTTGGTAAGTACAGCAGCTACCTCCGTCTTGGTCTGACCATGTACAAATAGTACAGTGTCGTCAGCATACATTAGTGTATCAACCTCAGGACATTGATATTGATATTGACATTGATACATATGATTGACATTGATACGTATTATTATGTATTTGTGTATGTATTTGTGTATGTTGTTTTTTAAATAATAAAAAAATAAATAAAAATAAAATAAACGGGGAACATAGAACCCTTTTTCGGAAGCGGGGAACCGGGGAACATAGAACCCGGGGAACATAGGATCCGGGGAACATAGGTACGCTCCCCCCTTTTGCTATCTGCGTGTCTGTGAAGCAGGTGTCTATCTGTCTATGAAGCTATCTGTGCACCAGTGGAGGCTCCTCCATAGAGGTGGAGGAGGCCTGGCCTCCCCAATAATTTGAGAGAAGAGAGAGAGATTTACAAAAGCAATAATTATATTTTTTATTTTTTATTTATTTAACAAAAAACATATTTTACATTTTTTAATATTAATATTATTTATTAATATTATTTCCGTTTTGTTCATAAATCTTTTCCATGGCTAAAACCCATATTATTGCAATTGTAAAGCACCTACAGGCCAGAATCCCTATCCGTTTCTATTACTCATACACGCGTGTGGTGGAAAAAGGTACTACACGGAGGCCAGGCCTCCTGTCGGAAAGTGGTTTCTCATAGAAGTCAATGTAATGCAATTTTTTTCATGGCAATATGTGATTGGCCAAATCACTGAAAATGGGTGGGCACAGGAGGCCTGGCCTCCGTGTAGTACCTTTTTCCGCCACACGCGTGTATGAGTGCTGTTCTGCAGGATAAATATTAGAAATGGATGAAGTATTGTTCTGAATTGTATGTTGTGTGTCTGATTGACATAGTGTTTGAGTGCTTTTGACATGTCATTGATTGTATGTAGTATGTTGTGGTGAATGTTGTGAGCCTGAGCAGAAGGGACAATAGCTGCTGCAGGCGGACCAGAGATTCATGCCAATTGTTTTGTTTATTTGATGACCCATTGTGCAGGCAATAAAAGCTGCTTCATCCACCATCCTGAGAGTGTCCCAATCCCTTCAGTACCGCCAAACACAAATTAATAATTTTTAACAAAGACAGATAAGAAGAACAGGGAACATTCCATCGCGAGTGAAGCGAGCAAGCGGAAAATAAATTGGCCTCCTCAATTCTGGAAGTCACCAGCCTCCACTGCTGTGCACGTGGAGGCAGAGAACGGAGTAACACGTGTAAGTAAAATATATGTGTGTGGTTACTATCGGTAAATCTATTATAGTTTTCTAAAAATATTCAGTAAAGGAAATATCTTCCCCAACCAGATCCACAGGACCTTGAAAGACCTGTAGGACGTTAGCATTAGCTGCGCTAGCTCGTTAACATTAGCTGCGCTAGCATGCCGGAGTTTTGACAGAAAAAGTCCCCTGCCATATCCTGCTCCCCTTCGTATGATTCGCGCGTAGTAGCTGTGGTGTGGTTGTGATAGAGACATGAGCCATTTCATGTTCTTTATGCGCCTGAGTCTCCTAAACACGTAGAGACCAACCCCGAGTCGATCAGAGATTCCTACGATGAGCTATGGTAACTTTCCCGCACCTACCCCCTACCGGTGAATGCCTATTTTTTGCGGTTTTCCGGAGGTATTGTGCGGTAGGTGCGGGAAAGTTACCATAGCTCAGCGTAGGAAGTTATGA
This sequence comes from Nansenia antarctica, assembly GCF_963989245.1. NCBI lineage: Eukaryota > Metazoa > Chordata > Actinopteri > Argentiniformes > Microstomatidae > Nansenia > Nansenia antarctica. Next base: position 30,114,990 of record NC_137678.1, on the reverse strand, counting down.
TCGACTCGGGGTTGGTCTCTACGTATTTAGGAGACTCAGGCGCATTAAGAACATCTGGGCCCATGTCTCTATCTGACACAAGCACAGCCCGAGCTACGTGCGACTCAGGCGAAGGGGAGCAAAATATGGCAGAGGACCTTTTGATGGGTAAAACATTTTACCTAATAGATATCACCATGAAACTTCCCCAGTTGATTACTTACATTGAGACAATAATTTTTTGTATTACAAGTTTTCAGAAATGTTCTGTTTAAATATGCAAATGATGTATTATCTACTTAAAATATGAGTTAATTTGCATATCTTTAAAGAACATTTGGACAGTAATTAATTACTATACACCCCTAGATTATTATTTGATGTGATAGACCTTGTTGGACCTTGTTGTTGGTAGTTTAATACCTTATCCCCTCTTAAAGTATGGACTGCTGTCATTTAAAATGTGTGTTAGCCTACGTTCTGTACGGGAGTGGACCCGAATGCAGGACACTGAGGCGGAGGCAGATGAACAGTTACATGTATTTAGCCCACAAGGCAGTGAAAGCTGTAGGTGTATGGAGTCCGGTGGTAGGTGTGGTCCAAAATTGGGAGATGTTTTCTGATTTCTGCCGCCCTCAACAAAGTTCTCCATGAGTCCAGGTTTTGGGGTGACACCAGGTTTGAGTTGGAGTCATCATCAGAGCAGTGGATGATGCTGTCCATCATCAGAGCAGTGGATGATGCTGTCCATGATCAGAGCAGTGGATGATGCTGTCCATGATCAGAGCAGTGGATGATGCTGTCCATGATCAGAGCAGTGGATGATGCTGTCCATGATCAGAGCAGTGGATGATGCTGTCTATCATCAGAGCAGTGGATGATGCTGTCCATGCCGCTTTCTTGGCAGGTTGCTGCTGCATTCACCTGAAGTTGGATCCATCATTAGACTTACACTTACTGCTGATGATGTGGGTCTCTGAAATAGAGGAATACATCTAGTTTGACATTAAATTACCAACCTTATTCTAAACAAAAATATTGTCAGGGTGCAGTAATTGGGGCAGATCTCATTACAACTTAGAGGGGCTACAAACAAGGAATCTTCTGTAAATTTAATGTAAATTAAGTTACATTAATATTACTACAATATAAAACCCTGTCTCAAGCCTGGGTACACAACAGGCTACTTTGCTAGTTTAGCTAGCTAACTAAAGTGTTATTAACTATAAATAATAATAATGCATTTTATTTGTATTGCACTTTTCATTCAAAAGAATCTCAGAGTGCTACAGAGTAAAAAATAAAAATAACATAATAAGTTAAAAACATAGTAAAAAACACAAAATAAATCACAAGAATGAACACAGTTCAACAGTCAAAGGCCTGTCTTAAAAGAGTCCAGGCTCTGTACTGCCCTTAGCTGGCTAGGTAGGCTGTTCCACAGGCTCTGTACTGCCCTTAGCTGGCTAGGAAGGATGTTCCACAGGCTCTGTACTGCCCTTAGCTGGCTAGGAAGGCTGTTCCACAAGCTCTGTACTGCCCTTAGCTGGCTAGGAAGGCTGTTGCACAGGCTCTGTACTGCCCTTAGCTGGCTAGGAAGGCTGTTCCACAGGCTCTGTACTGCCCTTAGCTGGCTAGGAAGGCTGTTCCACAGGCTCTGTACTGCCCTTAGCTGGCTAGGAAGGCTGTTCCACAGGCTCTGTACTGCCCTTAGCTGGCTAGGAAGGCTGTTCCACAGGCTCTGTACTGCCCTTAGCTGGCTAGGAAGGCTGTTGCACAGGCTCTGTACTGCCCTTAGCTGGCTAGGAAGGCTGTTCCACAGGCTCTGTACTGCCCTTAGCTGGCTAGGAAGGCTGTTCCACAGGCTCTGTACTGCCCTTAGCTGGCTAGGAAGGCTGTTCCACAGGCTCTGTACTGCCCTTAGCTGGCTAGGAAGGCTGTTGCACAGGCTCTGTACTGCCCTTAGCTGGCTAGGAAGGCTGTTCCACAGGCACGGCGCAGCCGAACAGAAGGCTCGGTCCCCCATGGTGCGGAGCCTGGTATTGGGGACCTGGAGGAGCAAACTGTTTGAAGACCTGAGGGTGTGGGTGGAGGTTTGTGGAGTGATGAGTTCTTGTAGATAGGGAGGTGCGTTTTTGATTGATTGATTGATTGAAAACTTTATTAGAAGATTTGCAGAAGTAGGTACATGAAAGTACATATTACATACAAGGTCAACTAACAGGATAAAAACCCAAGAAAGCCACTGGCTTATTTCAATTGGGGTCCGTTGATGCATTTGTGGGTGAGAAGAAGGACTTTGTAGTCAACCCTGAATGAGACAGGGAGCCAGTGTAGTGAGTGTAGAACGGGGGTTATGTGCTTGTATTTGTGGACTCTCATCAGGATCCTGGCAGCGCTGTTCTGGATGTATGGCAGCTTCTGTATGCTTTTGCCAGGAATCCTGATGAAGAGCGGATTGCAGTAGTCAAAGGCATGGACAAGTTCTCTGCATCTGACAGGGTTAGAGTGGGACGGAGTTTGGAAATATTTCTGAGATGATAGAAGGAGGTTTTGCACAGGTGTTTTATATGGTCGCTGAAGGTCAGGTGAGGGTCAAACCTAACCCCCAGATTTGAGACTGAGGAGGAGAAGGGGATGACTTGACCCTCGAAGGTGAGCTGTGATATGGGCGAAGACTGAACCTGGTGTGGGGTGCCAACAAGAAGAGCTTCGGATTTGTTACTGTTTAACTGAAGGAAGTTGTTGTTCATCCATGCCTTTATCTCCTCAAGACAGGTGGTGAGACATGACATGGCTGCAGAGGGGCTTGGGGCAGTTTTAATGTAGAGCTGTGTGTCATCAGCATACCAATGGAAAGACATCCCATATCTGGTGATGACACGACCGAGGGGGAGCATGTAGGTGATGAAGAGGATGGGGCCGAGAACCGACCCCTGTGGAACACCACAGGTAACAGGGAGAAGTCTGGACTTGCATCCTCCCAGTGAGACGTATTCAGTCCTGCCAGAGAGATAGGACTGAAACCACTTCAGTGCAGAGTCTGAGAGTCCAATGGTGGTGTGGAGGCGCTCTAGGAGGATAGTGTGATCCACCATGTCAAATGCTGCTGTCAGGTCCAGGAGGATGTCATCAGCAGTTCATTCGTCACCCTTAGCATAGCCGTTTCTGTACTGTGGGCTGAGCGAAAGCCTGACTGAAATCTTTCAAACAGGTTGTTGTGTTTGAGGTGATCCTGGAGTTGGGAAGCAACTTCCTTCACTAGCACCTTGGACAGGAAGGCAAGGTTGGTGTATGACTTGAGCAGAGCAGTGGGAATGGGGTCCAGGGCGCAAGTGCATGATTTCATTCCTCTAAGGATTTCCATAATGTGGCTCTGTTGAACCTCTGTGAAACATGGGAGAGATGGCAAACTCCCAGGCGAGGGGTTGGTAGCAGAGGGAGACAGAGAGGAAGAGCTGGGCATCAGAGAGCGAATATTGTTGACCTTGGATCTGAAAAAGTCAATGAAGCTGTTACATCGCTGCTCTGTAGCCTCAGTAGTGGGAGATGGTTGTGGCTTCAGGAGATGATTTATGGTGGAAAAAACTAGCTAGCTAGTTATAATAATAATAATAATAATAATAACTTGCATTTATATAGCACCTTTCAGGGAACCCAAGGTCGCTTAGTTATCTAACCAGCTATACATTACCACTAACTCTAAACTAGCTTGCTAGCTAAAGTTACCTGAGGTAACTTACCTCTAAATATGGATCTGGCTGGGGCTAAGTTAATTTATTTGAGGAGGTAAACACACACTTTATTTGTTTTAAGCACTTTGTTTTAGATTTTTATTCTGGAAAACTATGTAAATTAATGCATATTTTAAGTAGATAATGTATCATTTGTATATTTAAACATACAAATTCAGAAAACAATAAATGTACCCATCCATGGGTTTGACCTTTCATCTGACTCCGCCTCAGTGTCCTGCATTCGGGTCCCCTGCCATATTTTGCTCCCCTTCGCGTCAGTCGCGCATAGCTCGGGCTGTGGTTGTGATAGAGACATGAGCCGGCTTAGCTTTATGCGCCTGGGTCTCCTAAACACGTAGAGACCAACCCCGAGTCGATCAAAGCTTCCTACGCTGAGCTATGGTAACTTTCCCGCACCTACCGCACAATACCTCCGGAAAACCGCAAAAATTAGGCATTCACCGGTAGGGGGTAGGTGCGGTAAAGTTACCATAGCTCAGCGCAGGAAGCTTTGATCGACTCGGGGTTGGTCTCTACGTGTTTAGGAGACTCAGGCGCATAAAGAACATGAAAAGGCTCATGTCTCTATCACAACCACACCACAGCTAGGTGCAGTGGCGGACTGGCCACCGGGCAAGCCTGGCAAATGATGTTCTTGATGAAATGGTGAGTCTCACATGCACAAATGCCGACCATGTACTTGTTGTCCCCACTCAAATCACACATTCACTCGTATTGCTTTTTGTAGTCACTTTGGAACCCAACTTTGTTTGGAACCCAACTCTACATGGCAATACTTGAAATTGGGGGTGTTCATGATTAACAGTTATTAGATTACGTCTAATGATCGCAAGGTCGGCAGATCGTTGGTTCGAACCCCGGCTGGCTACATGTCGAGGTGTCATGGGCAAGACACTGAACCCCAAATTGCTCCCAATGAGCAGGTCAGCACCTTGCATGGTAGCTTGCCACCATTGGTGTATGAATGGGTGAACGAGAGGCCATTGTAAAGCGCTATGGAATAAGGCGCTTTAAGTCAGTCCATTTACCATTTAGATTAACCGTTGACTAGAAATGTAACCGGTTATTCTTATTGATTGATTTGATTAATTTAGTAAAATAACATTGGCAGATGGTGGTGGGTTGATAAAACCAGAGGTGTAAGTTTGATAATAAAATAAATTGACTTTCTGCTGGGTTTTTCCCTAACTGAAAAAGGGTCTTAGATGGGGGTCAGGGGAGAGTTATGGCTGCTAGGGGGGTTTTAGGACGGCTTTTAAGGCCCATTCCCGATTCCCTTCCCTACGGCTCGTTTTGGAGTGCTGCTCACTTTGGAGCCAAGGCCTCTGAACAGAGCCACAAGGCGTAGGTAGTGGTTGAAATCTTTCCCAATTAAATGGGACAACCCTTCAAGACCCTGATGGGTCATCAGTAGTGTCATAGAAAAACATTGACGTTAGTGATTCATTCACAATTTAAGTTTTACACTATCAATCGATCAAACACGGCAAATCAAGTCATCAAATAACAAATAACAATGCTTCATTATCAGACCATGACAGAATAACAGTGCTCTGTAGGCTATCAACTGTGCTCCTACCGTGCCAGTCTGCACTGATATAGGACAACCGTGCAACAACTTCGTGGCTTTAGTTAAATTCGGGTGTCATATGCCATCAAAGGGGGGAAATACGACATGGAAATATGTCATAATGCATGACTATCATGCCCAAATCAGCCGTAAATTATGTAACATTAGGTAGATAACGTTAGTAGACACGGAGCGCAGTTTTAGTTTAATAAGTGCAATAGCGTCATATGCCATCAAAGGGGGGAAATGCGACATGAAATGTTAAAATGCACCACTATCATGCACAAAACATGTAACGTCAGATAGATAACATTAGACACAGAGCGCAGATTTATTTTTATGGAGTTCTAAAATCCGATATGACAGGAACGCTGGAGAAACAGCCGCTGTCCATGTTATTAGTCAGCTACATGATATAACCCATCAATAATATGGCATAATAACAACTGTTCGGATTAGATTGCGTGTTTTGGTTCAAGAAGTGCCATAGCTATATAGCTTCATGCCATCGAAGGGGGAAAATGCGACATGGAAAAATGGTTGTGCTTGTTATAAAGAAAAGGTCTATAATACATTGAAAGGACATTAAACTAAGATAATAATATGGTTATAATTTTTCAAATCTTTATTAACAAGTAATTACAGAGAAACTAATGACATTTGTGGTTGTCTTCCACATTGCCTAGAGCAAAATCTGATTTCTGATGATTCGCAAGGCATCCTGGGAGGTAGGGCCATGGCTCTGAATGTAGTCTTGTCATGAAAAATCTCCAAACAGAGCCATACTCTAAATGAAAACAAGAATTGGGACACCCCTACACGTGAACGTTCAAAACTGAGCCGAAGGGGTGTAATGGGATTGGCCCTAAATGGTCGATTCTGGTGGCTCGTAATGAATACTGGACATTAATCACAGACAATTTGATTGCCATTAAGTTGGCTGGTATACAGGCTATATGGTTTTACATCCATACTATAGAATTACTAAAACTGAATCATAACCCATCCCTGTGTACTCCCTGCCTTTTGAAGTCCTCCTTACTACCGTACTTTTCATAATGCACTTCCAACTTTTGTGTACACTTATGTGAATCTGCCTTTTTATTAGGGACATTCAGAAATGTCTTAAATAAATACGCTTCTGTCCTTGCTAGTTTGTAAGCTTTGGGTTGCCATGGAAATGAGAGCATGACTGACATGATGGAAGTTTATCAAACTTGCTACTAAAGGTCTATAATTAGTATGAGTCCTGAGCTATTCTTTTTCTCCCTCTGCTCTACAGGAAGAGCTCAGACGAGGCTGATCTGGTTCCGGCCCGTCAGGCAAACACTCGCTGTCCTCAGGTGGTCATATCCTTCTATGAGGAGAGGATGAGGATATCCTTCTATGAGAGTCCTGAGGATGAGTCACAGTAGTACCCCATCACCTGACAAATGTCCCCGTGGCCCTGTTCCTGCCTCCGGACTGTTCTCGTATAAGGACTGTTTTCAGTGTGTTTTTTCACGATTAAGATTAGGACATACTGGATTAAAATCAACTCTTTTATCTAATGGCAAAGTGCATATTAGATAAATGTGATGTTTGGGATGTTCCTAAAAATGCTGAGTCTTGATGTTATGTTCCTCTTTCTTTTGGGGGGGGAGGGAGGTCTGGCAGTCAATTTTTTGGTTTTTGTTTGGTAGGTTAGTTTTCCCCTTCCTGTTTTGGTTAGTGTAGGTAGAAGCCGTGGGTCTGACGTGGGTCTGACTTGCTGCTCTTACTTATCGTTTCATATTTTGTATGTAGTAGTTTCTGTATCTTGTTAAATAAATTACTTTTTCTTGTTTAAACTGGGTTTGGTGTCCTTTATATGTTGTTGCCTCATTATGTGAGCCTTTGCGAGTCGATGTCTGTGAGTCATTATTAGGCTTCTTGAGGCTGTAACACAATGTTAAGTCGTGACGTGTTTCCGGGTCCAACGTTGGCTGAGGCGCTCTCTTCGAAATGCTGCAGTAATAATAATAATTCATTATATATGTATAGAGCTTTTCCGAGGCTCAAAGACGTTGACAATATGGGAAAAACAGGAAAGTGCTGTGTCCCTTGTTGTATGAATAGATCCGAGTCTAAAAAACGATTGAACTGTCATTCTACAGCTTTAGTACACTGGTACTCTGGTGTGGGGAATTTATTATGTGGACCCGGAAATTGCTAAACGTCACGCGTGACGTCAGACTTAACAACCGAATAGTAGCCTATGTACAGCTCAGAATCAGAACCACTTTCATTAGGCCTACATCTCGATGTACATGTACATAAGAATAACATTCGTTGGCTTTGGTTCCTCACCATTGGCGTTGCAGCATCAAGATACAAAATCACAATAATAAGTTAAGTAAGTAAAATAAGTAATACTACAGTATTAAAGTGTATTGTACTGTGACGTCATTCGTCAGCTACTGCGAGGAGGTGTGTGTTCCAACTCGGACCAGGGTCAGTTATAATAATGACAAACCCTGGTTCACAGCCCAGCTCAGAAGGCTGAGGTTGGAGAAGGAGGATGCCTGGCAGAGGGGTGACAAGAACAGGTTTAGAGACGCCAGGTACAAGTTCGAGGCAGCTGTTAAGCAAGCAAAACATCGCTACTCTGAGAAACTGCAACAACAATTCTCAGATGGCAACGCTGCCTCTGTCTGGAAGGGTCTAAAACAAATTACAAACTATAAACCAAAACCCCCTCTGACCATAGAAAGCACTCTCCTTGCAAATGAACTGAACAAGTTTTACTGCAGATTCGATCCACAGTCTGCCCCCTCTACTACTGCCCCCCCTCCCCCCCCCCCTCTCCCCAACCTCCCCCCCTCCTCCCTTCTCTCCCCTGAGCCCCTCCCCCTCTGCCCGCCCACAGTCTGCCCCCTCTACTACTGCCCCCCCTCCCCCCAACCTCCCCTCCTCCTCCCTTCTCTCCCCTGAGCCCCACCCCCTCTGCCCGCTCACACCTCTCTGTCTCAGAGAGAGAGGTGAACCGCCTGTTCAAGAGACAGAACCCCCGGAAGGCGGCCGGTCCGGATGCTGTCTCACCCTCCATGTTGAAGTTCTGCGCTGACCAGCTGTCCCCTGTGTTCAGCAACATCTTCAACTCCTCCCTGGAGTGCTGTCAGGTACCAGCCTGCTTCAAGACCTCCACCATTATCCCTGTCCCCAAAAAGTCGAGGATCACAGGCCTGAATGACTACAGACCCGTTGCCCTGACCTCTGTAGTCATGAAGGTCTTTGAACGCCTCGTCCTTGCCCACCTAAAGTCCATCACAGACCCTCTCCTAGACCCCATGCAGTTCGCGTATAGAGCCAACAGGTCCGTAGAGGACGCAGTCAACATGGCCCTACACCATGTCCTAAAACATCTGGACACGGCCGGGACCTACGCCAGAATCCTGTTCGTTGACTTCAGTTCGGCATTCAACACCATCTTGCCACCCATACTGGAGTGTGGGCTCTCTGCACTGCAGGTGCCTGACTACACCTGCAGGTGGATCACAAACTTTCTGTCCAACAGGACCCAGCGGGTGAAGCTCGGGAAGTCCATCTCTGAGCTGAGGACCATCAGCACCGGTTCCCCGCAGGGCTGCGTCCTGTCTCCCCTCCTGTTTTCCCTCTACACCAACTGCTGTACCTCCAGCCACCAGTCGGTCAAGCTCCTCAAGTTCGCGGACGATACCACCAAGGGCTCATCTCCAAGGGGGATGAATCTGCCTACAGGAGCGAGATTGACTTGGTGGTCTCCTGGTGCACCCGGAACAACCTGGAGCTAAATGCTCTCAAGACAGTGGAGCTGATAGTGGACTTCAGGAGGAACCCACCCCCTCCCTCTCCAATCATACTGGGAGGCACTCCAGTCACCACAGTGGAGTCATGCCGCTTCCTTGGGGTGACAGTCTCTCGGGACTTGAAGTGGGGGCCCCACATCGACGCCCTCACAAAAAAGGCCCAGAAGAGACTGTTTTTCCTGAGGCAGCTCAGGAAATTCCACCTTCCTAAGACCACGCTGGTGAACTTCTACACGGCCATCATTGAGTCCATCGTCACCTCCGCCATCATCATCTGGTTCCCCGCTGCAGCGGCCAAGGACAAGGCCAAGCTGCAGCGGGTGATACGCTCGGCGGAGAGGGTGATTGGCTGCCCTTTGCCCCCCCTTGAGGCCCTGTTTAAGAGTAGGGCTTTGGGGAGGGCCAGGAAGATCATGGCTGACCCCGCACACCCAGGACACGGTCTCTTCGCCCCGCTCCCCTCAGGCAGGAGGGTGCGGTCCATAAATACTGTGAAGGTCCGACATACCAACAGCTTTTTCCCCACAGCCATCCGGCTCCTAAATGCCGCTGCCCCCCCCCCCCCCTGACCTGACCCCTATCTATCTACCCTCCCTCCACCCCCACCCAGAGAGCTTTGCACTGTCTGGATATGAACACTTGAACACTTGATCTCTGCACTTTATATTTATATTAATTATGACTCTTGCACTTTGATGTTGGTTTGCACTGTCTTGTCCTGTCTTGCACCTGTACTTCTGTAAACCGTGCTCCATGGTACCAAACCAAATTCCTAACATGTTTACATGTCATGGCAATAAAAGTCTTCTGATTCTGATTCTATTGTATTATTTCTTTTGATGTATTTTCTTACTTTCTAACTATTACTAATGACTAATTTGGAGTCTGTCGTCCGGACTAAGAGAGAGAGAGAGAGAGAGAGAGAGAGAGAGAGAGAGAGAGAGAGAGAGAGAGAGAGAGAGAGAGAGAGAGAGAGAGAGAGAGACCTGTTACAGAAAAGGTGTGTTGACCTGATTTGTGATCCTGTCTCGTCATATAATTGCAAATCTTACCATAAAACCCTGAAAGACAGTTCTGGTGCCGTGGTTCTGTTTTAAAAGTGAACACACACACACACACACATACTATCTCCGGATATCTTTCTTTTTGACATTGCTAATATGCTGCTTGAACTTTTTTTTATTTTTATAGAATAGGACATATGGATTCCATAAATTTCCTGTTGCATGTCGAAGTCAATCTAATAATGATATCATTATGTTATGGATATCCATTGTCGGATAGGTTAAAGTTCAGTTCACATTAAATGTATTCTGACACCTGACGACTCAACCATTGTCTAACTCTGAGAGTACACCTGTGTTCAATATGTCTAAAAGTGCTGGACGGTTTATTGGTCAATGAATACGGTTGATGTTCAATAAAGTGCCGTAAGCACTGTTAAAAAACGAGTTCATGTGTGTGCAAATGTCCAGTCTACTCCAGTTAATCTACCACTCGTGTGGACTTTGTCTAGACTGAGTCACGGCTAAACCTCGAATAGTCTGTTCTGGTTCTGAACAAGAATTGGACTAGATCCTGACTGTACTAGATATGGATCCCGTCTTAAACAGGTCTTAGCTTGGTCTGGACCAGGACCAGACTGGGTTCAGATTAGGTCTGGACAAAATGTCGACAAACTGCATCAGGACAAAGTCTGAACTAAATCAGAACTAGACTTAGATTAGGTCAGCGGCTGTGGCGCAGGAGGTAGAGCCGCCGTATAATGATCGCAAGGTTGGCAGATCGGCGGTTCGAGAACCCGGCTGGCCACATGTTGAAGTGTCCTTGGGGCAAGACACTGAACCCCAAATTGCTCCCAGTGAGCAGGCTGGCGCCTTGCATGGCAGCTTGCCGCCATTGGTGTGTGAATGTATGGGTGAATGAGAGGCCGTTGTAAAGCGCTTCATAAGTGCAGTCCATTTACCGTTTACCATTCAGCACCTTTTGTGGACCAGTGCAGCCCCACCACCGGGCCTGGATAAGTTCATCCCCCACCAGCTCTGGACTAGGTCAGTGCTTCAGAATGCGCCTTTCTCCTGGCGGCTCTGTGGGAATTCATTATCCGTGGTCTGTAAATATGTTTGACAGATTTCTCAGCGGATCAAAGGTGAGAGGAGAGGGGGGCGGGCGGGGGTAGATTGCGTGTTAGATAACCCAAAGCGCTGGTCGTCAGAGAGCGTAAGCCACAAGTCCTCCTGCCAGCGTAAATCTAGCATAATATCACTGTCAGCATACAGCCATGTGTCAGTCCCAGAGGACCATACAGCTAACCCTGAGAGGAGCCAGATGTGCCTGTTGGGGTGGGTGGATGGATGATGGCCCTAACCACTGCTCCTGGATCAGATCTGTTGTATCTGCATGATGGTGGAGGTTATGGTTGGAGGAAGGGTTAATCTGATTTTAGATCTGTGGATAGTGGTTTGTATTACCTTAAAATCCTACAGGGTATCTGCGGTGTCTTGAAAAGTATTAAAAGTTGATCAATCAATTTTGGGAAAATCAAGACCCTTAATAAGTATTAAAAAGTCTTATCACGAATTTTGTAGGTATTTTTCAGAATTAGACTCTGTCCAAAGAGTTTGAGTCCTAAAAACTTTTAGTGAAAGTTCGTGAATTTATTCGTTTTATAAAAAAACTGACATTCTGTTGTATGATAGTGGTCTAGTCTATTGCAAACTAAAACTGTTAAGTTAAAGGTGTCACTGATGTAAACGGTTACAGCTCAAAGTGGCGGTGAGGTCTGGAAAAATATTGACACGGTCTTTAAAAAGTCTTAGAAAGGTATTGAAATTAACCTCAAGATTCCTGTATATACCCTGTCCTAGTAATTTGAGTATTGTACACATCAAGAACGTCAGTTTAAGTGGAGGCTTACCTTGAGATGGTAACACACATACAGAACACAAAGAAACACTCCACCATCATCCTAACATCACTCTGCAACTTCTCCACAACCAGGAAGTGTGTGTGTGTGTGTGTCTAAGGTGCGTATCAACTGAATATCCAAATCAGTCTGCAGACCCACACATTCAACTGATACGTGCATACAATGCAAAGAGCATCGTTTATTTGTGTGTATGCATGGAGAAATGTATATGTTACGGTACATGTGGGAATACGGTACATGTGGGAAAACTAGGGTTAGGGTTAGGTGCTACGTCGATTTGGTACATGCTGGCATGTCTAACCCTAACCCTAATCCTATCCCTATCTCTAACCCTACCCCTAACCCTAACCTTCACCATAGCACCCTAGCACCTAACCCTAACCCTAGTTTTCCCACATGTACCGTGTTCCCACATGTACCTTGTTCCCACATGTACCGTAACATATAGATAAGTACAGAGGAGTATGAAATGATTGGTAAGGTATTTGACTCACTGTCACTGCCAAGCAAATGGATGAATCTGAAAATGACAAGAGCACTGCAATTAGGTGATTGATGGATTTCCCCAGTGTCAGTTTTCGTCCACTCTTACCATTGGATGTTCCTGATCGTGTTTTCTCTAATCCTTCCTTATCCTTATTTATTCAGCCAAATCGCATGTAGATTCAACATCTTTCACAATAGACTTGTTCCAAAGGTGACAGCAAGGAAATCAGTGTATTTTATGTTAGTGTACACAGTGCAATATATATTTAGATCGCAAAGTACATGTGAAGAGAACTACATCTGTTATGTAGTGTTATAACTAGTGTTGTTCCGATACCGATACTAGTATCGGCATGGCCACCGATACGCACAAAAATGCTGGTATCGGTATCGGCGAGTACTTTACAAAAACGTATTTTTTTTTTATTTTTTTTATTTTTTAAAGTTTTTCTAAGTTTTACAAAAACTTTACGAGTTTTACAAAGGTTTTGAGCAGTGCCAGACTAAGTGTTAGCAATAATTTTACATCGAGGTTAGTATGCGGCTCAAAAAACATGTTTTTTTGTTTTGTTTTTTCAAACGCCGTGGTATCGGATCGGTACTCGGTATCGGCAAGTACTGCACGGTCAGGTATCGGTATCGGTATCGGGGTCAAAAAATGGTATCGGAACAACACTAGTTATAACTAAATATTTTTTGACTTATTTTATGACTAAAAACCCATCTTTTTAATATTGCTTTTAAATGACTAAATAATTAAATTATGATTATATAATGATTGGAGCACTTTGAGCTGCAACGTTTGCAGGAAAGGCTCTATACAAATACAAAGTTGTTTACCCACGTCAGGCTTCAGGACCTACAGTAGCCTTTCATACCAGCCGTGTATCTGAGAATAAGAGAGAGAGAGAGAGAGAGAGAGAGAGAGAGAGAGAGAGAGAGAGAGAGAGAGAGAGAGAGAGAGAGAGAGAGAGAGAGAGAGAGAGAGAGAGAGAGAGAGAGAGAGAGAGAGAGAGAGTAATATACAGAGAGGGCGAAAACGTGATTGTTTGTAGTGGTTAGTAGTCAATCATCTACAAATTCATGAATCTACTATCCAATGAGCAATATCAAAACCACCATAGTGGTTGGGATGACCCTACCCTAAACCTTAACCCTAACCCTATTCATACCACCATTTTAACCATTTCAAATCACAACTTCGGTAGGGTGATGTCTGGTCTTCCCAAGCATCCCACTTAGTATTAACCCATTTAGTGCCAAGGGTGAATAAAGTCACCCAAATTGTCAACATTCAGAGAGCCAAGGCTATATTTAATCACCAAAAATGCATACATTTTGATGCTTCCATTTAGATTCCATTTATAAAAGTACTGTCCCTAGGTAAATACCACATAAAACACTTGCCACTCTAGTTTGTGTTCCGGAACTCTTTGTCAGTTCGTGACGTTAGAATTATAAGGTTCTATCTCCATTTTTGTAAACATTAGGTTTTTTACATAATCTGATCCATTAGGTGTTTATTAATGCCTGTGTGGTGTTATTTTTTTTAATGTTGACATTTTTGAGTTAGTAATTAATAAAACACAAAGGTTCCATCTCACAGAACATAATGGAATGTAAAAACTTTGACGCTCAATATCTCTGAACTACCCTAAATGGAGACCTTATAATTCTAAGCTCACGAGTTGGTGATTTAACCAAAGTACAACCACTTGGGTGTTACCGACTGTTCTTACCTGTGTGCTTTGGTCGCTGGAGCTGGGGAAGACTTCCTGTCTCCTTGTAAACAACCTTACTTCCATCTTTAGGCTCCCTTTCCTCTGTACTCTCTCCTGCCTCTCCTCCCTCGCCTTCCCCTCCTTCTCACTCTTCTTTTTTCTCTCATTTCATTCTCTCCTCTCCTCTCCTTTGCTATTTTCTTTTGCTATCATCGACACTGTAATGGGGTATGTATGATTTTGTCTTCTTTCATTCGTTCTTTCTTTCTTTCTTTCTTTCTTTCTCCTCCAAGGTAAGAGAAAGATGAAAGAATTAGGAGATTTTGGTAGAACTAAGCCTTTAGCATTAGCTCTGTCTTCACCATCTGTCCATTGTTCATCGTTCTTGACTGACTCCAGAACATTCTGGAGGTCACACGTCTTGGTAAATGGTAAATGGTAAATGGACTGCACTTATATAGCGCCTTTATCCAAAGCACTTTACAACAGCCTCTCATTCACCCATTCACACACACATTCACACACCAATGGCGGCAAGCTACCATGCAAGGCGCCGGCCCGCTCATTGGAAGCAATATGGGGTTCAGTGTCTTGCCCAAGGACACTTCGACATGTGGCCAGCCGGGGCTCGAACCGCCGATCTGCCAACCTTGCGATCATTAGACAGCGGCTCTACCTCCTGTGCCCGTCTTCCCCCGATCGCCCACGTTTTCCGCCAATCCCCCTCTTTTTCTATCCTCGTTTGCATTATTTTCTCACTCTCACGGTCAATACTAGCTTTCCTTTCCTCCTCAGATATATCTTTCTCTCCATCGTTGTGTTTTCCATTGTCTTCCACAGAGCCATCATTATCTGTCCATCCATCAGTCTTGCAGAACCACTCTCTGTTCCTCATCACCCTGTTTCTCTCTCTTCTGGTCATCCTTTCGCTCAACGCTTTGGTTTCTTTTGATACTTTGATCACGTTTCAAAATCAATCTCAGATATGTTTTTCTCCACTTTCTCTCCCTCCACCTCTCTCACTCTCTTCTCTTGCTTTCCTTCCATCTCTTTCATTATTCTCTCCTCCCATTGTTTCTGTTCATCTCCTGCCTTTGTCCTATTCTTCTCCTGCGTTGTGTCCCCCTCCATCTTTCTTTTTCTTATTCTGTCATCCCTCTGCTGACTCTCCTCCTCCAACTCCCTCTTTCTTCTGAACTCCTTTATCAGTCTTCCCTCTCTCTTTCTCATTATGTCATTACATTTTGCCTTCATCTTCCTAAACGTTGTCTTCACCTTTTGCCAGCTCTCTTCTAAGCTTGCCTCCTCTCTAATTCTTTCCAGATCTTTCCTTTTCTCCAATTCAGTCTTTCTCTGCATCTCTTCTTGCTGTCTTCTCTGTCTCTCTCTCTTTTTCCTTTCACTTGCATCCCTCTCAGTGTGTTGTTCCATTAACAATCCAATATACTTTTCTTTCCTCCTTTCCTCTCCCTCCTCCCTCCCTCCCTTCCTTATCTCTTCTCTTTTCATTACTCCTTCTCTCCTGAAGACTGTGTTGTCTTGTTTCCTCTACCTCCACCCACGGCTTCTCCTTCATGTTTTCTTTCTCCTTCCTGCTCCAGTCACGCCGTCCCGCCACATTCATCTGTCCCAATCTCTCCATCGCATATCTCTCTTCTTTCTCTGCCTCTCAATCATCATCAGTTTCTCTATCCTCTTCCGCTCCGTCTCCAGCTCTATCTCTCGACCACTCGCTTCCTCCCTCATCAACTCTTCTCTCTCTATCTTCCATCTCTCCTCACACTCCCTCCAAACCTCCTCCTCCCTCATTCTCTCTCTTTTCTTTCGCTCCTCTAACTCTTTCTCTTTTCTTTCCCTTTTTGGGGGCTCCTCTTCATCCTCCGCTGTGTCTTTGTCACCTCGATCTTCTTATTTTCTCCATCCATCCTTTCTCTCCTCATTCTCCTCTTCCTCCTCCTCCTCCTCCTCCTCCTCCTTCTCAAGTCACGATTTGCCATCATGATTTCAGATCATTGGCTGGCCAACTATGAATGAATGAATGAATGAATGAATGAATGAATGGACTTTATTGTCATTGCTACAGTACAGGTACCAAACAACGAAATTTAGGAGGGGTGGCTCCCCTGGTGTTAGGAAAGTGAAAAAAAAAACACTTTAAAAAAAAAAATCACAAGAAGGGAAGGAGCTGGTTTACATAAATAAAGGCTATGTACACAATCCACTGTACTATACTGTACAGATAGTCGACTAGGGTTGTCATATTGCACAATAGTATTTTTTCACGTTATTTAAAGTGTCACAGTTTGCAGGCTTGAAATGTACATGTTTGTGCCTCAGCACTACACCTGATTTTTTCAGTCCAGCAGCTGCCATACAATCCGTCCAGACTGTCCAGGGCCCAGAACTTAGGTCTTTGCTGTGTTCAGGGCCTGGACGGCCCTGTGGTAGAAGCAGTTCTTCAGTCTGTTTGTCTTAGCGGCCAGGGTCCTGAACCTCCTTTTCGAGGGCAGCCTGGTAAAGTGTACGTGCCCAGGGTGGGTCGGGTCCCTGGAGATCTTTGAGGCCTTCCTGAGACAGCGTGTGTTGTACAGCTCTTCCAGAGAGGGGAGGGGGGCGCCGGTGATCTTCTGTGCTGTTCTCACTACTCTCTGTAGCGCATTTCTCTCCGCTGTTGTGCAGCTGGAGAACCAGTTGCAGATGCCGTAGGTGAGGATGCTCTCCACTGCGCCGCGGTAAAAGGTCACCAGTATCTCCTGCTTGCTGTGTTCCTTCCTGAGGCATCTCAGGGTGTATAGCCGCTGTTGTGCTCTCTTGATGGTGCCTTTTGTATTGTCCTTCCAGGTCAGGTCATCCCGCATGTGATGTCCCAGGAATCGGAGGGTTGAGACTCTCTCCACGCTCTCTCCGTCGATGAGCAGGGGCTGGATCTCAGACTTTTTCCTCCTGAAGTCTACGATGATTTCCTGGGTCTTTGACTTGTTCAGCAGCAGGTTGTTAACCTTGCACAGCTTGCTCAGTTGCTCTACCTCATCCCTGTACGCCGCCTCCCCCCCCCCCGAGATACATCCCACCACGGTGGTGTCGTCTGCAAACTTTACGATGTAGTTGCTGGGGTGGACGGGGGTGAAGTCGTAGGTGTATAACTATGGCTGTTATTTGCCTTTGTTAATTGTTTTACAATTCTGATCGCATCTGGGAGCAGTTCTGCTGTCAAGATTGCTTTCAACCTAACTAGCATAGGACTGGGACATATATACATGCAGGCTATTTCTTCACTGCTTGTCAGTTTTGTTTATGTAATCCCCAATACCCAATTGAGCTCAGCAGCACAGCGGCAGCTGCATACATCGTATGACATACTTTTACTTCAGGAGGTTTTCAAGGTTTGCAATGAACATATGAGATCTGTGTGCAATCTGATATAGAATTCACTGAATAATAAATTGAATCATTAATATACTCTACTCAGATTTATTTGGTGAATGTGGTTGTGATAGTGGGAAAGATTTGCTGGTACCTTGTCATAATTGATCTATACAGTGCCATGTAACTGAACACACTACTTATTAATCAGTGTTCGCCATGTGCATAATGTATACATGCCATGTGCTTAGCGTAACAGTGCTATGTGCATTTATATTATTACATCATTTAAATATGTTCTTTGGATGGAACACTGATCTCATAGAATTCCTGTTTCCTGGGGAACAAGGAAACAAGGTACTGTATTTAAACAGCATTAAAGACTGCATTTTTGTACAACAAGAAGTCAAAACAGAATTGCACACAAACACAAAAAGTCCAATAGACTTGGTTGTGAAGATAATGCAAGGTAAAGTTACACCTATTATTGAATCTAAGTGAACTGAATGTGATCCTCTGTTTATGCAAAAATATATGAAAATAGTTCACTGTATGCATCACTTTTGCTGATATATTAAAAAATAGTTAGCTAAGCTGTCTTGGATCTCACATGAGCTTGATATTTAGCATTCTGTTACTGTTGCAACAGTCAGAAACCAGGAGGAGGCGCCCGAGGTAGACCCTCTGTTCATTCTCACAGTCACAACCGCTGAGCTGGTGTGTGGGGAGAGGAAGTTAAAGTGCTCCGGGTGTCTGAGGTACTACGACAACCTGGACACCCTGATGCGCCACATCGACCAGGGCTGGAGGGAGGGCTTCAGCTGCAGAGTGTTCTACACCAAACTGAGGATCATGGAGGACCGGAGAGCACGTCTGACCAGCGGCCGCCAGACAGAGGAACCATCCAGCCTCTCCACGTACCTGAGCTCCATTTCGCTGGCTGCTACGCCCACACCCACACCCACAACTACACTCTTGCCCACCGATTGGAATAAGAGCCACTCATCATGGGACATGATCCACATGTGGTTACGGCATACAGAGATGGCTGCTGCATTCCACTGAATGTAGCTGAGATACTTAGCTGTGTGGAAAATAATAAATGAACAGCACTGTTGGAGAAGCTACTCTGAAAATGTATTTAACTAGATTACCAATTACTGAGGAAATTATTCAGGAAAGAAGTAGAAAATGGAAGTTCAAAGACTAGAATAATAGTTTAATTCCAATGTTTTTGGGGGGTTTCTTTTGGAAGAATTTAGTGAGCTTGTAAACAGCTTGTAAACACTTCTAGGATTTCTCTTAAAATCTACCAAGCTACTGCAAAATGCAGTTACATGTAATAGAAATACTCCCCAACACTGGCGAACACAATGTTTATATTGTATGCATATATTATATATTTTTCCTCAAAGGATATCTGCAGTTGTACAAGTATTTGTTATCTTTCAGATTTTGTAGATGAAAGAAGCAGATTCAAGATTCAAGATTCAAGATTGCTTTATTGCTACAGCTAAGTATAACCTCTCTTTTTAAGTGTTCCAAACCAAAGGCAGAGTACAGTAACTTCGCAGTGCGCTACAGTAACTCCAGTTCTGCGCATCGAGACAAAGTCAGAATACCGCAACTCAAGTTGCTGTGGTTTGCCTTGGTTTCTCTAGGCTTTTTTGAAGTTACTGTAAATACGAACCCTATTGTCTCGAAAATACAACACAGTGAAGACAGGATATTTGGCCACATGATAAAAAATGTCTTTAATGTCGCAAAAATGATTTTAACTCATTTTCGACCCAAAATGTTAATAGCACAGCATAATAACACAGTATAATAACAGACACAGTAGAAACGTTAAACAAAGTAAAGTTCACCAAACATTCTAACATTTTAAACCCATACAATAAACAGATGAAAAATACATATTAATCATAAAGATTAATATAAAGATGCTAACCAAACATGCAAAGATATCTTACTCACGTAACCTCTTCAATGTCCCTGTAGTAACTGATAAACCCACTGCTAGTAGCCCACTCAGACCCAGGGGAGGCTGGTTCATTAGGGGCAATTGGACAATGCCCCACCAAAGGGAGAAGAGAGAGATTTTTTTTCTATGACTTCTAGACAGTGTTGCTTCAGAATATCATAGTCCAATCAGCTAGTGTTCTGTGGAGTATATCATAGTCCAATCAGCTAGTGTTCTGTGGAGTATGTTCCAATCAGCTTCAAGTCCCGCCCCTTTCAGGGCAACTTTCAGTCTACTCGAAATTGCACTAGGCTGTTCTCGTAGACTTGCATGTAAAATCTATTTTGGTAACTTCAGGCCATTTGGTCATTTGTCTATGGGGTTTTGGGACATGCACAAAGAATCGTACGTGCTTACGTCATGTCATACGGCCGGCGTAGCTTTAACCTACATTTCAGATCACGTTCGTTCACCTGCGGTTGAATCTTTAAAAGAAACACCGTTCAGCCGTCGTAGCAACCAGGAGAAATTAACAGTAAAGGAATTAGGACCACCCAGACCAAATTTAATTATAAAGCAAGTTTATACAAAGGCAGGGAAAATTGGAAAATCGTATAACCGAGGATTTACGAGGGGTTGGTATGAGAAGAAAACATGGCTAGCGGGATGTGAAGTAACAAATGCATTGTTCTGCTTTCCACTACCGGACTTTGTAAACAAATTGAACAAATGGATTAGAAGGAGGCATCTTTTGTTCCCAACTTGATGATATTGCAACTGGACCTATTACCGAAGTCAAACTTGTGTAAGTAAGTGAATCATCTGTCCTTCAGTCATGATAGGAAAACCAAATCGATGCTGGGAGAAGGAATGGCAGACTGTATTCTGATTGTATCTTCTATGCTCTTTGTATGTTTCTATGCTCTTTGTATGTTTCTATGCTCTTTGTATGTGTCTTGGTGTAGGAGAAACGTAGGACCACGTTGGAAACAAGTGTTTCGGTACACGTTGACGTGTAGAAACTGTAGAGAAAACTGGGGGGGTAGAGGTGATGAAGAGGTCTGTACAGGGGGGGTAGAGGTGATGAAGAGATCTGTACAGGGGGGTAGAGGTGATGAAGAGGTCTGTACAGGGGGGGTAGAGGGGATGGAGAGGTCTGTACAGGGGGGTAGAGGGTATGAAGAGGTCTGTACAGGGGGGTAGAGGGGATGAAGAGGTCTGTACAGGGGGGTAGAGGGGATGAAGAGGTCTGTACAGGGGGGGTAGAGGGGATGAAGAGGTCTGTACAGGGGGGTAGAGGGGATGAAGAGGTCTGTACAGGGGATGAAGAGGTCTGTACAGAGGGGTAGAGGGGATGAAGAGGTCTGTACAGAGGGGTAGAGGGGATGAAGAGGTCTGTACAGGGGGGTAGAGGGGATGAAGAGGTCTGTACAGGGGGGTAGAGGGTATGAAGAGGTCTGTACAGGGGGGTAGAGGGGATGAAGAGGTCTGTAGAGGTGGGTAGAGGGGATGAAGAGGTCTGTAGAGGAGGATAGAGGGATGGAGAGGTCTGTACAGGGGGGTAGAGGGTATGAAGAGGTCTGTACAGGGGGGTAGAGGGGATGAAGAGGTATGTACAGGGGGGTAGAGGGGATGAAGAGGTCTGTAGAGGAGGGTAGAGGGGATGGAGAGGTCTGTAGAGGAGGGTAGAGGGGATGGAGAGGTCTGTAGAGGGGATGAATAGGTCTGTACAGGGGGGTAGAGGGGATGAAGAGGTCTGTACAGGGGGGTAGAGGGGATGGCGAGGTCTGTACAGGGGGGTAGAGCTATTCTCATGCTAAAATTGACTGTAAATCCAGATTTTAAAGTTGATATTCTTCCCCGTGGAGCATGCCCCCATAACCTGTGCCCCACCCAAACATTTTAGCACCAGCCGCCACTGCTCAGACCTTCTAGAATACCAAAAGCTTCCGGAATTGACATCCCCAATTATGACGTCATGTCTTACTGTGACATCACACTGCAGTTCAGACCAATCATACCACTCAGTCAGTAGCCTGGTTGCCAAGCCAACTCCAATGACTGTTGTTATCATGCCAAACATGTTTACTACTCTTAGCAACTATAACCATGGCAGGATGCAAACAAGTGTCAGCACTATGGATATTTTTTTAATCAGATATTTTCGTCCTCGTTTAAAAAAAAACTCTGTCCACACCACAAAAATATCTCTGTCCATACGAAAAGCCAAAACTGAACGAGATCTGTCAAATACCGTAGAAGAGCGTTATGGGCATGCACAGTCAGTTGTAATCAAACGGCGGCAGTGACTCAAAACGTAAACAGACCAAACTCTTTGAAACAGACAGAAAAGAAAAGTACAAAATAGACAGAAAAGCAAGTTATGGCGACCAAGAAGAAAGCAAAAACTGATTATTTTGTGTGGTTGTTGCTGTTGACAACCGTTTTGCTTCAATGCGTATTTGTAAACGGCTTGACGCTTGACGTCATTGCATCAACACCAGCTCCATTTAACATTACCACACTGATCCACTCAATCCACTCCAATATTTTTTTATTTCTTCACTTTTTTATCCGTTTAGAGAAATCTCAGTTTATGTGAGTGAGAACGCCATGTTCGTATGGTTGAGAGGCTGAATTGTACAAAAAAATTTGCGTTTACAAAAATATCCATATACGTGTAGTCCAGGCCTAAGAAAACTATATCAATGCAACAAGACAGTAGACCACAATTGGCTATAAGACTGAGAGTTGGAGTTATCGATAATGCTTCCCAAAACAAACTAGTAGCAAAACCGTTGTCTTACCTATGTAGTCAAAAGTTGAGGATTCCTCAAAGAATGTAGAGATGTGGGGTGGTCCAGTGGTCTAGCACCGCGGTCTACAGTGCACACATATTACCATGTCGGCATGGGTTCGAATCTGGCCCATGCCCTGCTCACATGCCCTCTCTCCCTTCTTCTCCTTACTTTCCTGTCTGTATTCACTATGCCTGTCCAATAAAATGAAAAATAGGAGTGGGACTGACCCACTCAGAAAAAAATATAATAATGTAGAGATGATTCTTGACTGTAGGCTATATGCTTTCTGGTAGTAGATGTCTTTTATTAACCTGAATGCATATTAATCATATATCATATTAATACCACCTACTTGTTGCTGGAACTATTTGTTTGAACTAAATAATAGTCTGTCTACTGTATAGATAAAGAAGACATTCTGTCATGCATGTATTTGGCTGGAAAAGTACTCTTCATGATATACAGATATCTGTAATTCTTGGGCAATTTCAGAGTGTACTTACCAATGCGCTCGCTGCCTTTCTGCAACTGAACTGTCTGCCGGAATGTTCACCCACCAAGACTCTAGTCTAGTGGTCACCAACCCGTCGATCGCGATCGACTGGTCGATCTTTGAGACTTTCCCTGTAGATCTTTGATTGATAAATAAAATCCCCCCCAAAATTTTATTTTTTATTTTTATTTTTTAAAATAAATACACAAAGAGCCTATGTTTTGCACGCGCCTCTCTCTCTCTCTCTCTCTCTCTCTCTCTCTCTCTCTCTCTCTCTCTCGAAAACTGTTGTGTCGCAAATGCTGCATGAAAGTGACCAATCAGATAAGAGAATAGTACTGCTACGTGACTCGCAAAAAAAACATTTGTCAAAATGGTTTTCCAGGATTCTACAACAAAGGAGCATTTCTTCACTCTTTTGCACTTAAAGGAGAAAACGAGGGGTGTGGATATTTACAATGAGTTCAAAAAATATGTCGGTGAAAATGACATACCCATTCATAAACTAGTGGCGATTACTACTGACGGGGCCCCAGCAATGCGCGGTGCGCGCAATGGATTTATTGGACTGTGTCGTAATGACCCTGATTTTCCCTCCTTCGTCAATGATCACTGTGTGATCCATCAGCAGGCCTTGGCTGGTAAGGTGTTGGACTTTTCCCATGTAATGACACTGGTGGTGAAACTAGTCAACTCGATTCGAGCGAAAGCGCTTCAGCACCCCTTATTCAAAGCGTTATTGGACGAGCTCGACGCTGCTTACGGAGACCTGCTTCTCCATGCTGATGTGCGGTGGTTGAGTCGCGGCAAAGTGCTGCAGCGATTTGTCGACTTGCTGACCGAGATCAAGACGTTCCTGTCGACAAGGCAAGTGGTAGTAAATATTTTCATAGGCAAAGGACTTAAATTGGTGTGGAAAGTCAGATCTTTACCTTTTCTTTTTACTGTTTCCCCCTGCTTTTATATTCATTCTATGCATGTATATGTTTTTATATATGTTTTTATTCACTTTATGTTCTTATTCCTGTTGTAAAGCACTTTGAGCTGCATTTCTTGTATGAAAGGTGCTATATAAATAAAACTTTACTTACTTAGGCCTACTTACTTACAAGGAACGAGGAGCACAAGGAACTGGCAGACGATGCGTGGCTACTGGACCTGGGGTTCCTGACAGACATAACCGCAAAACTGAACGCACTCAACTACGAGCTGCAGGGAAAAGACCGACACCTTCCCCACATGATAAGCGCAGTAAATGGGTTCAAGGCCAAGCTCGGTGTTTGGACCACACACACCTAAAGAATGGGAGGCTGACACACTTTCCCAACCTGGAGAAAATGGCACAGGCCTTGGAAGACAATGATGCTTTTCACCCTGAGCAGTACTGTGCTCCCCTGGACAAACTGGCAACAGAGTTCAATCGGCGTTTTGGTGAGTTAGATGTCATGGGAGATATTGCTGCATTTGTCTCAAACCCATTTGTGCCCATTGATATAGAGCAGGTAGCAGCCAAATTCCAGCAAGTATTTACTTTGCCAAGTGGAGTTGACATGGAGATGGTTGATTTACAAAATGACATAGAGCTGAAAGCCAGGTCAAGGGACAGTGACTTTTGGGGACTTGTCAGCAGAGAGAAGTTTCCTCTTCTCACTGCATGTGCACTAAGAGTGAGTGCCTACTTTGGATCCACATATCTCTGTGAAATGTCATTTTCACAGATGAAAATAATCAAATCAAAGTACAGGAGCCGCCTTACTGGCAGACACCTCACAGACTGTCTCAGACTGGCAGTCAGTAGCTATGAGCCAAACTACAAAGCACTTGTAGACAGTATCCAGTCACAACCATCACACTGACTTGAGTGAGTAACATGACTGTTTCGATGTGAAAAGTAATGCTGCATAAGATGACTGCACTTAGCACTGACTGAGACACAAGTACAGTTCTACTTTATAAAATGCTATACTTGTAAATATGTTTGTCAATGTTAATAATATGAGAAAGTACACATTAGTTTTACTTTTGTTTTGATGTGAAAAGTGATGCTGCATAAGATGACTGCACTTAGCACTGACTGAGAAAGTACACATTACAGTTCTACTTTATAAAATGCTAATTGTAAATATGTTTGTCAATGTTAATAAGTAAGAATAATAATTAAGTCAGTCAAGTGTCAAAATGTCAAGAATGTCAGCTAACGTTACTATGAACAAAATTATTTTATCATACATTCCTCCATTCCATCATTCCATGCCTTTATTTTTTTGTGTTGTAATGAAATGACATAATCAAACTTTGAATTGAATTTCAGTTATGTACAATTCTTAAAGCAAGACAGCTGCCTGATATGCTTGATACAGTCTTTTTTTTGTTGTTGCATCAATTTTAATGTTGGACCAATGCATTGCATCTAATTAAAATACAGGCAAATAAACGTCATTAAGTTTAAAGTACTATCTTGGCTGTCTTTTTCTCTCAACGCTTCAATAGGTAGATCTTGCCTTCACCAAGGCAGAGGTCAGGGATCTTGGGCTTAAAAAGGTTGGTGACCACTGCTCTAGTCTATCCCATTGGCACCCCATTATGATGTCATCCATGACATTGGGCCACCCAAAACACTTTGCACATTCCCAACTAGACTGACTACATTTCACTTAACTACATGAGGTCCGCTGAAAACAGCTAGGCAGATGGTGTGTGTGTGTGTGTGTGTGTGTGTGTGTGTGTGTGTGTGTGTGTGTGTGTGTGTGTGTGTGTGTGTGTGTGTGTGTGTGTGTGTGTGTGTGTGTGTGTGTGTGGTTACATAAGTTGCAGAAAGTAAACCTAACTGGAGACACTTATCAACATACCCCCCCCCCAGTGCCCAGATGGAGGATTCTGAGGTTTCACGCTATGTGTGTTTGGTTATCAGCTTGTGTGGGCATGTACCATGGGAGACTGAGTTTGATGGAACAACACCAAAGTGTTTCAAGACAGATTTCAAAACCCACATCTCATAATGATGATGATGATGACGAGGATGAGGAACGAGGACGGTGATGATGATGTATAGCAAAACATCAGCCGGGGTGGTCTGAAGGTTACCCAACCACACAGTGATGGATTGTTACTTCCTGGTTCGGTCCCTGTAATTGCGTTTTAAAAGGGAAACGGGGGGTACGCAACGAAACAGAAACCCTGTGGGAATCTCACAAGATGTCACTGGTGTTAAAAAAAATGGGCATCTGAAACGGAGGCTAGCCCCTGTGATGTCCTGTTAACTGTGGCATAAAAACGCAACACCTCCTGAGAACTCAATAGGAGATCCAACCGTGTGGCGTGGATGTGAGTAGCTAACACCCATTGTTTCTGCTGAACTTCCCGAGCCACTGTTGCTCCAGGCACAGACAGAAGTGAAGAATAGGCGTGAAGTACAAGCCTAGCTTTCTGTGTTTGGCTCAGTGCTCAGTGCTCTGTTACATGTAGTCCCTTTGAGATACACCCTCTTTGTGAGAGGTGTTGAAGCATAATGTGTGTTATCGTTATGTTTATGTCGGTTTTGCTCATGTCACCCGCTCCGGATCTGTTCAGCTGGTGTGTTGTTTCAAGTCGAGGGGTCGGGGCGAGGTCTTGCAGAGTCTTTCCAAAGTTTCCATACGAACGCAGTGGAATCGGCCAACTCTGTCATGCAATTTCATGAGTAGTCAGAGTCAATCATCAGTGATCAACTTTAACATGGCAGGAATTGGCAGGTACTGATGATGTTGTCATGGAGCAATTTGTTTGGGGTTTTGGCAGTGTCTCTGTTTTGGTGGTGGTGCTGCACGGATTGAGTCTGTACATTTGGTTTGGATTTGCTGTTGGATGCATTTACTTTGTGCAGACTGCTGATATAGTGCATTCTTTTGTTACTCACTGCAGATATACCGCCTTTTTGTATTCCGCCTTAAGTGTGCGTGTGTGCCTGTGTGTGTGTGTGTGTGTGTGTGTGTGCGTGTGTGTATGCGTGTGTGTGTGTGTGTGTGTGTGTGTGTGTGTGTGTGTGTGTGCGTGTGCATGCGTGTGTGTATGTATGTACATATTCCCTGAGCCATATAAAGCCAATACAAATAGAGGACGGCACCATTTAAAACCGATTAGGCTGTCATCTTGTGTTTGTGTGACTGAGGACGGCCCAGAGAGGAGGTGGGGGGCCCAGTTTATACTACCATGCCTTCGCATATCCAACATGTCGGCTCTCCTACATAAACAACATGGATGACCCAGTTCAAATCTCCATAAAACTTCTTCGTCTTAAAGCTTTCTGATATAATAACTTTAATTTATATAGCGCCTTTCAAAAAGCCCATGGACGCTTTACAGGGGAATGATCGGACAGACAAAACAGAAAACAAACAAAGCAAAACTAAAACAATGACTAGGGGTCAAAGGCCTTGGAGAACAGATGAGTTTTGAGGGCTAGTTTGAAGGAGTCCAGGGTGGGGGCAGTAATATAGTCAGTAATTACCCATAGCTGCTAAAGCATGTCAAATATGCATATGGATTACTCTTCACCCCTTGGCTTGGCAAGGAATGATGTGGTAGGTTTATGAAGGTTATATTTTAATTGGGACATTCACACCATACCAATCACCAGTTATTTATCTTCTCCGGTGCACGTCCAGAATATGAATTATGATCTTTAAATGTCTGAACCCTTAACTGCAAGTTACGAAACCTAAACAAGGTGTAGTATGTCGCTGGGGAGACATGGCCAAAGTGCTTAAGGTGTCAACGTTCATTTTCGTTCTCGTCCGCGCATGTCTTCATCTGTGCGTTAAGGTGTGCAGCTGGGAGAAGGTTCTAGTCTCCAGGGCCCGGTATTTCAAAACTATTACTCCGGACCAGAATGATCAGGATCAAATCATCTGGCTGATTTTAAGTAGTATAGTGGAATATTTGCCAGATCGATCTGATCTTGGATAGCAAAAAGTTATTCACATTCTGATACATATTTAAAGTTTGTGTGAGACTAGGCCCTGTACTGTACATCTGGATGTCCTTTCAAACGTTCAACAGGTTCAGAAGGGTCTTGCTAAATCATGGTTTCTCCTGCAAACACGGTTCTGGATATTTCAAGGGTTCTTTGGCGTTAGTCTTCGGAGTACTGTTTCACATCTGTAAACCATATCAGCACATTACATGTTCACTAACTGGTGTGATTTATAAATATTTGTAAGCTTCAGGGTCAGGAATTTTTCCATGTTAGGGAGAATCACCTCTATCACACGTTTCCAACATCCCTCATTGTAAGAGTCATATACTCGTATTTCACCACAGGAGAAGGTCGACAGCTTGTTTTGACGTGTCAACATTAATTTTCCTTCTCGCCCGGGCACGTGTTAGTCAGTGTGTCGAGGTGTGCATCTGCCAGAACGTTCTTGGTCACCTGTACATCTGGATAGCTTTGCAAACTATTCATCATGTCCACAACGGCCTTGATAAATCATGCAAACAGTGATTCAGGATATTTTTGAGTTTTCTTTTTGGTCAGTGGTTGGGAGTGTTGTTTCACATCTGTGAAATATATCTCCAGATGTTCTTTCTAACTGGTGTGATTTATACTTTTCTGTAGCCTTCAGGTCAGGAATTTGGGAATTTCCCCAATGTTAGGTAGGATTCCCTTATGTCAACCCTGGAGCGTCATACTGTATACCCATAATTCACCGCTGGACAATGATCCTGGGACTTCATGTCAGATGATTATAATTATAAAGCTGATCTGAGTTCAGTTGTAAAGTAGGTTAAAGTTAGACGGAGTGTGGTCGATGAGCCCGGCAGACAGTCCAGTAGACAGTGGTGAGCCACTCTCCTGTGTGGCAGGGGAAGTTTTGGCGATTTTCTGTCCGCAGGATGAGGAGTGTGTATGTGTGTGTGGGGAACTCTGGCTGACTCTGAAGCATGCATACCGTCAGCCTCAGAACACACACACACACACACACACACACACACACACACCAAACCATATACATACACACACACACACACACAAAACCATACATACACACACACACACACACTCACACACCAAACCATACACACACACACACAAAACCATACACACACACACACACACACACACACACACCACTGTATCGCTGCCAGGATGGGATCCATGCCTTACATAGCACAGCGTTTAGACTGTCTCTGACACACATGCCTCACATTACTCCTGGCGTCTTCACTGCTTCACGGAGGGAAGTGTGTGTGTGTGTGTGTGTGTGTGTGTGTTTGTGTGTGTGTGTGTGTGTGTGCGTGCGTGTGTATGTCTGCATGCATACGTGTAAGTGTGCCTGCCTGTGTGTGGGTCTATCTGTCTGTCTGGTAGTGTGAGATTGAAAGTAAGTGCGCCAGAAGTATTATAGTTATATGGTTGGTTTAATGATCAAGATTAGTGTTGAAGTTTAAGGGATATCGTAATCAAGAAATGGGGGTTGCCAACTCGGAAATATCAAATAACAATATGGGGGAATATTACTGGAGATCTTGCTAACCTACCTGCACATTCACCATTGTCCAGCAGATGGACCCAGCGGTCTAAATGACAGTCGTAGCCCTGGTGTTGGAGAAATCTTCCCCCATCAACTTGGCATGTGCCAAACCCTTGGACTTGGTGTGCCATCTGATGATAATAGGCATTAAAGGTGTCTTACAGGAGATTAGTTCTACTCACGTTAGGCGCATGGCAGACAACAAAGAAGACCAATATCAGGACTGATCAGTATCTGGCCATGGCATTGTGATTGGTCAGTCCAATTTAATTAGGCATCCTGATACCCCCAATTGGAGAGAAGGCATCCTGAGAGAGATAAAAAAAAAATATACAAATAATAATTAGCGATTATTAATAAATAATGTAGCAGCGATGAATAGGGAGACAGATGCAAGGGGGCAAGTTCACGTGGGCACAAAAAAACAATCACCATGGAGACGAGGATTTTAAGTGTGCGGTTCCAAACAAAAGCTGGCCAGTATCCCTTTTTATAACGGAAGAAGTGTTTGTGTCTGAATCGAGATGGATGCATGTTGCCTCCATTTGGTGAGCAGAATCCGTCAGTGGACACTTCTGACCAAATGGTGCAGTGTGATCTTTGGGAAAAACACGTGTGGAAGAGAGAGAGAAAAAAAAGGGGGGAGAATAGGGTAGAATCCTACCAAGAGCATAACAAACTCCCTCGCAATGCTACCCAGCTTTTTTTTGTAGGATTCTTAACCCATTAACCCAGCGTTTCCCAAACTGTGGGTCGCGACCCCCTAGTGGGGCGCGGGGGTACTGCAGGGGGGGGCGCAGAAATAATATGGGAGGGGAAAAAAATGCACACACAAGAGCTGTAAACAAACACTGCTTGCTTAAGGTTACCATCAGGGGTGTTGTGGGCGTTGGATGATAAAAATGAGAACCTGAATGGAGCGCAGGCCATAAACTGTAACAAAGAGGCAGCGAGGGGGCTCCATTCACGTCATTGACGCGCGCTCCATTCACGTCATTGACGCGCGCACTCCCTCCTCCAGCTATCTAGCAGCAACAACAACAATGGATACGTTTATGAAAGAGCCAGAAGCTAAACGAAAAGCGAAGGAGCCCATGACAAACGTCCCAAAGCCAAAGTCAAGAAAGTATGACGATACATACCTCTCCCTGGGCTTCACGTCTAATGTGGTCGGTGCGGAGGAACGACCACTGTGTGTCCTCTGTCTCAAAACTTTAGCGGCAGAAAGCATGAAGCCTAGCAAGTTGAAACGTCACTTGGAGACCACACACCCGACTGATGTGAAGAAGCCCCTCGATTTCTTCAAGAGAAAACTCCAAGAATACCGTGGTCAGCAGAGCCGTTTCGTTAAAACAGCATCTGTTACGTCTAATGCTCAACTTGCCTCCTACAAAGTGGCATATCGTATCGCCCAGTCTAAAAAACCACACACCATCGCTGAGGAGTTAATACTCCCTGCTGCAATAGATATGGTTTCACATATGATAGACGAGGCAACAGCCCAAAAACTCAAAGCTATCCCCCTGTCAAACAACACTATTGCGAGACGCATCAATGACATCTCAGAAGACATGAAAGAGCAGCTTGTTGAGAAAATAAAAGACCAACGCTTTGCGCTCCAGGTAGACGAGGCCACAGATAGTAACAAGGACTGTCTGTTAATAGCGTATGTCAGATACATTGATGCGGAGGGTTTGAGCGAGGATTTGCTATTTTGCAACTATGTCCCAAACAGAGCAACAGCTGATGAACTGTTCAAAATCATAGACAAATACCTGAGTGAAGCCGATCTGAAATGGGAGGACTGTGTGGGGATATGCACCGACGGTGCCCAGGCCATGGCAGGAAAACGGGGAGGGCTCCAGACGCTCATCAAGCGCGTTGCACCGAAAGCAGTGTGGACTCACTGCATAATACACAGGGAGGCACTCGCGTCAAAGCAGCTGAGTCCAGAGTTGAATGACGTTTTGTCTCATGTTATCACCACCGTCAATTACATAAAAACAAGACCACTGAAAGCTCGCATTTTTTCCGCTTTGTGCGAGGAGATGGGCTCCGAGCACACAGCCGTGCTATTTCACAGCGAGTCGCGTTGGCTCTCTCGCGGAAAGGTGCTGTCCAGGGTGCTATCGCTGAAAGATGAGATCCGAATCTACTTGGAGGAGGAAGGGAACGAACTTGCCAGCAAGTTTAATGATGAAGACTTCCTCATGAAATTGGCCTACCTAAGCGACATGTTTGAGAAGCTCAATGAATTGAATCTACAGTTGCAGGGCAACAACACACACCTTCCACATCTGGCAGACAGGATACAATCTTTCACACGGAAACTGGACATGTGGGGCAGGAGACTTGAACAGGGGGACATCGACTCATTTGGGAATCTGAAGGCATTCATCGAGACCAATGAGCTGCAGAGCACAGTGGTTCCATGTATGAGAGAGCACATCTCAGCCCTGAAACAAAGCTTCCAGAAATACTTCTCTGTGGATGACAGTGCCAAATACGACTGGATTAGAGATCCATTTGTTGCACCACCACCTGCCATGTTCAGCACTGCGGAAGAGGAACAGTACATCGACATGACTTCAGAGTCAACCATGAGGCTGCAGTTCACATCCACGACTTTGGCTGGGTTTTGGATTGGAGTGGAGAAGGACTACCCTCTCATTGGACAGAAAGCTGTGGGAATACTGCTGCCTTTTGCAACATCGTACCTGTGTGAGATAGGCTTTTCTGCTGTTGCTGCTATCAAAAGCAAATACAGGTCGAAGTTGAACATTGAGAATGAACTGAGAGTGGCAGTCACAAAACAACAACCCCGCTTTGAGAAGATTTGCAAGGCAAAGCAAGCACACACAAGTCATTGATCGTAATTGTGATAGAAATGTGAGGAGTAAGAATAGTGATGCAGTAGAAATTAGTTAATGTTGAATATTTCAGTGGCACAGGATCATTTGCCAAGCACTTATGTTCCTTTTCAAACCATAATAAAATATAAAACTATAGTTGGATATACTGTATGTGTCTTGTTATTATTAGAAGAGAAAATGTAATGTTTTTACAACTTTATACAATTAATTATATCAATCTAGGTGGGAACCGGGTTAGGGGGGGCTCGAAAATATTTCCAATTACCCAAGGGGGGCCTGATTGAAAAAGTTTGGGAACCACTGCATTAACCCATTGATCAATTTTTCACATTTCTAGACATGTGCTACTGCTAAATCTACTCAGATGACACCATTACTCCTCTACCGAACCTCCTACTGTTCTCTGCAACCACATGCATAGATAATCTCTCACAATTTCTGACCATATCTCATGATATGTCATTCCTACATGTAGATGCTCGCTGTAGTAACCTTTGAGGGCTTATTACGCCATTTAAGCTCTGATAATTTCGACCACGCACCACGGTTTAATTGGGAACACATGTGTGTAGATTGGGGGGGAATGCGGCAGTGTGTGTAATGTGTATACAGTCTGTAGATGAGTAATTGTTTCTCTGTCGCTAGTGAGGAGCCATTTTTTAAAGTCCCTGACAGCAGGCGA
This sequence comes from Nansenia antarctica, assembly GCF_963989245.1. Classification (NCBI taxonomy): domain Eukaryota; kingdom Metazoa; phylum Chordata; class Actinopteri; order Argentiniformes; family Microstomatidae; genus Nansenia; species Nansenia antarctica. The sequence continues at coordinate 30,082,057 of NC_137678.1, read as the reverse complement.
GAGAAGGAGAGGAGACGGCGGAGAGAGAGAGAGAGAGAGAGAGAGAGAGAGAGAGGGAGAAAGGGAGAGAGAGAGAGAGAGACAGAGAGAGAGAGGGAGAGAGAGAGAGACAGAGAGAGAGGGAGTGTGAGAGAGAGAGAGAGAGAGAGAGAAGGCTCTGCACATGGGGGTCAGCCCAGCCCAGACCTGTCTTTGGAAGTGAAGGCTCCTGGGAAATCGACCCCCTTATTATTTTCAGTGAGGTACAAGATCCACTTCTGAGGAGATGGAGAGAAAGTGGAGGGGAAGGAAGGAGAGATGGAGGGGTGAGTTTCTTTCCATCCGGGCAGCAGGAGTGAGAAACAGTCCCAGGTGAAAACGAGACCAGGAGAGGAGTGACATCATGACAGGGCACTTCATCAAAGCTTTACCAAGAGCTCTTTGGATACCTGCCTAGAGAGAGAGAGAGAGAGAGAGAGAGAGAGAGAGAGAGAGAGAGAGAGAGAGAGAGAGAGAGAGAGAGACTGGTTCTTCCGATACGCCACACATTACAGGAACTTAGCCTATTATCCCCTTCACTATCCGCTACGGTCCTGATATGGAACATTGTTGGAGCTAGCCAGCTATGCCTTACTGTGATTGTGAGGTCATGGCTGAGATTCCCTACCCTTCCCGTTTCACCGCAAATAGGCACACACAGGTTTGACCCCCTCTTTCAGTCCTTGTGATAATTCATCCGTTGCCATGGACACGGTATCCCATATTTTCCTTCTTCTTCATCTTTTTACCTTTAGAATTTGAGAAGTAATTTTTTTCTTTTTTCTTTTAAAATAAAACGGCGACCAACCCCCTCCTAACCTTTTATTTGAATGTAGATGAATAGCTATTCTGTTGAGGACCCAATCATCCACACATTTATTAATAGATTATACACCAGACTGAATGAGAACCTCACATTCAGAGAAAGGAGTCAGTAAGATTAGAAGGGGGTTTTCTGCGTCTGCAGCTGCTGTAACGTTGTTGTTGAAATAAACTAAAGTGTTTGAATTTGATATAACTGGCGTGCAAAAATGAAAAATTATGATTATGAAATGGAATCACGAACATTATGAAAGACGATAACTGTGCATCTTCACCAACCAGTGACATCATCAATCTAGTTCCCTGCCCAGAAACAACCTCTTGACCCCCTCACCCTGGACACACACTGATTTGATGATTTTAATTATATGCATGAATGTAGTTCCTCCATCAGAGCCGCAGAGCCGCCGAGGCTTTTAAAAAACTAGTCAAAACACATCTTTTCTCCCTGGCCTTTTGACCTGAGGTGAGCCTGCCTTCCCGACACTGCACTCTTTGCACTTTTATTTGTACTGCACCTTGCTTTTAGTGTATTTTTCTATTTTATCAGTTTTCTTTAATCTGTATTTTATCTCTTTTATCTTGTTTTTCTCTTCATATTTTATCTGTTAAGCACTTTGGGCGGCTCTTGTCATTGTACATTTTGTGCTGTATAAATAAACGTTACTTACTTACTCCAGCCCTCTGACTAGCTTGAACTAG
>NC_137678.1:30053015-30078015 GCF_963989245.1 Nansenia antarctica | reverse complement strand
CACCGTAGGAGGTCAAAGGCCACTTGTTCTAAGTTGCATTCTAACACTGTAGGCTACACACACAGACACACTGCCTTCGGGCGGCTCGGCAGGGGGATATCAATAAAGGGAGCCAAATTAGAATGGATTAGAATGGGATTAGAACATGTGAACAGCTTTCTGGGGAGCAGCTGGACCCATCGCTCTTCCCAGGGCCGTGATCAATGGGTCCAGGGACACCGGCGAAGGAGACAACATTCATCCTCATTACTGACGCCGCGACTGCTACCGCTAGCGCTGCTGTTGGGATTGGGCTCTCCCATGCATGGGAGAGCAATGGAGGTTGCACACTATTACTACTGTCTGCTCGGAGCAGTTTCAGGTTGAATGCGCGTGCGGTACACAACACAGCAGCCTTTCTGCAGGCCTGTCTTTTAAGATGGAGTAATACGTTTAGCTATGCCTGCAGTAGAACAGCATTTCAGTTTAAATTGAACATACAGTACTGTACTGTAGACACCATACTGTACATAACTACCGTAACTGTACATAGCTGACTACTATCCACTCCTCTCCTGTATATACCACTGACTACCACGCTTGCCATACTGTACCTATCACTATCACTGTCATGTTCTTATGTCACTATTTTGCACTGGTTAGATTTTAAACTGCATTCTCGTTGTCTGGTACTTGTACTCTGCAATGACAGTAAAGGTGAATCTAATCTAATCTAATACAGTAAGAGCGGTATTTCAGTTTCAATATGCTTTCAGTACAACGCAATAGCACTTCGGGTTCATACAGCCTTTCAGCATCATAGGACAGAAACAACACATCATTTCAACTTCTATAGGCCTGCGTTGTGTGTGTTGTATATGTACTGTCAAGAGCTAGCATTCCTGTTTTAGATTACAGAATATCCCCAGCACTTTGACATGAATATGTTTTCCTGAAAACAAGGTCAGGGATGAAAGACAGTACACTGCATTAAAAATTATAATAACAATCGCACGTGTACAGTAGAGCATGACATTGGTAACCCTTCGGCGTTTCTCCCACATGAAACACGAGTTGTGATTATCATCTGCTCTTTCGTAAACATTGCCATACGTGTTTGAAGCTAGCCATTTTAGGCTCTGAACCCAGTGATGTTCCCTGATTAAATTATGTGTCCTGGAGATGTTGTGAAGTCATCTATCTATGTTACATAATAATTGGTTCTGTCAGGTACGCACACACACACACACACACACACACACACGCATACACATGTACGCAGACACATACACGCATGCACATACACACACACACACGTGCACACACACGCACACACACACACACACGTGTACGCACACACACACACACGTGCGCACACACGCACACATGCACACACACACACACGTGCGCGCGCACACACACACACACACACACACACACACGTGCGCACGCACACACACACACACACACACGCACACACACACACACACACACACACACACACACACACACACACACACACGGAGCTGTCAGAGTTTGGTCATCTGGTGATCCTCTATCACTGAGGCTTCTGTCAGAGATCATTTCATGGCGTAATTAAATTACCCTGGAATCTTAAATATTTGTGCCTACGTTTACGTTTCTTGCCTGAAATACAGATTTATCTCAGATTAACCCCCCCCCCCATTCTCCATAAACAGCTGCATTGTGAGTCGTAAGCCTGTGAGGGAGAGAGCGGGTCAGGATAATTAAATAGAGAGGGTCAGTTTGTTTTTTCTCCAGCCACAAAAGCGTTCTCCCCTGTCACGTAGGATCCCCATTGTCCTCCTATCCCCCTCGAGTAAACCTACCTATGATCCTTTTGTTTCGCTGCGTTGTCTCGTGTTGTCAAACACTGTGCCTATTTAAATAGCGCCAGACATTTGATTTGTATTTTCCACGCTGGATACGACATATGGCTCGGTCCCCGAGGCTTTGTTTACAAGCCTGGAGGCTCTAATGCCTGCTGGGAATGTTCAAGACTGACATGTCTTAATTTCCCAGAACTCCTTCGAGTTAAGACAGGAGGAGAGGCTTGCCACTTACATATACAGCAGTACTAAGCAGTACGCTGTTCCTACAGACAGACTGTTGGTTGTGTGTGTCGGTTCATACCCCTTCCTGCACCTGTGTTACAGAGACGGCGTGCCTGTTTTCCTACACACCCCAGAGGAGAAGTACGTACGAAATGAAAATCCTGCATCTGGTTCTTTGAGTCATAGTCATCGAGGCTGCTCAGGCATACGAGAGTATCATATTTTGTCGTCATGTAAATATTTCTAATAGAAAAGTACAGGACATTTTGTTTTTATTAATCCCAGGCTAAGTGTTTTTAGTCTGGGAACCGCGGTGCGGATCTTGCGTCGGGGGCTGAAAGCCGATATAGATTTTGATGAATGCCAAATGGCGCTCTGGTTGGAAACGGGGGGACATTTCACAGGGGCCGCGGGCCGCATTAAAGCGTAGCGCATCTCCGGTTTCAACCCGTGTTCATTTGGGAACGCGCCATCCCCATTTCATTTGTCTTCAGCGTTGCCGCGCCGTTTCCCAGAGCGGGGGTTACCGACGGCGACGGTGGCTGTGAAGCTGTCCTCGATCACGGGTGACGGGAAGTGACAGTAATGCAGACTGTAGCGGCTAATGGGACCGCCGGGATTTCGGCGAACGTGTGACATCAATCAGGGGGCGCCTGCGCTTTCTCAAACGACGGCTCTCTCTCTCTTCGCTCTCCTCCTCGCTCATCCGACGTGTGGCAGATGTCCCATCTGATCTGCCCGCCGCCACAGCCGCGGCGCATAAATTAATGACAAAAATGCATACTAATGAAGCTCCACTCTGTCGTCTTTGGTTTGGCGAAACAAACCCCCGTTATCTCTTATAAATGGGCACAAGGTGTGGGGGGGCCCTGTGCCTAGGTGTCTTTTCTTTTCAACACATTTTTCGGGGACATTGTACCTTTGTATCCACTGCACTGCGGAGCCTTTCTTCCATACGCCCCCCCCCCCCCCCCCAGTATCCCTCACCTTTTTCCACGGTTTGGTCTACCGAAGGGCGAGACAGTCCCCTGGGTCTCTCTGTGATAAAGTGACTAACCTTCATGAAGGATTTCCAAGAGTTCTCCCGAGTTTGTGGAGGTGCCACGTTCTTTCCCCTCCCCCCGCCCCCCCCCCCACCTCTCCTTTGGTCAGGTGCTGAATCGACACCCCTGTGTCTGGCGGAGCGCAACATCGATTCCCCCCCCCCCCCCCCTCCTGGAGGAGTCAGCAAGTCCTGAGGGGGGAGAGAGGCGTGCAGCGATGTGCTTAGAGCAGCAACGGCCCCCACACCTGAAAAACGCTGAGACAGAGGGGGAGGCACTGGCCTGTGGATGATACACCCCTGTACACCGCATGATAGACTTGATAGGCCGGAACCTTCTGGCAAACTTTCAAGGTGTAACAACAGCGCAGTAATAGTAGTGTTAAGTGCCGCAGAAACTGTAGTCGTTGTTATGACAGTGTCGTTTTTTGCTCATAGAGGTCACAATGGATGTTGTAGTCCTAGTGGGCTAGAGTGCTAGTCGGGTTGACGTATATTATACTGTAGCAAAGGTAGCAGCGTTGGTAGTGGCATTGGTAAAAAAACAACACATACCTGCATGTCTTTGCCTAATAATTCGTGAGCTTAGAATGATAAGGTTCTATCTCCGTTTAGGGCAGTTCAGAGATATTGAGCGTCAAAGTTGTGACATTCCATTATGTTTTGTGAGATGGAACCTTTGTATTTTGTAATTACTAACTCAAAAATTTCAACATTTTAAAAATAACACCACACAGGCATTAATAAACACCTAATGGATCAGATTATGTAAAAAACTAAATTTTGACAAAAATGGAGATAGAACCTTATAATTCTAACGTCACAAATTGGCTTTCTCCTTTCTGATATGGGTGCACCGCTAACACATAGGTGTTTTTGGGGCTCATGATGTGTGACAAAATAAAGGGACATTAACGCCCATCCCCCTATCCACGCTCCCATCCCTCGGTAGATTGACGGCCACAGGTCATTTCCTGGATGGATCCGTCACCTCCTCTGTGATGGAGCAGTGCATGACAGGCGCTATCCTCCCAGCGCTAATGTACCTGCTCATTTCGACAATGATACCATTACTCCCGCCTGCATCTCTCCCCACCCCAAACTCCCTCCTACACCATACACCCCTCCCTCCCTTCCCCCACTCTCAGAGAGGGCTTTACCCAGTTACCCCCCTCATAGGCAGTAATTACCCAGAGAATGGGGTAATTAGGGCCGCCATGGGGTAATTACCAGAACTTGAGTTGTTTAATTATGGCCTGCTCCGGAGCTGTCTGAAGCCTATGACAGGGGGAGTCGACACTCCAGTGATGGAGAGGCTTCATGCACTTGACTGTGAGAGAGAGAGAGAGAGAGGGAGAGAGACAGAGAGAGAGAGAGAGAGAGAGAGAGAGAGAGAGAGAGAGAGAGAGAGAGAGAGAGAGAGAGAGAGAGAGAGAGAGAGAGAGAGAGAGAGAGAGAGAGAGAGAGAGAGAGAGAGAGAGAGAGAGAGAGAGAGAGAGAGAGAGAGAGAGAGAGAGAGAGAGAGAGAGAGAGAGAGAGAGAGAGAGAGAGGGTGCGGTGAAATATTAGAGGGAGCGAGAGAGGTAGAAATAGAGGAGAGGGGGTTGGGGGGTTAGAGATTGGCGGAATGACTAGGAAAGAGAAGGAGATACGTACGTACAGTATGTGGTAAGTGGGGATAGAAGAGTGAAAGTGGGAACAGAGTGAGAGAGAAAGGCCCTGTTCAGAGACTACGCCTAGCTCCTGAACCCCAGGCACACCAGCTACACACCAGATTCTGGGGTAAAGTAAGTTATAGTTAACACATTTTTTAATAGTAGACAGATGGGCAAATACAAAATTAATTGGTACACTTTGGGCTTACTTACACCATTTTCCTGGCCTACCCAATCAGATGTTTAATTTCAGATGTGTACAAATACCTAAGAGGAACTAGGGGGGTTGTTGTTTCTGGACTGGCCCTTCAATGAGAACAGGACTGCAAAAAGACGAGTGAGCGAATTAGACTAGACCAAGAGAGGGAAAGAGAGAGTGCTAATGAATCCTCCAGCCTTTGCTAACAGGCCGAGGAGACAGACGGCGTAACGGATCCCTGTCTAAATACTCCCGCCCTCACGGTGGACGTGACTGATGAGCACCAGCCTCTTCCTTCCGTCTCATCCGCAGGTCGGCGACCCCTTTGGGGGCGGGCGGCCATCTTGAGGGTCCCACAGCAAAGGGCCTGTGACTGGATCATTTGTAGGTCAAAGGTGCAAGGGGGTCGAACCCCGCAGAAACCAAGGGGATGGAATCCAGGCAGCCGGACGGACTGACATTCTCTCCCGACTGAGAAAGATGACTCTGTCTGCACTACTGTCCCATGCCGGTCCCAAAATAGTTATGTGGTGGAAGGGGAAGTTCTCGCCACACACAAACTGCATTTCTTTTATGATCAGCTAGCGTTATATTACTCTTGTAATATAATGGATAATTCCCCCCCCCAGAATCTTTTCAAATAAACAAGATGTGGGCAGTCATAAGACTGCCTCACAGTTCCTGGTTTCATTGACATTGGAAGGTACCTCCCAAGCCACAGACCCTGTAATCCGTTGGGGCTGGGAATCCAGCCCGTTTGCAGTCAGCACCGAATGGGCCAGGAGAGCTATTTTCTGTAGCTGTTGTTTACTAAACACCCACATTTCTGCTCTTTGAACCTTCCGACGGATGAGTTTAGAACCTCTCACGATGTTGACCCGCTTACCCGTTCTGCCCGAGGACAATGGGTCACGTGTGAACTGCGCTTGAACTTCCACTGTAACATAGACGGGCCATAAATCATAACACCCCGATGAAGACGTTTGCACAGAGAATTTTAAAATTGATGTGTTGACTGGCAGTGACCCTTTGAACTCTTGATCTTTGACCCCACTGGCCATATCTGGGATAACACTTTTAGCTCCTACAGTAGGCACCCTCTCTGGGAAACCCATAGGTTTGTGTCGCTTAATGGAAAACGTATTACGTTCATATACGCTCCCTCTGTTGCAGGCATTACTGTTCAGTTAATCCCAGTTTTTCGCCCAGACAAGCCCGTAGTTCATCAGCAGCAGGCTGTAACTCTCTCCGACTGTGGCGTTTTTGCTTTTCCTGTCTCTTTCGGGCGAATGACAGACATGTGTTTTAGATAACGGGTCTTCAAACGGATGAATTACAGTGATCGCGAATGGTACAGATGTGACATGTAATCAGTCTTTAGGAATATCTGGCACGCTGCACGACAGATGTTCGAGGATGACGGTGGAAGTTCGCAGTTCGGGGGGGGTCAGTGAAAGATGAAACGCGAAACGCCTGCTTTCTTTGTTGGAACCCGGCGACGGTTGATGGACCACAGCAACACGGTGGCTCCATTCACCTCCCGAGACAAGGATGACTTACTGCGCACCTTATGGTAAAACCACAAGGTCCTAAAAAACCACTGTGACCCCCCCCCCCCCCCGCCCCCTTCCTCAAAGCCCCATTGAGCTTTTATTTGTTTTCAGTGAGTGCACTGTACATTAACACAGTGTGAATGTCAGTCTGGTGGAAATGTTGGTCATATGAGTGTAAAACGAGGAGACTCCAAAGGCTTGTTCATAGCTGCTATTTCCAGCCGGCGGCCTCACCCTGCCAAGCGGTTACGAGGAGGCCGGGTCGGATAGACACACTCAAACATCCCTGACACACTCACACATCCCTGACAGGATTGACACACTCAAACATTCCTGACACACTCAAACATCCCTGACACTCCCTGACACACTCACACATCCCTGACACACTCAAACATCCCTGTCAGGATAGACACACTCAAACATCTCTGACACACTCAAACATCTCTGACACACTCAAACATCTCTGACACACTCAAACATCCCTGACACACTCAAACATCCCCTGACACACTCAAACATCCCTGACACACTCAAACATCTCTGACACACTCACACATCTCTGACACACTCACACATCCCTGACACACTCAAACATCCCTGACACACTCACACATCACTGACACACTCAAACATCCCTGTCAGGATAGACACACTCAAACATCTCTGACACACTCAAACATCTCTGACACACTCAAACATCTCTGACACACTCAAACATCTCTGACACACTCAAACATCCCTGACACACTCAAACATCCCTGACACACTGAAACATCCCCTGACACACTCAAACATCCCTGACACACTCACACATCCCTGACACACTCAAACATCCCTGACACACCCAAACATCCCTGACACGGGGCGCTTAGGTGGCGTAGTGGGTTAAGCGCTGACCATGTAACCGCAGGGTCCCCGGTTCGATTCCGGCCGGGGACATATCCTGCATGTCATCCCTCCTCTCTCTCTCACCCATCCTTCCTGTCTAAATCTTCACTGTATCTGTCAAATAAAATAAAAAATATGAGTGGGACTGCCCAACATCCCTGACACACTCAAACATCCCTGACACACTCAAACATCCCTCTGACACACTCAAACATCCCTGACAGGATAGACACACTCAAACATCCCTGACACACTCAAACATCCCTGACACGCTCAAACATCCCTGTTACACTCAAACACCTCTGACAAGATAGACACACTCAAACATCCCTGACACGCTCAAACATCCCTGTTACACTCAAACACCTCTGACAGGATAGACACACTCACACATCCCTGACACACTCAAACACCCCTGACACACTCAAACATCCCTGACAGGCTCCTCCGCTCACTGTCCTCCGTCACCACGGCCACTAATGTTTCTACTGCTAGGCGGAAACGCTACGACCTGATGTGGTTATGCACTATGACAATTTCAAAACCACTTGACTTTGTATGTCTGTGGAGCTTCCCGATTTGGCGTGGGATATCTTAAGAGGAAGGGGGTTATTAGAATACTGCAGGACACTATCTTTATGATGTTGAAGGCTCTACTGGCACTTATGCACTATGACAATTTCAAAACCACTTTGTACGTCTGTGGAGCTTCCCGATTTGGCGTGGGATATCTTAAAGAGGAGGGGTGGTTATTAGAATACTGCAGGACACTATCTTTATGATGTTGAAGGCTCTACACTGTAAAGGCACTGTGCTGTGATGTGAATGTCCGTGCACAGGTACTCAGAGGGCATAGGAGTTCGTAGGAAGTATAATGTGTTATCTTTGAGCTGTCCTTGCCTGTATTGTAGTAGGAAATCAATTAGATGACAAATAATTAGTTGTATAATTCAGTATTCAGTATAATTTAGTCTTTTTTTTTTTGTTCCAGCTTTTTTAAACTAATCTCCGTTTGCCAAAGTCTTCTTTTGTATCGTGCCAGGTAGTCGCCAGGTAGTTTTCTCTATGTATTTCTGTCTCCAGGGAAACCACGATTGTACTTCTGAATCCTTTACAAAAGCATCAAAATAAAATATATCTGTTTGACCTCCTCCAGTTCTAGCGGATCTCCCGCCTCCCTCCCTGAGTCCTCCTCCCTCCAATTAGCGAAGAGAAAAACAAAGCTAAACCCGGAGAGAAACGAGACAAACTCAAGTATAGACTCTAAATACTGTCGGAAGCTTTGCAAACGGTAAGAATGCTAGCCTCATTTGAAGTGTGTTATCTCCAGAAATTGGATCGAGTGAAACCTCCTCCCTTCGCCTGCTGACCTTGTCATAGGCTTTCTCCTTCATCTGAGAGGAATGATGCCAGCACTCATCCTTGTCTCCATAACAATGGTGAAACCAGACTCTCCCTTCAGCCAGTCAGTTAAAAATAATTAACGCTAGGCTTAGTGATTTAACAGGGGGACGCGGATCGATAATAGACGGTGGTGTGAACACTCAAAGTAATGGGCGAGTTCTAACCCCCCGAAACCCCCCTAACGGTTTCTGTTGTGTTTCCAGCATCACGCGAGGGTCTGTGTTATGCAGTTGGCTGCCAAAGCCTGCTATTTAATTGGCTCCCTCGTGTTGATCATCGGAGTCTTTCTCTCCTAGGGTGCTGGAAGCACTGCTACTGTTTCACTGCCCATTAAAATTGACAGTTTACAGTAGCGCCAACCATCAGATAAAAACTCCTATATTTCATACTCTACCTCTGAGAAAACAGACTGAATCTTCCAGACTTCTGCTTTCTCTCCTGTTTGCTCCTTTATTGTTCCTTTTCTCTAGGCCAGCTCCGTATGGCAGTATAGCGGGAATAGAATTAACCCTAACCTTCCCTCCTCCTCCATAGTCTGTCAATCACACTGAGCCCCTTCTTTTGTATGTCCCCGTCACTGTCGACCAAGGTCATTTTAGCCGAGATGAAAAAGCCACCTGACCCCCCTTTTTTAAACAATGTTACCCCAGTGGCCCAGTAACCCAGTAGCCTGGTAGCCCCTGTGATCGTTCTACCATTTGGGCCTTCCCTATGGTTTGTTTGTGTCCTTGGATTCCGTGGCTTCAGACTCCTCACTGAGATCAAACTCCTCAAATTCGGCCCCCCTACCGGAGTTCCCTCTGGAAGTGCTAATGACCCTATTTGTCTAAGGACTACCCCACCCCCCTCACTCCCTCCCTCCCTCACTAAACCCCCCACCCTCTTCCACCACCACCACCACGCCCTCTCACTTTTAGCTGATTGTTTTACCACTTGTTTGAGCTCTCCTGCCTTGTGGGGTGGAGGAGGGCCAAACTTTCACTAACAGTAGGTTCCTTGGGTGATGAATGGGGGTAGTCTTGCTCTGGGGGTTGTAAGGGACAGAGGGTGGAACACCTGCTGACTTTCTGCCATCAAAGGCAGTGTAAGACAGTGAGCATGCCACATGCTTTTTTCCTTGATCTCAATTATCACAACGAACGATACAGCCAACCTAAAAAGCTTTAATTCTGTAAATGTACTATATTTCTCTGTTTCTCCATTTTCATAGAAAATACTCTAAATCTGAGTCAATATAGATGGGATGATATCTAAGAATAACTCTGCAACTTTGCCCTCTGGCTATAAAAAAAAGAAGAAAAAAAAAGATCTATAACCACATCTATCTGATATCGGAGCCGTGGTCATGCATCCAGTGATGCGTCTTTCCTATCTGTCAGCAGTATAGATCGGCTGTATGATGATCAGAGCTATGACGCTGCTTCTTTCCTGGCTCTTCTTCAGTGGCTCTAATATCCCTGGGATCCGGGTCTGGAGTCTCGAACTCTGCTCTTAAAGCCTTCCCATTACCATGAACCCACAGAGTAATTTGTAGTCAGATAATTTCTATGACCTCTGACAGTGACTGTGATGGTTCTCTGTAGCCTTCTCTCCCCCCCTTTCGCCACACAATTACCCTCCTGGGTTTAAACTCAACGCTACTTGCGTTGGCTTGCAGAGATCATCTGCGGCAGCCCCAATTAGTGGTTTGGCCGACGGACCGGTAAATCAATGTTTGGGGATGATATTCTGCACAGCGTTCGTAGTAAGATTGTAGTAAAATAATCAGTGAAATCGAGATGTAGTTTTAAATGGAATCCATGCGTAGTATAACAGCACTCATGTGAGTGAATGGAGAGAGTATCCTGCAGGCACACATTGGGTGACATGACATGGGAGAGATGATATGGGAATGCTCCAGCTCAGATTGGAAAGCAAGGACTGAAGCCAAACTCAACCAAAGAGACAGAAATCACCCCCCCCCCCCCCCCCACGTCATGAAGAGAAAATCTATGAAGCTCCTCTCGCCCCTACCCTCACCTGCTTTATGTGTAACCATCACCCCAAAAAACCTTACCCCGAAAAACCTTCCCCCAAAAACCTTACCCACAGTCGTATTCTCTCTGTTGTTAAAGGAGCTACACGTTACACATTACAGGAAGTAGGCAAATTAACATTTTCCAGCAAATATTTATTATTACCTGTTCACTTGACATCCTGGATAGAACATGGATAGAACGATTTTGTGTTGAAAACTAGCTAGCACCAATGGCTAGTACCGGTACTAAGACTTAAGCAGCTCATGAAATTGCAATTTCATGGCCAAAGGGGTGACTTATTTAATGTGAAACTCCTGGTTGGTTGCGCTGGTTGGTTGCTCTGGTTGGTTGCTCTGGTTGGCTGCTTTGGTTGGTTGCTCTGGTTGGTTGCTCTGGTTGGTTGCTCTGGTTGGTTGGTTGCTCTGGTTGGTTGCTCTGGTTGGTTGCTTTGGTTGGTTGCTTTGGTTGGTTGCTCTGGTTGGTTGCTCTGGTTGGTTGCTCTGGTTGGTTGCTCTGGTTGGTTGTTCTGGTTGGTTGCTCTGGTTGGTTGCTCTGGTTGGTTGCTCTGGTTGGTTGCTCTGGTTGGTTGCTCTGGTTGGTTGTTCTGGTTGGTTGCTCTGGTTGGTTGTTCTGGTTGGTTGTTCTGGTTGGTTGCTCTGGTTGGTTTGCAGGATGGTTCTGGTTGGTTACTGTTTGTAAAACATTGTTTAGACACAGGCTTGAGACACACAAGAGCTTGAGACACACAAGAGCTTGCGTCACCGAGACATGTTTCATGTTTGTGTTCCTGTCCTGTTGAATGTTGAAGAGGCAAAGCACACAGCCTAATGAGTCTCAGATGAGAATCTCATCCTGAAGTAAATATTCTCTCTCTCTAAAATGTACCAAATCATGCCAAGGAACCTAACTGCTCTCTGTCTGAGAGGAGAGTTTACTCTACGCCAGGAACATCCAAACTTCTCTCTTCCTCTTCCCAGTTTATTGCCTCTTACTTCCTCTTTTCCAGTTTAAATGTGGGTGGGCCGAAATGTCTGATAATCACCTGGTGGGGCTCTGTGTTTTTCTCTCACAGACTTGACAGTAATTGAAAGCTGCAGGTTTATGTTTGAAACCGTTTTTAATTAGTTGCAAAGCGTCTGATCTAACAGTTGTGTAGCAAAATGTGAAATGTTGCAGAAACAATGAGGTAAATAATGCCTTTGATTGGCCGACATTTGACAGGACATGGGTAAACAAAAACAAGCGCTCGCATCTGGACGTTGCTTGTTTATTTCGGAGCTAGTGTCTAACCTAATCAGAAAATAATATATTATGGAGTAAAGTGTTTCCACAATGTTTGCTACATTTGATTTCATTTGATGTTTGTCTTAATGACAGTATGTTTCAATATTCTTTGTTTTCATAGAACATTTTCTAAACAAATAATGTAGCTTCAAATAATGCTTAAAAAAGAAAGTGATGATCTCTTTTCTGACATGATATTTCTACAGTATGTGAAAATGTATTGGCTACATTGTTTACATTGTGTTGGTGGTCGGTTACCACAAAAATAGTGTGGTAGTGGAGTGGAGCTTTAATGTGTGAGGATGTTATGAAAGCATATATTATTTCAAATATTCATGAATATACCCACATATTACATGACATGGGTTTTGTAGAGGAAGCCATTACAGAAATCTTAAGAAAGACAGACCTTTTCTTCTTTCTTGTTGCAGAAAGCTTATTAAAATAGGACTGGAAGGTATCGGCTTTATGTGTTTACAGATCTGGCCAACGTTATACTGATTCCTCCAAGCTTTCAATTATTGGTAAACATCTCCCCCCTCATAACACCAGAGCCAAATGGAGAAATAGTTTCTTGGCTCTCGTTGGGTTAAAATTATTCCCAACTCTGTTTGTTCCAAAAGTCTCCCTCCAGAATACCATCAAACTGTTATTAGATTGTGGTGTCACCACTCATAATAACTCTAAATTGAGATGTTTGTTTTGAGATGTTGTTTTGTAAAAGAAGATATGATCTATTTATGGTTTGACAAGATATTACTGGGCTATTTTGACAGCCTCTATATCCATTAACCTCGTAACATTTCTGTGGGGGCCTTTTATTCTCGGACAGGACCGCTCTTAGGAAGTCTGTTTCTTTTCTTTTTTTATCACGTTCTAACACAATTACGCAGTCATGTGGCGATGGAAGTGAACTTGGGACACATCACTGCTGTAAATATAATGGCCTGTTTTTGTTACAGAAGTATGGGAAAATTTAGTGAAATGCTTTTTGGCAGGTGCTCTGATCTTTAACCATAGGTCCAATAGAACGCTTTCAAGTTAGTCAGCAGCCCCTACTTTAGGGGGACTCCTTGCCGCTCAAGTACCTGTGAGAAAAGACTCCTTCCACTCCAAGACTCTGGGCTGATTAGTCAAGGGTTTGGGGTAGAAAGCGCTGTGAATGCTTGTGGTTTCTAATTTAAAGCCTTTGACAAGCATCCAAATAATCTTGTGGTGGCCCCCAGAATAACTTCCACGCTGGTGAAACCTGGTATGTAGAAGTGGAGACGTCCGTCCGCTGATTTCCCCCTTTCGTGTGATTAACCAATCAGGACCAGTGATGAACCATGGGAAAAGTAAACACTTTATTTTATAACAACACAAAAACTTCTAAGAGCCTCACTTTTGGGGGCTTAGAATGGTGACATGCTATAACTTGACTTCTAATGTTCTGTTTCCATTTTTGGAGTTATATTCAAAACGGTAGGCTACTGTTAATATTATGACAGTATGATTCATTCATGTTCTAAGTTTAACTTTTTCGATCGAAGGTCATTTTTATATTTAGAATGCTCATTCTAGAATTAACTTGGATGAATGTTGGCTAATTAGCTCTGTTAAAGAGAGAGAGAATACTATCAGCCAAAGTACACAAACCTGTCAGTTTGTTTTTGTATTTTTTAATTTGATCTCCTGATTGTAGTGAAGGAATGCATTTGTGGAACATAGGCTACAGTATACTACGGTATTGTTGGTGTTGTAGAACACTGACCAATATTGACTAATTATTTATTTAATTATTATTATGAATTGTAGAACTATATATTACTAGTAATCTATTTTCACCTGTCTGGACTGACCACCGTGAAGGAATACCCATGTATAGAGCAGGGGAGGCTGGTGGATTAATTTCATTCCGTTCATGAGCGAGTCCTCCGATGTCTACCTCCACCAGCCTCTCCTGATGAAGAGTGGTTGAAACATCTGTCTGTTATTCCTCTCCTCATAATGAATGAATTGATAGTTCTCTCTCTCTTTTGTGATTGCGGATCTCCAAAGCAACTGCAGAAAGATTTATGGTAGTCTATTGACGACTGCCGTGTAAACACAAACCTGTTGGTAAAATGAGAGGGTTCTAGGTTGGTTCTTCGGTCGGTTCTCGGCATAGCTCTGAGCTCTCAGAACCTCTGCGCAGCTGGAATTTATATGCTCTGCCTCGGAACGCGATGCATGAATAAATAATTACAGTCGCGACGGTGCAGGCGAACGCTGATAAGTCCTAGGAGTGCTGTAATTACTAGTCAAGGCCCTGGATGGGGCGCCTGCAGAGATCTGTGGGTGTCGGTGGGCCTGGCTGATAACGCCTGCAGAGTCACCTCTAGGGTCTGTTGTGAAAGTAGGTTGCAGCTACTCGGTTGCTCTGTGGGAAGGGAAGGGAAGGGAAACAAGATGCTGAGGTGATAGATATTGGAGACTACACCCTTCAGCTTTTGGAGAAACGCTAGCAACACTGACGTGCTACACTGCATTTAACATTTAATTTAAGTAAGATGAAGTATCTCTTAAATATATGCTTGTTTTTTGTCTGACTACACTAGTTTTAAGATATCCTTTCAAGTGACATTTTTACTGTTCTGTTTTTGCAGTGTAGTTCCACGTTAAATGTGTGGAATGTGGAAACGGATGTGGATGACGATGCTTACGACGCTGACGGATTGCTTCAGATTAGTTTCGTCTACCTTTTTAAGGAAATGACTATCATTCGATAGCTGATATTCATTTCCACAGTATAGCGATTTGCAGATGTCTTTAGTATCAACTTTTCACTCTTGGTCCAAGATCGTGAAAGCTTTTTCCATTGTTTGTTTGGTCGAATAAAGATTAGGTAAATGTGTATCCGTTGGTCACTAGGGAGACTCCGTTGTCATGAGGGGTGATTCAGAGGTGAGGCAATGAGAGATGAGGTATGAATGAACAATAAAGTATTACTCATCCCAAAATCCCCAGTCAACCTGGGTGGTATGGTCCAAGGCCATAATCGGAACGGTTTGTGATCAGGCCCAGCTATGTCGATAACACATATCTCTGTTTAGTTTTACATATGACACAGTGAGAGAACATCAACTAAACACACCCAGAATGCACCTCTGGTTTCTCCAGGCCAGGATGTTTTCACGTCACGCGTCACTGACAACCTGAGTGTGATGGCCAAACCCAGCGACAGGAATCCATTACGGAAAACAAGGGGGCTGATCTTAGCAACGAGCGCACCATGTAAATGAAAAAAAAAAAAGAAAAAAGTTGATGCAAACATTACACGGGGTACCGAGCCCACGCCCCCAATTGTATGAGCTGGTTATTGTTAAAGTAAGAGTAAAAACCCAATTTTGCGCTTGAATTGTTCTCCTTCAAGCAAGCCTTTCTGCCTTCTTTCCTGTATGGGTCTGGGTTTCCTCCATGGTGGCTGGGGCCCTTGCTGTGGCGGTGCTGTTGTGTGTGTGTGTTGCTGTGAGGAGTTGTATGAGGGGGCATAATGGATCTCCTCGGGGATGTTGATTGAGTTTGAAACGGCGCAGGTCGGCCCTGGGGTATCTGAACAGGCCTAATGGACCTGCAGGAGCACCGGAGGGGGGGCGGGGGTGGGTCAAGATGGGGTCATGTTTGCTCAATGTGTTTCGGAGCGTGCCGAATGCCAATGGCCCTTCCCCCTCCTCAACCACCCCCCCCAACCACCCCACCCCCCCCTGACTGACCATGAGCCTGGCTCGGGCCGCATCTGGATGCGATTCCACAAGCTGATACTGGAACACCCCCCCCCCCCCCACCCCCCCAAAAACACTTCAGGCCAGAGGGACTGGGTATTTTATATGTAACCAAAATGGAAGGAAGATGAAATTATTAAAAGTGGACAGGACCTTTTAAAAGGTGAATGTTTTCTCAGTTGCAGTGCACCACTATGGGGTCTATCGGTTCCTAAACGAACACTTGTGCTGTGCGCTGTCAAAACTCGTGAATTTACACAACTGTGACATATTTATATGGATATTCCTAGTGCTCTGGGATTAGACTCGACTGGGAGAGTGGAAGTTTCATTTTCTACGCTGTTTAAAATGGGCAGTCACATTTCATTAAATCCCACCAGATTTTTGAATACCTGCCAATAGCCAACTAGAGTGTCTATTAAAGTGATGCATGAAGGCCACAGGGCTCGCAAAGAACAGGCCAAATGTGCGACTGAAATATGTGACAGAAAGAGAATAAGGTGCTAAGCTTGGCTAGTATGCTAACAGGCATGGTCTGTGCTTAAGGCACAATAACAGCAGTGTATGATTCTTACTGAAAGCTTGGCACTGCAGCAAGTGAAAGGCTCAGCCTAAACCATCGGATTGTGACTTTGTACAGTATGTTTAATCAATAGCTGGAAAGGAACTTTCATTAAACCCCTCAATCATTAAAATATGAACAACTCCATTCAGCATTAAGCTCGCTGTAATTTCAACGATGCTTTACGATAGCTCATTATATTTTATACTGTATATGAATGTGTTTTTCTAACAAACATATTATTGCGTTAATGGAAAAATATATGTATTTTACCACAAATATAAACACGTACCCTTGGCCGAATGTTTTGGCATAATTGCATGTCCTTCTAAGTGATTATGAAACGGAATTTTATATGAAAAGTTACAACTTCGCATGAGCTAGCTGAGTGTCATTTGGCCAAATCGCTAAATTAAGATTTTCACACAGTTATTCAATTGATATAACACTAAAGCATTATTGAGGAGAAAGTGAACCTTCAGCGTTTTCCTTCCGTGCACCAACTCTTTAGAACCTTCTTCCATTGGACATCAGACAGGCATGCTCAGTGAAAGTGTTCAAAACCAAGTTGAAGACCCACCTGTTTTCTGTTGTCTATGTCATAGCTTGTGTATTTGTGCTTTGAAATTATGTGTGTTTTTACCCTAATGTGTGTTTTTACCCTAACCCTAACCCTGTTTTAAATTGTTGCTTACCTATTGTAAAGCACTTTGACGTAAAGCGCTATACAAATAAAGTTATTATTATAATATTATTATTACAGTATAACACAGTATAACAGCCTCAGAGTGGTTCACTGTTACAGGAACAATTAGCAGGGGTCTTACAGGATACTGTAAGACTAACACTAACTCCCTTAATTAGATATTCACTTCCAAGTCTTACCCTCAACAAATCGTGACGTTAGTATAACGTTTTTTAGTTTTTTTGGTCAAACTTGAATTTTTTACATAATCTGTACCATTAGGTGTTTATTAATGCCTGTGTGGTGTTATTTTTTTTAAATGTTGCCATTTTTTAGTTATTAATTCATAAAATACAAAGGTTCCATCTCACAAAACATAATGTAATGTAAAAACTTTGACGCTCAATATCTCTGAACTACCCTAAACGGAGATAGAACCTTATCATTCTAAGCTCACGAAATGCTTTTTGCAAAAACTGTTTTGTTTTTCTACTGCTCTTCTATAACCGACTAGAGGGCTAGTCTTCCAGTACAGTAGGTGTGTGATATCGAGTGAACTTTATTTGTGTTACGTGATTTACTATTCCTGTACTCGCCCCAGCAGGTCAACTCTACAGGGTCAGCCTTGGCCAAGCTTCATCGACTGCACGCCTCACAGCGTGACTGAGACTTTACTAGGGCAATGGCCCTATGGATAATTAGCTTCATATACAAACAGAGGTGAGGGAAATTGCTTCTGAAGGCTGTTCATTTCCATTGACAGACTGTGAACTCACCATAACCCCCCACACTGGGGGGAGCAGAAAGAAAACACTTACCGTCACATCAAAAGGTGAGATTGGCTTAAGGTGAAAATCCTTCTGATACTGACAGGAATGTTGCTGAAATCCATCCAGTCCACACGGCTCGTTCATCAGGGGATCACGGGTACGAGGTGTGTGTGTTCACACACACTTTCTCTCCCAATGGTGGCATTGATGGGGTGGGTTGAGAGTAGGGTAGGCAGGGATAGGGTGTGTGTGACTGTGTGTGTGTGTGTGTGTGTGTGTGTGTGCGTGTGTGTGTGTGTGTGTGTGTGTGTGTCTGTGTGTCTGTCTGTCTGTGTGTGTGTGTGTGTGTGTGTGTGTGTGTGTGTGTGTGCGTGTGCGTGTACATGCGTGTGTGTGTGTGTGTCATGTGGGGATAGCAGCGGGCTCTGGTGGGATTGGGAGAGTATCGTGTTCAGGTGGTGTGATACGGTGTGAGACGCTGACCCACTACGACGGCGGAGGAATGAAAACCAGCTGAGGGGCTTCATCCTCCCTTCACTGCTGCGAGACGGAGGGGGAGAGAGAAAGAGTTAAAGAGAGAGAGAGTTAAAGAGAGAGAGAGGGAGAGAGAGAGAGAGTTAGAGAGAGAGAGAGTTAAAGAGAGAGAGAGGGAGAGAGAGAGAAAGAGTTAAAGAGAGAGAGAGTTAAAGAGAGAGAGAAAGAGTTAAAGAGAGAGAGAGAGAGAGAGAGAGAGAGAGAGAGAGAGAGAGAGAGAGAGAGAGAGAGAGAGAGAGAGAGAGAGAGAGAGAGAGAGAGAGAGAGAGAGAGAGAGAGAAAGAGAGAGAGAGAGTCAGTAAGAAAAATAAAATAGGGTAAGAGTTGGTGAGGAAGAGAAGGTGTGAGACAGAGTGAGGGAAAAAGAGAGGGTTGGGGGGGGGTCGATCAGAGATAAAGAGAGAAAGTAGAGACAGAATGGGAGGGGGGTGAGGGTAAATCATTTTGATTTCATAGTACGTTGTATCGGGACGGACACACCTCAAACATTGCCACATTGTATCATTGACAGTCAGATACAGTACAGTATTACACCATTCTGCTCAATTTGACACTTCGTGAGCTTAGAATTATAAGGTTCTATCTCCGTTTAGGGCGGTTCAGAGATATTGAGCGTCAACATTTTTTACATTCCATTATGTTTTGTGAGATGGAACCTTTGTATTTTATGAATTACTAACTCAAAAATGTCAACATTTTAAAAAATAACACCACACAGGCATTAATAAACACCTAATAGATCAGATTATGTAACAAAATACATTTTGACAAAAATGGAGATAGAACCTTATAATTCTAACGTCACGACTTAACATAATGTAGAGCGCTAGTTCCTTTGCTCCAGGGGGCGCCGACTATGGCTGACAAGTTGATTGCATGGCAAATAAAGCATTCTTCTTCTTCTTTGATGGAAATGCAGTGGAGATGGAAACAGTTCTGGGATGGCTTATCCACGGGCCTCATTCCAGTCAGGGGGTCAGAAGCCAGGGGTGAGGAGTGCTCCTGTCCCGACCAGACCTCAACGTTATCAGCTCTGTCAGGTTCACATACACAGAGGCGCTCAACCCCCCCCCACCCCCCTCTCTGACCTGACGCTCTCGTCCCCGAGGAACCCCCTTAATGAGAGGCTATGGGGAACAGATGCAGAGAGACTGCCTGGGCAAAAACAACCTGCCACAACCACTTAATGATCACAGAGGAGTCATGCTACAGGGTTCTGGTCTTCTCTCTGTCTCTCTCTGTCACACACACACACACACACACACCACCACCACCACCACCACACATTCTCTCTCTCGGTGTCTCTCTCTCTCTTTCTGTGTATCTGTGTCTGTGACCATTTGAGGCCTATTTGCATGCTCCTCTCTCGATGTTCTGCTACACTTCTCTTTGACGTGACCCTTGCAATTGAGTAAACTCATTTACTGTGTATCAAACACAGTAGGAGGCAGAACCGAATGGGAATCTTAGTGTGATCTATGTCAGTCTCGGTCTCTGAGGAGAAATTGAGAATCTTCTAGATAGTATTCGAACAAAACCCCAATTACAGCTGGCCCTTTATATATAGAACATAGCACCCATCTTACGTGTTCGTATCTATGAGTCCAGAGAAGAGAGTGGGAGGGAGGGAAGGTATGTGTGGCCGCGGGGCACATTACGATTGGCTTTCATTACATATCTGTGTCTCTGTAGCTGGAGAGATGCCCTCAGCATCTGGTATGTAATTTCAGGACGTCTGCTCTGTGCCTTTCGGAACTCTCGCTCGATCTCCGCCCGCGATGAAACGGTTTATTATTACAACATGGATGTAATATCAGCCACGGTGTTTCCACACGCCAAAGAATTATGCCCGGAACACAGAACATGCTGTGAATCACACAAACATGACCTAGCGGAAATGGACCGGTCCATATTTCCTGACAATCCTAATTCATTCAATCATTGCGGTAAATGTTAGGACGTGTTTGTGTTTGCGCAACTGCCCGCCCGGTGTTTACAATTACTCCTCTGTTGATTCCCCCCCGACGGCAGGCAGACATGCTTGCCGGTTACACAGAAACAGAGAGAGAGAACAGACCGCCTACAGTGGGTGAGCTGTGAGACCTGTACCAGATACAGTACACACACGCAACAGAGAAACTCCCCCAGATGAGTGGAGGGAAGTCTCTAGAACTTCTTATGTAATTAGTTTAGTTTAGCTTTAGTTCTGTCATCTTGGGTGTCAATATTTATTGTAATTGAATAGGGCCGCTGGCGTTATGGAATACCTCCCTTAATGTTTGATGGCGCGGTCATGCATTAGGGCTGAAGGGAGAGAGAGGAAGAGCAGAGGAGCGGCGGGAGAGGAGGGGGGTGAACGCTGACATATCCGAAGCAGATGTGGGTTTCGACGGACTGTCAGGTTGTTTCATCTGTCGCCGTGGAGCCGGGAAACAGTTAGACAGGCTTTCTCAATGTCATTCTTCTCTCTCTCTCTCTCTCTCTCTCTCTCTCTCTCTCTCTCTCTCTCTCTCTCTCTTGTTCTTTCTTTTCTCACACCCTCCCTCCCTTAACCTCTGTCTTCCTTTCTTTCTTCTTCTTCTCCCTGCCTCCCCGTCTCTCTCTCCCTGTCTCTCTCTCTCTCTCTCTGTCTCTCTCTCTCTCTCTCTCTCCCTCTCTCTCTCTCTCTGTCTCTCTCTCTCCCTCTCTCTCTCTCTCTCTCTGTCTCTCTCTCTCTGTCTCTCTCTCTCTCTCTGTCTCCCTCTCTCTGTCTCTCTCTCTCTCTCTGTCTCTCTCTCTCTCTGTCTCTCTGTCTCTCTCTCTCTCTCTCTCTCTCTCTCTCTCTCTCTCTCTCTCTCTCTCTCTCTCTCTCTCTCTCTCTCTCTCTCTCGGTCAGAGTAATATCCACCCTGTGTCCTGTTCCAGGCCCGTCTGATGAATTTGTTTCGAGACCAAAATGAGAGAAAGAGGATCCACATAATGAAATGCACACATTCCAGCTGTTGGTACCGATCAGCTCACACTTACCTCAACCCCCAGAATGCACCACTGCGCAAACACCAAACAGAGACTCATGCTAAACGCCATCTGGACGGAGATAGCCATCCTCCTTTTTCAAGAGATTCTCAATCGTTTTTGGCACGGCCTCAAGGTACAGCCTGTTTAGTACGAACGTCGAGATTTATGAAGCTCTCGGATATGATAAAGTTGATTGATATCTTTCGCCGGTCACAGTTCATAAAACGCAGGCAGAGGCTTCTTTAGGAAGTGACGCGACGAGGGATTAGATTTCATTCATTCGATGTCGTTATTCAGCATCCGAAAGCCTCCTGTGTATCAGAGATAACATTGTCCTTAAATAGCACAACAACAGTACACTAATACATCAAGTATGTTACCTCCACTGACAGCTCATCTGCTTGAGACCCATTAAATCATGTATTTTCTTATTGCATTTACAAGTAATAACACACACAGGTTTTGTATTAGACTTTATTTACTCTTTAACTCCTTTTGTTATAAATCCACCCAGATCTACGTGGGTTTTCCCCGAAGTAGGCCCTGTTTTATGTGTCTAGACGCGTTTATAATTGTTTGCAATGCTCTGCGTTACTACGTAACTGGCATTTGGACTTTCCTGGCAGAAAACAATGATGGAAATGCCAAAACCAAAACCCATGCCACAATCACAACCCCCACATGTACACCGAGCCTTTCCCCTGTGTGGACGTAGACACAATGAATGCTAATGCAGGGATGGGCAACATCAGACCTTGGGGGTCAAAGGTTACGACCAGAGTTGCCCATCGTGACGTTAGAATTATATGGTTCTATCTCCATTTTTGTCAAAATTGAGTTTTTTACATAATCTGATCCATTAGGTGTTTATTAATGCCTGTGTGGTGTTATTTCTAAAATGCTGACATTTTTTAGTTAGTAATTCATAAAATACAAAGGTTCCATCTCACAAAACATAATGGAATGTAAAAACGTTGACGCTCAATATCTCTGAACTACCCTAAACGGAGATAGAACCTTATCATTCTAAACGGAGATAGAACCTTATCATTCTAAGCTCACGAGTTGCCCATGCAGTGTTAAAAAGTACTCAAGGGAATGCAGCCACCTCAAATGAACATAATGACCTGTGTAGAAACCCAAGAAGGCAGAACAAAGATTTGCTGTCATTGGTTAGCATGCACCTTATTAAGATTGCCCTGCTTTGCCTTGCACTGAATGGCTGGATTGCCATTGGCCAAGACCAGAGTGATTGACAACCTCTGACAGTTCCCAAAGCTGTCAGATCAGCAGTACCCTCCCACTTAATGGATTCAGACTCACAAACTCTGGGAGGTTTTGAACTTCCCCATAATCAGTTGTGGAACTTAATCACATTGATTAAGCCATAAAAGAGAACCATGCCTCAATATTAGGCATCACATCGTGAGCTTAGAATGATAAGGTTCTATCTCCGTTTAGGTTAGTTCAGAGATATTGAGTGTCAAAGTTTTTCCAATGGAAAACATTCCATTATGTTTTGTGAGATGGAACCTTTGTATTTGATGAATTACTAACTAAAAAATGTCAACATTTAAAAAAATAACACCACACAGGCATTAATAAACACCTAATGGATCAGATTATGTAAAAAAAAAAATATTGACCAAAATGGAGATAGAACCTTATAATTCTAACGTCACGATTAGGCATTATACAACAAACAGGTGCTGAATATGAAAATCCCCAGCAAGCAACCACATCGTTGTAAACGTTGAGAGGGGGGAGATTGACCCACAGGGTCGCCAGTGACGGATTTAAAAACTATAATCTCAATGCTGGGAGCGTTTGGAATTGGCTTCTTGATTGAATAATCGAAGATTCTCTCGAAGGAAATGAGAAAATTAGTTTGAAGGAATTGGGCTATCTAAGTAGAAAATTACACTATTGATTTTTGGTAAACTGTGGTTGGCTTATAAGAGAAGAATTCATTAGTGTGGCATTCTTCAAGTTGCCCGATCGACACTCTCTCTCTCGCCCGCTGCCTCTAGGTCGTGTACCGTGGTCAATGGACAACGATTTGCAATTTCTCTCCAGACCTGAGATTCAAATACATATGTTGAATACTTTCAAATACTTCAGCTGCATTTCATTTAGTTGGCCTGGTAGAATTGGATAGTTCCAAAAGCGTAAAAAACTCAAATCTAAAGAGCATCTGTTTGTATATACTCTATCTATTGTTCTGACATCCATCTGTCTCTCTCATCAACCAGTATTGGGGTATGTGGTGAACACTACCAAACTACAATGAAATAATCCAAGCGTGAGGACCAAAACTTAAAGAAACGTCTCAGTAAAGCTCCCCTGTCATACGTTGATGAGGATCTTATTGTGGTCGCCTTCTTGGGTTTCCCGTCTTCAAAGGGTGGCTGGCATTCCATTGTGTTGTCGAGAATATTTTGTGCAAAGAGCGTTTCCACCTCTGTGTCCGGTGTCGTGTTACCGTTCTTTTATAAGGGCACCGTAGAACCCTGGGATGAGCGACAGCACTGTATTTATGCTGGGTTGGTCGCCCTGACAACCCCCAGTCATCAGACCACATCTCACCATGGTAACGACAGGAGTGACAGGTTGAATCGGAGCCACTTAGTTGATCTCATTGTAAGGTGAGGGTATGATTAAGGAATGCTTTCCAGATCAGGACCTATTGTTACAAAAGACAGTGAGTTTCTCTGTACCGTTGCCCAGTGGCATGGCTAGCGATCAAAAGTTGGTATCGGTTTCATAGAAGGCTCTTTGCAGTTGTCATTGATCCAATATCAGTTGGTCTAGTTCATTCATCAAAAGAGATGAGGGTTTTTCAACGGGCTATTGTGAAACATTCTGGGGGCAGCATTTCAGCAAGACAAACGTACCGTAACTCTCGCTTTCTCAGCATTGATAATTCTAGTAAATATGTTTCGACCATTTTTCTTCTTAGCCAAACCCTGTCAACCAATAAAGCTAGTAATGTGAAGGTGAAACAAACAGTACCCTTTAGCCTCAAGCGCTACCAAAGGTGCATAACGTGTGATGATGTAAAAGTCGACAAAGCCGGGGTCCGTGCTCGCTAATACCGATGAGCCGTCCCTCTCGAACCCGTTGACCTCTTCGCTGAGACAGGCTCAAACATGTTAATACCAGTGTTCAGGCTGCCTCCGTCCGCCGTAACTCAGGGGAGCGTTGGGATGAGAGGGAGGGCGGGGAGGGCGGGAGGGTGGGGGTGGGGGGGACGGACTGAAAAAGTGCTTGGCTGGAGCTGGAGATCAATGGCGAGGCGGACAGAAGGCCGATGCAATCAGGGTAGCGAATGAGCCGGACTCAGGCCTGCTGAGCTCAGCAGCACCGGCGCTGAGGGAGACGCAGGGGGAGACGCAGGGGGAGACGCAGGGGGAGACTCAGGGGGGAGAGCTCATTTGGGGCCTGGGTGCCTTTTACTCGTCCTCTGGGCTGGAGCTGCGTACACATACGAGTGTACACACACACACACACACACACACACACACACAGGCACGCATGCATGCACGCACACACACAAACACACACGCACGCACGCACACACGCACGCACGCACACACACACATACACACA
>NC_137678.1:30035515-30040515 GCF_963989245.1 Nansenia antarctica | reverse complement strand
CTAACAGAATAATCCCCCCATAAGTAATATTAGCGTTATTGTGTTAGTTTTGTCACTATATGGTCATTAGTACCTTATCTCTCCGACCGTCCAGACGACATGGCTCTCCTGAAGGGGTGTCATTCGATACAGATGATCTCAGTGCAAACGCAGGAAGGCCATGGAGAGAACGGCTATGTGATAGCCTGATAGCAAAGGTCAACAGGATCTCCAATGAATACAGTTTGCTTTCCTGTTTTGATAAATCACCAGGGGTCTCTCGTGGTTCCCCAAATATTGTGACAGTTGGTGTTTTGAAAATGGCCGCGCCCACAAAGGACTGCATACAAACGAATACGCCGTGA
The DNA here is from genome assembly GCF_963989245.1 of Nansenia antarctica. Classification (NCBI taxonomy): domain Eukaryota; kingdom Metazoa; phylum Chordata; class Actinopteri; order Argentiniformes; family Microstomatidae; genus Nansenia; species Nansenia antarctica. The sequence goes on along the minus strand of NC_137678.1, from coordinate 30,040,171 downwards.
CCTTCGTTTTTGAGTTCACCGTTGAATAATTACGCCGCGATGGCGACCCATGTTCCATTTTTCCCCTGTGTGTCCAACCCTTGACCCCCGAGAACATGTTTTATTTACTGCGTCTGTGTGACATGGGGCCTAACCTCTCCACCTGCCCACCGGTCTAAGGGAACGAACGCAGTGGATAGTGTGTCGATTTCAAAGACGAGGGGTAAAGGGGAACTTTTCTGGCCCCAGCCTGCAGTCTCTGTGTCACGGTCTCACACCTGCGCTCAGCCCCACCGCCTCGTAGAAGAGAGAGAAAGCGCGGCGGATCACATGTCTCTGTTGCTGTCCGGCAGTAAATTAAAACGAGGAGCAATTTCCTGAGGCCCAATTAGCAGAAAATTGGTCCTGTCTGTTGGAGCGACTCCCCCGGGGCAGAGAGAGAGAGAGAGAGAGAGAGGGGGGGGGGGGGGAGAGAGAGAGGGGGGGGGGAAGAGAGAGAGAGAGAGAGAGAGGGGGGGGGAGAGAGAGAGAGAGAGAGAGAGAGAGAGAGAGGGGGGGGGGGGGAGAGAGAGAGGGGGGGGGGAGAGAGAGAGAGAGAAGAGAGAGAGAGAGGGGGGGGGAGAGAGAGAGAGAGAGAGAGGGGGGGGGGAGAGAGAGAGAGAGAGAGAGAGAAAGAGAGAGAGAGAGAGAGAGAGAGAGAGAGAGAGAGAGAGAGAGAGAGGAGGGTAGCGCTGCCCAGATTCAACACATCAGGAGAGCTGTGTGTGTGGCAGAAACTAGAGGGAGACAGGGGGGTAGGGAGGGAATAAGGGAGAAATGGAGAGGGAGGAGAGGGAGACAGGAGGACAGGCGAAGAGAGCGAGATAGACGAAGTGTCAGAGAAAAGATGTGAGGGAGAAGGACATGCAGAGAGAGGGAGAAGATGAAAAAAACAAAAACGAAAAGACGAGTCAAAACAACTTTAGAAGCACCAAAAACACCATACAGATTGATGCCACTATTTGACATAAATATTAAAGAATATATATACAGTATATATTTTTTTCAAAAAATTAATTACATATGTCACCTTGAGAATAATCAACTGGTAGGATGAGGCTATTGTGTTTGAGAGGAAACAAATGCGGGGGAGGGGGGGCAGACAACAGAGTGATGGATGTTCCGTGGATGGGGGTCAATATGCCTCACAGGACATGCATCGCTCTCCCTGTTCAGCCCTGTTCAGCCCCGTCACCCCCATCCCACCCCAGCCAACCACCAACCCCCCCCGCCCCCCCCCACCTCGAAATCAATCCCACCCCAGTTGCGCTTGGGGGGAGATTTGGTCATCGATGACATCGACGGGATTCGGGCTGACACAGAACTCTGCGGGTCTGGGTCAATGTCAGTCCCGGTCCGGTCCGGATCGACCTGCCTACATCCTGTCTATTACTCAACGTTAATGGAAGGTTCCGGTCGATGCCGAGCCGTGTCACGCCAAACAGAACTCATCAGCCCCAGCCCATTGACAGACAATGACCGCTGATGGAACACACTGCCTCTCTCTCGGCTTTGTTAATTAACAAAACATTTGTCTGGTCAAGCTTCCTCTCTGCTGGCTCTGACTCGAGGTGAAAAGTGTGACCCTGTTAAATGGATACTCCTGCAGACCTCCCTCAAACCTCAGTTCGTGAGCTTAGAATTATAAGGTTCTATCTCCGTTTAGGGTAGTTCAGAGATATTGAGCGTCAAAGTTTTTACATTCCATTATGTTTTGTGAGATGGAACCTTTGTATTTTATTAATTACTAACTCAAAAATGTCAACATTTTAAAAATAACACCACACAGGCATTAATAAACACCTAATGGATCAGATTATGTAAAAAACTCAATTTTGACCAAAAATTGAGATAGAACCTTAGAATTCTAACGTCACGCATTGTCATGCAAACTGACCCTAGAGACAGCTAAAACAAAACAAAACGTGGTCCTGGCCTCTACCCTCGATCCTCCCTCCGTTGTAGTTCACATTAAACTTCTCAACCGTTATAATACCGGCAGTCACGTTGGTGAGCACATAACATTTCTGTATTTTTCAGGTTTTCTAGAGGTTAGCACTGAGGTTGTACTGCCTGCGTCAACAAATGTGTCATTACCATCCATGCATTATCAGGTTGCCAGGTGGGGGTTAATGGGAATCCTATTGAGAAGATAACACCTGTCAGTGCGTCGGCCCTGTGTTGTTTTTGCGGCCGTCCTGTGAAGTTCCCCTTTAGCCAGCTTTGAGTGTGGCACCCCTGTGGGTGATTGAGTGGGTCTTTGATACAGAGACACAATCTCTAGTCTAGCCTCCTTCCCTGCTGTCAGTCCCACTGATAAGACCCAGCCCAGTGTTATCCCTCCATCCATCCATCCATCCATCCATCCCTCCCTCCCTCCCTCCTCCCCTGTTTTGTTGTGATTGGCCTAAGGCAGGACAAACATGACCATCTGACCCCTGGACCGTTTGACCGCTGTCCGTGAAGAGACCCTCTGAGTTTTAACCCCTGACCTCCTTTCACCTGGAGCGGGTCAGGAGGTCAGTGAAAACGTTTCAGTGTCGACGTGGCATCCGTTTTTTCTCACCGAGAGGATGGGCAATTCCACGTCTCCACCGTTTGCCAAGTTTCGCCACCAAACACGGCTTAAACCAATCGCTTCCGACGAGACAAAAGATTTTTTTCCCCAAGCCGAAACTGCGACTGAAAAGGGACCTTTTAATCACAGAGTCCTCAAGCCTAGAGAGAGGGACCACATTTGTTTACACTAGGGTTAGCGTAATACATAATCACCTTGTCCTCTGAGGACCCAGAGAGAGAGAGAGAGACCCAGAGAGAGAGAGAGACCCAGAGAGAGAGAGAGAGAGAGAGAGAACTTGGCCTGCGTTCGTGTAAGGCTTCTTTTCTTTTTTCTTTCTTTTACTTCACTTCGGGGCGTCTGTCTGCTTTTTGGCATATCAGGCACATCAGTCCTCCGCGGCGGATCACTTACTTACGTAATAACCCGTATGTAACAATAGGCCTTATTCTCCTGGGTGATTGAGGTGAGGCTTTATGCTGCAGCCTGATGCATAGGAAGGTAATTTCATGGCTCCTTCCTTGCAGACTCGGTTTAGGTTTAGACACAGCGCTCCATTATCAAGGCAAAGTATTAACCCCCCCCAGGTGGGGGGGATGGGGGGGTGATGGTGGGGTTGGAATATTAGCCTCTGGGTATATGGTGTGTGTGTGTGTGTGTGTGTGTGTGTGTGTGTGTGTGTGTGTGTGTGTGTGTGTGGAGGTTGGGGTCTGTGTGATGTATGGACCTGCCGCCTGCGTGCCTGCTGCCGTCACATCAAAGAACAATGGAGTGTTTATGCGAGCGAGGGCTGATTTGGACTTTATTAATGTCCTACACCCCCCCACACACACTCACTCACACACACATATCCCCCGCTTCTTTTCAAACCCCCTCTCGCCTCCCGCCCCCCCCCCCCCATCCATATGAAACCCCACCAGTTCTTCAGAGACCACACTGATTTCCTCTCGTCTCCTCCGCGGCCTCACACACACACACACACACACACACACACACACTACACACACACACGCGCACACACACAACACACACGCACACACACACACACACAAAACACACACACACACGCGCACACACACACACACACACACACAAAACACACACACACACACACGCACGCACACCACTCACACTCACACTCACACTCACACTCACACACACACACACACACACACACAACACATACTGCGCAAGGCTCTCTTGCAGTCTCCACTGCCCGGACCTGGGCCTCACTGTAACATGGAGTTTGTGTTTCCCCGGCGGACCGGACAGACAGAGGGACTTTCATCCCACTCGGGCCCTGTACTTCCCTGAAGCCATTTACACAGCCCGAAAGGTTAATTGCTTAAAACACCACCGCTGTTATTTCAACTGATTCTTTAAGCATCGCATTTGATATTAAAGTGGACAGAGATTACGGTGCAATAACAAACTACGTGCCAAGGGGATTTTGTAAAGGATTTGCGAGAGAGTGTAGGGTATAACCACGGGATCTGTGTTACTGTTGAGATCACAGCCCTGTGGGAGAATCTTTACTACAGTGTATCACGTTGTAGCATGAAAGCAACGTCATTCTCTTTGAATGTTTCTGAGGGAAGACCACCAAATTGTTGCAGCTACTGTATGGTAATGTTACAGTAACAAACAGCTTCAAAGAAGACCGAACTTTGAAACAAGGACTGAAAACCCTAGTTTTCTAAGCTCATTCAGGCAAATTATACTTAGAACATGTTGCGAACTGCCCCTCTCTTGTATTTTTTGCTATAGATTTTTTTTTGGTTACGTGTGTAAAAAATCTTAAAACTATAAAAGCATAAAACTGACATCTGAAACTAATGCATTTGGAAATGCATTGCGGTTTCCTGAAGTGAAGCTAACGTCACCTCACACTTCATTTCAATAAAACCTCTCTGATTTGTTCAAGACGCAGACAGATTTACTAAGTAGAATGATAGCTAACATGATACATTTAGATGTAGATGTAGTTACTTGTTAGGTACACCAAGTTAGCTAGATAATGTCAACAACTATCGAACAAGGCCATGTCCCTGGATTCCTGGCATTAGGGTCCAGAGGAAAAG